>NC_056745.1:422253316-422597066 GCF_019279795.1 Protopterus annectens | reverse complement strand
CTGCAGCCATCCAGATCTCCTTTCCCCTTGACTCAATCTTCCAGGAGCCTATCCGATGATGACATGGATCGTGTGGTGTAGAGGCTTAGGACACCAGCGCTCACCAAGCTGTTATCGGATCCAACCGAATCCTCCCCTTCTGCATTGGTTCCTCCTCCAGTCCAACCTTGCACCTTGGAGCTGGAATGTCCGGAGCTGATCTTGGTGGAACCTTCTGAACTGAGACCTATCACAGGATCTTTGGATCCGAACATTGCTGTGACGTCCTCATTTCCATTGGAACTTGACGTGTAGGAGCTGATGCTCTCCAGTCGGGTCCGGGGAGGGAAGTTGAATCGGACAGTAGTTGGATCCGAACTTGTCTCTCCGGCATTGGCTCAGGTGAGGTCGGTCCCCTATCTCAGCCTCGAAGCCATCCCCTTTGGTTCTGGGGATTTTCTCTGGTTCTTCGGAGCCAGGGGTTTCCTCTGATCAGGGATGGGGGGCTTTTGAGAGGATGAGGAGAGTGCCGTCTCCACAGGCAGCTCCACTCTCATCTCTAGAAATTCTTCCTTCAAAGGCACCAATGTCTGCCTCTATACCCTTGCATCCATAGGGACACGGAGATCCTAAGCCTCAGGATGCCCCACTGGGTGCCCCCCACTCTTCTGAAACCTCTCCAGAGTACTCCTCTGAAGAGGTCCTTCGGAAGAGGTTATGCAAAAGTAAGCATTTAGACTCCCCAGAGGAATCCGTCACTTTGGATATGGACCTTGATGAAGCCAAAGGGTCCCCACTGTCACCTCCTGATGATGTCTCCTTTGGAGACATCTTGGAACTATTTAGAGAGGCAGCCTGAAGTCCACCAACCCATCAGCGGATGAGCCTTTGTACCTAAAGGCTTTTGGATCTCACCCTTCCTCCACTTGGGTGTCTCCACCTTTTAACAAACTTATGGATTTACTTTTTCGAAAGGTGTGGGAGTCTCCAGACTCTGTGGAACCGGTCCCCTTGGTGGCCAAATAAATTCATTACCTCTCCTTCAGCCAAAATTTTTCTAACTAAGGGTGTCCCAGTGGATGCTATGGTGATGGTGGCAGCCACCAAGAAGGAACTCTCAGGGACATCATCTGTCCATCCACTGAACAAGGAGTCTCACACAATGGACAGATATGGAAAGCACATTTTTTCTTCAGCAACATTTGTTCTTAGGTTGCTGAATTACGTGACTCATTTTACCAGATTAGAGAGAGATCTCCTGAAAGAGCTATGAGATATACCCTCCAAGGTTCAGTAGCTGAAGGGGTGTCAGACAAAGTTTCCTCTTAGCTCTCTACCTTAAATTCAGTGGTCAACTCCTCCATGAGACTGATTTCTTATGCAGCGGATGGAGCGAGCAGAGCAGCAGGTTCAGGGATTTCCCTAGGGAGACATTCCTGGATGTGCTTGTGTGAGTTTGCGGAGCCCTTTAAATCTTCCTTTGTGAATGCTCCGTTTGATGGCTCATCCCTGTTCAGGCCGAATGTCAAGGACACACTAAGTGTGAACAAGAAGGAAAGACTCTCTGCCATAGGAGTTTGTTTTTCCCTACCTACCAGACCTTACCCCAAAGGTCAGAAAGGTAGTGAAAAAATGTGGTTTTGAAAATCCCAGAGGGCTTTCCAGGACACACATGGTGATTCTTCCCCCAAGGGCAGAGGGGGAATTGTTAATGTAAGACGCCGACCACGTGGCAGAGGCGGGCCACAGAATCAGGGTGACAGGGAATCCTCCTTTGGTATGCCATTTCAGTGCTCCTGAAGGGGAGGGCCTGCCTGTCCATCTCTGGAGGCAGTCGGGGGCCGCTTATCTTTGTACTCAAAAGCCTAGCTGACAATAACAAAAGACAAGTGGGTACAAAGCATCATATCCAGAGGTTGCTCCATATCCCTTTCCTTTCCCCTCCGAAGCATAAAAAAGATCCCGGACATTCCACTCAGTCAAAGGGAACAGGCAACTATGGAAATTCAAAAGTTGGTAGACAATAGAGTCATCCAAACAGTCCTTGCAGACCAAATAGGATTCAGAACTTGCTCAAGGTTCTTTTTTTAGTTTCAAAGAAAACGGGACTGGAGACCAATTCTTCCTCTCGGCAACCTAAATAAATGTGTAAGAAAATCAAAGTTCCAGATAGTGACACTGCAGTCAATACCCCCGTTTCTGGGTCAAGACAAGTGGATATGCTCGATAGACCTCCAGGATCCGTACTACCACATAAAAATGAACAGGAGATCCAGGAGACGAGCTGGGAGCCAGCCACTACCAGTTTCAGGCTCTGCCTTTTAGCGTCACTACAGCCCCCAGTGTGTTCACCAAGTGTATGGCAGTGATAGCAGCTCACTTGAGATGCCTAGAATTCAGAGCGTTTCCATACTTAAATGACCGGCTCCGAACCGCCACCACCGAGCATCTACTAACAAAAGTGAGAGACACCACCTTGCAGCTCTGCTGTCACCTAGGGATCACAATAAACTACAAAAAACCTGCCTTGCTGCCCTCTCAGAATATCATTTTTCATAGGAGCAGAACTAGATGCAACAAAAATGAAGGCCAAACTTCCTCCAGAAAGGGTACAAGTTCTTCAGTGTCAGGTCTTGAATCTCCTTTCCAAGAAAAAAGTACAAGCAAAGACCGTTCTAAGAGTCTTGGGGACCATGGGAGCAGCAGTAACCTTAATCCCCTTAGCACGTCTGCACATGAGAATTCTCCAGTGGCTACTTTCTACTTGGTGGTCGATGCAAGAACTGCCCATGTCCCACAAGATATTGCTAATGGAATCTTGCAAAAAAGATCTTAGTTGGTGGCTATACTCCACTCATGTGACATTAGGTCGACTCTTTGTACTTCTCCAACCATTAGTCACAGTCACCACGGACGCTTCCCAGATAGGGGAGGGGGGGCATTATCTGGGAAAGACAATCCATGGCACTTGGCAGGATCACGAGGCCCATTTGCACATCAGTGTCCTAGAGATGAGTGCAGTGCTTTTATTGTTGCAGGCCTTCCAGGGCTCTCGTCCGCTAGGGACTATTGCGATACAGACAACATGTCATTTGTATGGGACATAAACAAGGAGGAACCAGATATTACCCCCTTTGTCATGAGGCCCTGAGAGTATGACACTGGGCAACCTCCTTCCAGCGCTTTCTGATAGCAATGCACATCCCAGGGAAATCCAGCGTGATTGCAGACAGACTCAGCAGAGCTATTCTGATGCCTCACGAGTGATCCTTAAAACAGGAAGTGGCAGAAAAGATTTTCCACAAATGGGGACAGCCTTGCTGCGACCTTTTCGCCACATCCATGAACACCAAATGCAGCAGCTACTTTGCCCTGATCCCCCTTCCAGGAGAGTCACCAAGGGATGCACTTGTCCATGATGGCCCTCTAGTCTCCCCTCTGCCTTTTCTCCCTTTCTGTTGATACCTAAATTCTTCAGAAAGCCAATTAGTTGGGAAGGAACTTGATACTCATTGCCCCATACTGGCCTCATCAAATCTGGTTGCCCTTCTTGTGACCTCATCTCCAGGAGGAGCCTTGGATTTTGGACCCAGTTTCGGACCTCCTGACTTGTGCATCAGGGACACTCCATCCCTCCCTTCAAACACTCAAGTTGACAGCTTGGCTGCTCCGATTCCAACCATAGCCAGGCTCCCTAACTTTTCTCCTTCAGTAAAACATATCCTAATTTCATCTCATAAGGCATCAATGAGGAAAACATATAGAAGCAAATGGACATTATTTTCTTTGTGGGCTTCAAATAATCACATTGATCCCTTTTCTGCCCCAGTAGCTTCCATTCTAGAATTCTTGGCAAAACTATTCAGTGAAGGCGCAGCCGCAGCTACTATTTGAGTTCAGTTAGCAACGATATCCAATTTCCATTTAGGTGAATCAGGGCTCAATGTTATGTCCCACAGACTATGCAAAGTCTTTATTAAAGATACTTTTTTTTTTTTTTTTTATTAAGACCACCTATTAAAGACCCTCCAGCACCAAGGTTTTGTCTTATCCCATTTGATTTTCCCCCCATTTGAGACAGCATCATCCTGCAATCTCAATTTTTTGACTTGGAAAACTATTCCTTGATAGCTATTACTTCTGCTAGAAGGGTGTCAGAGCTGCAGGTCTTGTCAATAAAGTTCCCCTACATGCTTTTCCTTTTTACCTAAAGTATGTTCAGAATCTAATGTGAACCAATCCATAGAACTACTAATATTTTTCCCTAACTATGAGAATAAGGCGGAATATATGTTGCACCAGCTGGATGTACATAGACAATTACATTCCTGCTTGCATAGGACAGAGGACTTCAGAATATCTGACCAACTATTTGTATCCTTTTCAGATTCAAAGAAAGGTGCTCCAATTTCTAAAGTGACACTTTCAAAATGGCTCTCCGATTGTATAACGTTCATTTACCAATCTCAAGACAAAGATTTTTCCCACAAAGTAAAATGCCATTCTACAAGAGCCATTGCAACCTCTTCCGCCTTTCGGGCTAGACTGTCTATTGATACCATTTATGCTGCAGCAATATGGCCAGTGCCACATACGTTTATCACTCATTAAAAAGTCGATTTGGCCTCCAGGAACAGGGCCTCCTTTGGTTCCACAGTTCTGAAGAATATTCTCCCTTGAGCCACCCAAGAAAGATGGTGCTAGGGATGCTGTCCCAACCTAGTAAGAATGAAGGTGAGATAGGACAACATCACATAAAGAAGTTATGTACTCACCATAACATTCCATGTGTGTTGTCCATCTCCCCTTCATTATTACATCCCACCCTCCTTCCCCTAACCCTATGCGCCTGGAAGACTGAGTTGATACAATTGGCTGTTGGCTATCTCTGACCTTCTTGATTGCTCTATAAGGTATTTAGCGACTCTTATTTAGTATTTTATTTATGTCTGCAAACAAGATCTGGGGTGCTCTCCTAGTGCATGATGGGAAAGAGTTTAGCCAAGAGCTAGTGGAAGACCTCGAGCTTGTGTATAAGGCAGAGTCTGATCCGAGGATCATATCCAAACCCAACCTAGTATGAATGAAGGCAAGATGGACAACACACATGGAACGTTATGGTGAGTACATAACTTTTTTTCTTCACCGTCCACCTTGGGAAGGATAAAAAGAGAAGTCTGTCGGTGCCAGCATCTCCTTCTTGCACTTACACATAAAAAAAAAAATCTAGATCCTGTGTTTCTAAAAATTCTTTGGATTTGAAAGATACCATGTCAAAAACTTCGGTACCAGAAAAATCATCGGCACTAACCATTGCTGCTAAGTCTAAACTTTGATGCAGAAGTCCTTGGTATGCGAGCAGCTTCAGTCTTCAGCTTGAGAAGTGTTGCTTCCTAGTTCTTCCTCGATGCTGGCTACATCGACACAAAGTATTAAAACAGTAGAACCAAAAAAAAAAACACACAGCTGAAGTCCACGTAGGTACTTTACTACATAAAAAGAGTGAAGACACAATGAATGTAAGCACTTTCGTAAGGCATCAATAACCAAACTTCCTCAGACATATTACCCTACAAGTGCTCAACATTTTATACAAAAGGCACATCCCCTTGATTATTAAATTAGTCAGAATTGATAATCACATTAAATAGAATAAAAACAGCATTCAACAAATACCCCAGCACACAGAAAACTTTCCATACAAGTAACCTAATAACAATAATGAAATAATATACATGTCAGTAAATATATGAAACTTTTTAACTTATGCACATATAAATAAAAAAAAATGTATCTATCCAACACTCTCAATTTCAGTTTGCTAGAAATGGTTATAGCCTCATTAAGACCTGGGGGTGAGTGGGTATTAAGAGAAACCTGCCACCAGGTTTCTCTTTCTTCCAAAAACAACTTCCAGGGCCCCCCTCCATCCCCTCGTTTGACCTGCTGTAAGACCACAAATTTAAATACATGGTCCGGGAACTTCTTAATATGTCTGTACAAGGCATTTCTGTCGTCACGCTGACGAATCTCATATAGGTGCTCATATGTACGCTGTGCCAGTTTCCGTTGGATTTTCCCCACATAAAAACTTGGACATTGGGAGCACACAGCTGCGTATACCACCCCCTGAGTGTAACAACTGAATTTGCCTTTGATATGAATCTCCCTATTACTTATGCCAACTTTGGATGTAACTAAGATATGGCTACACTGGTGACACATACCACAAGGTGCCATTCTTCCTTGTGTAAACATACCCTTGACTTTCTCCAATATGTTTTTAATATTTTTACCTCTTCTAAAGACAAATTCAGGGCATACACCAAGGGCAGCCCCCATGGATTGTTCACCAGTTAGGATAGACCAAATCTTATTAACAATATCCTGCATCAAAAGACTATCATTAGAAAAGGTGGACACAAATGAACATAGGGGTTCCTTACACAACCTATGTACCCTAGCTGTTAATGCCATTCCTTCCTAATTGGGTCACAATCCCCCACTTCTGGGTTACTGAACATATCTGGACCAGTCCTTACACCTGCCAAAACCAGGGGACTGTCTCCAAATTTACTCAAAATAGGTTTATAAAACCCTTTTGTGTACATTTGTTAATCACCTCCTTCTTAATGGTATCAATCAGATTCCACTGATGCCCCCTGTCCATGAACATTTGACACATAAAATCACATTCCTCCAAAAAATCTAAATGATTGGACACCATTCGTGCAGCTCTTAATAACTCCCCTTTAATTATGCTACGTTTGACATGCATAGGCTGATTACTACTGAAATGCAGAATACTGTTAGAATACGTTGGTTTTTCTGTATGTTGTTGATTTTAACATACCATTCTCCATCCTGTGTAACAAAACATCTAGGTAAGGCATCATGGTTGAGTCATAAGTATGTGTAAATTTTAGAAATGTAGTACTCCTATTAATGTAATCCATAAATTCCATGATACCTTCCCTAGACCCCTTCCAAACAATAAAATCATCCAAATACCTTAAATATAATATAATGCTGGCAAAATATATAAAGGGAAAAAGGTAACATTTTTCCCACCATGCCATAACTACATTTGCAAAAAGGGGACCACAGGGTGAACCCATGGCCACTCCCAAAATTTGTTTGAAGTGGTGTCCCTCAAAGTAAATGTAGTTATTTCTTAACACTGTTTCCATTAACTGTGTATAAGTGTTATTACTATCCTGCTGCAACCCAAATTCTTCATAAAGAAACTCAGAGAACCAGTGCAAACCATTATCTTGGAGTATGCAACTGTACAGATCTTTGACATCTATGGTAATAAAGGTAATATTTTCACCCATATACACTTAGCCAAGAAGTGCCAAGAATCACGGCATATATGTGGGATACCCATAACATTTCGCTTCAGTTTGTTGTCCAAATATTTGGCCAAATAGCTAGTTTTGGACCAACTAGAATCCACTATCGGTCTGAGTGGAGGGTTGACTGAGTCCTTATGGATCTTAGGGATCCCAAAAATAACCGGAATTTTAGGCACATCTGTAGACATGTAATTAAACTCGTCGATGTCAATTTGATCTTGGGTAAACATATCCAACAAGTCACTATCAATTTTCTTGTAGGCTATATTAACCTCATTCAAAGATGCTTCAGTATAGGTGTCACTATAAAGTATTTCAAACATCTTTTGTGCATAAACATCCCTATGTATCACAACCACCCCCCTTTGTCTGGTTGCATGATCCTGATATCTTTATTTCTTAGTTCTTTCAAGAGATCATTCTCAACATCAGTAAAATTACCATCAACATCATTTTTACCTAAAAAATGCCGAAAGTCCATTTCACATACTTTTTCAAAGGCTTTAATTGCATAATGAAGCTCAGGGTTAAAGGTACTAAGCATTCTCATACACTCATTGCTGACATTAAATGCATCACTGTCATTCCTATGCAGAAATTTTAAATTAAGTTTACAAGTGTATAACTTGAGATCACAAATAAGCTCAGCAGTATTACTTCTATTACTAGGTACAAAATTATTACCTTTACAAAGTAGGTCAGCATGATGTGTTGATATACAAAAATCAGTGTAGTTATAAACTTTAAAGTCTTTTTTTGAATTAGTAATAATGTTCAGTTTGTTCCCAAGCACCTCGATCACCTCCTCATTCTGGAGTATTGCCCAAACCTCTGCTCCTGTTTCCGATTGTTGCCCTGCGGGTAGGGACTCCACTGCTGTCGTACCCTGTTTTTGATTCTCTCCGAGTGTCTTGGCCCTGATTCTCCTAAAGGGACATCCTCCCCACTATTGTCTTGGATTCCGTTTTCACTGTTCCTTGTTTGAATACGAGACTGCTGATTACCCTGCAATGATGGAGGTAAAAGGTAAGCATGGCCTGCCTGATGTCCACAAGGATAGGGTATCCCTTAGGGAAAATCCTTTGTTTTGAAGGTGGCTTTGGAAGCTAACCTCAACCATATCTATTCAGCTATCAGTTTTCTTCCTAATTATTCCAGTAAAGGGGAATATACTTTGCATTGTTTAGACGTTCACAGGCAGCTTTCCTTTTATTTGAAGAAGACTGAGGAATCTCAGAAGTCGGACCAGCTTTTCTTGGCTTTTTCTCAGGCCAAAAAAGGCCTGGCAGTTACTAAGCTAACTATTTCCAGATGGATTGCTAGCTGTATTTCCTACATTTATGACAAGAGGCATATGGAGCTATCCAGACCAGTAAAAGCCCACTCTGCTAGGTCTGTGGCTATGTCTTCCACCTTCTTGGCTAAGCTTTCTTTGGATGAGATTTGTGCTGCTGCTACTTGGTCTAATCCCCACACTTTTTTTTCCCACTACAAGTTGAGTTTACTGTCTAGAAACAGGGCTTCCTTTGGTTCCTCTGTGCTCCAGCATATCCTTCCCTGAGGCCACCCAGGGTTCATAATAGCTGGGGTCTCTGACCCATCTGTGATGAATGATGACATGGACAGCATCAGATAAAGAGTTATGTACTTATCATAACTTGGAATATGTGCTGTCCGGTGTCGTCATTCATCACATTCCCACCCTCCTTCCCCCTTCCTTCTGGGGACCTGGTAAAACTGAAGGAATGTTTCTTCTTGGAGATGGTCTCCTGGGCAGACTATGCTGGCTTTTCTTTACCCAGCAAACTCAATCTGAGAGTTACAGGTCAGCAGGGGATTATGGGAAGAGGAGGAGCTTGAGCTCTGGATCTGTCCATCAGTTGCCGGCTTGGATCCGAGGTCAGATCCAAGACCCATCCATGAGGAATAATGACACTGGATAGCACAGATTCCAAGTTATGTTAAGTACATAAGTCTCTTTTTTTCATGCCCTCTGCACTAGAATTTTTAGATTTATTTTTTCTACCAGCAAAGTACCCTCGTACAGTTAACAGATGCCTGTGTAGCAACCTGACGGTGAGAGGCAGTACAGGCAGAACAGTCTTCCTCAGTTACAGGTTCAGAAGGAAAAATAAAATATTAGCAAATATCCTCCATGTGCCTATATCCTGAAACCTTAAACTCTATACTCATGGCAAGCAGGTAGACATCTTTTGCTGTTATCTGTCTCACAAAGGAAACAGTAACTTCAGACAAGTGATGTTTTGTTATGGTCAGTTGCTCATGATTATATGACAGACTTTTTATCATGCCTTTGATCAGTTTTTATTCCTCCTTTTCATCAAGTTTCAGAGAGTTCATTGTCCATAGCATTTGTCAATGCTTAGCTGTAATGTTTTGCACATCTTAGAACATTATCATATATTCCCTTACTTGTATGATTGCCTGTTGTTAGATCTGTCCTAGGACATTTTTTGCAACACATCTCCACAACAGTTTTCTTTGGTACAATCTCTGGTGCTTCACTGTAGATTGCAAGAAGAAGTTGTCTGTCTCCTGCATCTTTGATAACTTACCTTGGCACAGTTTCTCTTGACATTTTTCTCTCAGCAGTAGGCTTGTTTTAATACATGACAGTGTAGCTGTAGGATACATATGTCCTTTTATTGCTTTGGAATGTTGCATAAAATGCAAGTTAAGATGTCACTGGGCACTAGGGGAATGTCTGGAACCAATATTCAGATTCCTTAGAAACAGTGATATCACTTTCATGTTCACTAAAAGAAAAGTTTTCCTGGTGAATATGTCAGCTTAATGTTTCCAATGAGATACTGCTACCTCCTCCAACAGTATCTCAGTAATGTATAACAGATTTCTTTGTAATGTGGGGTTCAGAGCAACTGGCTTCAATAAGAATGGTCTTTTCACATCAACTTGAAAGAAATTAAAATATCATTCAAAGCATTAGTGGCATTTTAGGGCAGCTTCCTTCAGTTTTACCTTCAAATGAACGTAGACAATGTTGTAGTAATATGATGCATCAACAAACCAGTAAGTAACACGTTTTTCCAGCTTTTCAGGGAGATTCTGTGATAATTTGTTGAACTTTCTCTTTCAAAATTGCTCAACTTGATTATGAACATAGTGGAACTTGAGATATTACAACAGTAACTGATGAATGTGTACCCCCTCATTCACAGCTACTGTTGTTTTATTGCCTTCCTAAATTGCAGAAAGATGTATGCCATTTGCATGGTAAGCCCTCAGTTTAGAACATTGGGAGTTCCTGTCAGCAGCCATTTGATAAATTTCTCCCTTGTGTCTGAGGTAGTTGTCACCTTTTCCAACTTTTATGGACCTTGCCTTGGAAAGAGGGTTAATATTTACTTATGGTGTGTATACAAGTCTTTTTATATCTGTACAGTGCAAGTATGAGCTACAGGCATTGCAACATTTTTGAGACAGAAATGTTTCTAAATTTGTTCAAGAGGTAACAGTTTGTATTTGGGTAATATTTTATACTTTAATGGATATGTATTTGCATAGAAAAGTAGTTCAGTTAGGGAGGGGTTAAGTTTTGCTTCACTTGCAGCTTATTTACAGGTGTGTTTGAGGTTGCATTTATTCAGCCATTTGTTTTGCAAGTAGTGTTTTGATTTTTTTTATTATTAGTGATTTATTTGTTTATAAAGGTATTGTAGGTGAGTTAGTTTTGTCGTGTGTTTTACAAGTGAATGAATGTGACATTTCTTTTGCTTACAGTACTTCTGCACAAATTGATTACTTAGGTGTAGTATTTTGCTTCAGGAGCAGTAAACTTGATTTCATATAAACCTTCCAAAGCAAATATTTTTTCATAATTACGTAACCCCGCCCACTCCAATGGAATTGTGAGATACCAACTTTCAAAAGCAAACTGAAGAACAGACAACCAAAATATGGTACCAGAGTCCCCCTGCAGCCGTTCCAGTGTCCCATTACCTGGCTATTTCACCCCATTTGCCATAAACACAAATGTGTGCATACTGCTTTACTTCTACAATGATTATTTTGATTTTATTTTTACATTTTATAGCACAATGCACAAACACTAATAGATATCTGTTGAACAAAGCAGTACTGTCTCACAATGAAAATAGACTTGACATTAAAACTTCTCTGACCTTGAAACTCACATTCATTGAAACAGCATTGAAACCCACACCACATCCAAAGAAAATACATCTGGCCAGTGGTGGATAAAGATTGCCTTTGGGCTGTTTTCAAATCATAGGCCCCTTGCACACAAAACAAGAAACATATATGCCTTCTTTGGTACACTTTCCTGACTTTATTAAATTATATTCCTTGTATAATACAGCACACTTGTTAGACTTAAGTTAGAGCATATTTTAAATTTATTGTTTGAACATTTTTCCAGTAGGCAATGAAACACAATGCATGAACCAATAATGACAAAATTGCCCAATTCAGAACATTTCCATCATAAAAGTCTACTTCCACACACACACACATATATATATATATATATATATATATATATATATTATATAGAGAGAGAGAGAGAGAGAGAATGATATTAGTTTTTTTTTTTTTGGGGGGGGGGGGGGCAAAATGCCAAAAACCAGGGACACATTTTAAACATTGCTTGTATAATTTTGGAAAGTTGCTAGAATAAAATGTTTTACCACCATGCATTTCACTGCCAAGTCTTGAACCCAGGACACTGTGCACTACAGTCAGAACAACATACCACTATGCCAAATCAGCAGTTTCCTGAAAGAAAGGAAGACTGAAACTTAAATGGCTATCATTTAGTGAATTCAGTTCTTCTCACCATAGCTCTCAACCGCTTAGCACAAACAAATGGACAAAGCCAATAATGGAGAATACAGAATTCAGCTCTCACTTCTCACCATAGCTCTCAACGTCTTAGCCCCCAAATAGGGATACATTTCAAATACTGCTTATAAACTTAGAAAATTGCTAGAATAAAAAATTGTCTTACCATTTATTTTCTGAAGAATATGAAGTCTGAAATTCAAATGCGTGTCATTATTTAGTGAATTCAGTCTTTTAGTGATTTGCCACAAAAATCCTGAAAACCACAGATTTAATGAGGAACAGAACACAAATATGAGGCACAAATTCACAAGTGGTGGTGGCTAGGGACTTTAGGCTCTTTTTACCTGTACCCAAGGTACAGGGTTTGAGCCTGAGTACCTCTAGCCACCAGGTGTATTCACTTAGGGGCATTTACACACACACACACACACACACACACACACACACACTTCAAAATGTCAGTTCAAACACAGGAAGCATACCTTATATAAATATATATGTACATTATTTTTTTACACACACACATACGTATTTATTTTTAGTTGATTATGTGTGATGGCTACTGATATCTATTATTTATTAACTTACTTGTGTATGAAGTTGTTGTGTCTTTTGGCTTTTCCCGGTTAGGGGTCACCACAGCGGAACTCCGGTCCGCTAATGATTGGTAGTTTGATTTTTACGTGCCAAGTTACCAGCCCTGACACACAACCTTCAACGAAGGTACGCCCATTCACGCATGTCTCCACGCAGAAGACGCTCTAGCTGAGAATCGAACCGGACAGCGTCTTACTGTGAGGTGACAATGCTACCGCAGCACCACCACCGCGGTTTACTTGTGTATGGTGTGTGTATGATGAATTAAGAAAGATTGTGTATTAATGACATTATTTATTGCTTTACAGCTTATTTTTTGCACTGTGTCTCCCTCTTGTGACTAGCTTTGCTATTACAGTCTTGGTGTATTTTTTAATGGGTACATATGTATGTGTCTGTCTTATTTATTTATTTACTTTGTTGATCAAGGTAGTACACTGATAACAGCAGACCATTTGCAGGCACATCTCAGGTGATCTATTTATTTAGCTGTCTGTTTTATCATTTTGGAATCAGTTGGTGGACTGGTATTGGATAATGTGATGGTTGAGGCTTTGAAATCATGCTACATTTTTTTTTCTCCATAGATCTTCATTGAAGTCACACATTTACAAACATTACAACCAGACACTGTTTTAAATCAGATACATCACACACACATTAATCGCATCACAACACAAAGGATAAAGACAACATTTTGATGTTATGGGGTCCTATCTCACCTCCATTCTTTACTCACGGGTTCGGAGCCGAGAATCGGCTCCGACTCAGCCAACTATTTCTCTAGCACAAAGTCTCTAATTGGCTGGGCTAACCCAGTATCCTAAGATGCACCTCACTCTAGCCCCAGATCTCGTTTGCCGCTCGTAGAGTTAGGACGTGGTCTCTCTTGGCTGTGGCTAAGTACCCTTTTCAAATACAACTGACTACTAAAATACTTAGAAAAGTATTGCAAAAGCTATTTTAATAGCCACTCTTCTATTTTTGACTAGTTCTTGTGAGCTTTGTGAGGACTGTGTTTGTTTGTGGTATCCCTCTGTTTCGCGGGCTAGGCCTGTTTAAGTTAGAGGACCTCGTCCCCTCCAGTGTTGTTCCCTTGTATGTTTTGTGATGGTTTTTTGAGTTGTGGGTAGTTTTCCCTCCAAGAAATGTTTAAATTAGAGTTTACTTGGTCGTTAGTGTGTTTTGGTTTTTCCCGCCTTCTTCTTGTGTTGTCTCTGTCGGCTGAGTGTTGTGCGGTTGTTATGTCTAAAGAGCAGAAAGAACATAAACCCTCCGGGTTTAAGAAGTGTACCAAATGTGGCTACAAGATGTCCATTACAGATGGGCATTCCATCTGTGTTTATTGTCTTGGTGCTATTCACCTACAAGAGTCCTGCAGTTTTTGCCACGTGTTTAGCCCTTGGGTACTGCAGGAAAGAAAAAATAAACTGATTTTGAAGGGTCTGATTAAGCCTTCCTTTGGGGAGACCTTAGATTCTTCTTCGTCTTCTAGTGCTAAATCTAAGCCTGCTAAGGCCAAGAAAAGATCTCTGGCTCCGTCTGCCTCTTCGGAGCCGTCAGAGAAGGTTTCAAAAGTGGATATTTCCTCCTCGGCTCCATTGTCCTCGGGGCCACAGGAGAAAGTGTCTGTTATGGATACTACCTCCTCGGCTCCATTGTCCTCGTGGCCGCAGGAGGTATCTGTTGTACTGGAGTCGACCTCGGCTCCGATATTATTGGAGCCTATTCGGAGCCGGTCACCCAGTGTCAGGCATGAGTCTCCAGCTAGGAGATCCCCATCTCCTTCTATTTCTTCCAAATCCTATAGGCTGTCTGATTTGGATGTGGATAGGGTGGTCCAGAGGCTCCTGCAGTCACCGGTGTTAGCAAAACTGTTTTCGGCTCTGACTCAGTCGGCTCGGGAGCCAGTCCCTGTCCTGGTACCGATGATTCCTTCGAGTACCCATGTGTCGTCAGAGCCGGAGTGCTCTGCGCCAAGTGATGTCCTTCTGTCGGCTCCGATACCCCAGGTGAGTCTATTGGAGCCGGCGTCGACTCCAGCCAGGTCGGTTCCGTCCTCTGGTTTCAGTACTCGGGTTTCCTCAGTCGGACCCAAAGGGGATACCTCGGGACTCCTGTTGGTTCCGAGTCTCCCTCTCGGTGCATTGGCTCGGGGAATCTCGACTCCGGTTGTGGTCTCAGAGACGAGTCAGTCCTCTGATTCGGGGGGAACCTGCCTTCGAGGCCATGAGGAGCGCACTGGCTAGATCGTTGGTCACATCACCTGGATCGGTCACTCCATCTCCATACACCCCGGCTAGAGCCTCTGACGCCCCCCTATCCGTGGATGGCGGAGCCCGAAGGTCTGAGGATACCCCCTTGAGCAGTCCCCTACTTTCTGAGGGCCCCTCAGAGTCGGTGCCTGAGGAGCCCCCCAGAAAGAAGTTGTGCAAGAGGAAGCACATAGACTCCCAGGAAGAGTCCCTCACCTCTGATACTGACCTCGAGGAGTCAGAGGGGTCCCCCAAGTCGTCCTCCAATGATGTCTCTTTCTCCGACATCCTGGAGATTTTGAGGCAGAGAGGCGACTGGCCTTCCAAGACCCCCTCTGAGGAGGAGTCGGTATTCCTCAAGGCCTTCAGAGCTCAACTCTCCACCTCCTGGATGTCTCCACCCTTCGACGAACTCCTGGATTTGATTTGTCCAAGGGTGTGGGAGAACCCTGATTCCATGAAACTGGTGCCAAGACGTCCAAATAAATTCCTTTCTGCTCCCCCGGGGAAAGAGTTCCTGACCAAAGGGGTTTCGGTAGATGCCTTGGTAGTGGCGGCAGCCACTCAGCAGGAAGTTGCAGAGGCTTCTTCTTCCATCCATCCTCCTAACAAGAGTCTGCATAAGTATGGACCGGTACAGGAAGCGTACCCTGTCTTCGGCGACCTTTACCTTGCGGTCACTGAATTACCTATGTCATTTCACTCAGCTCCAAAGAGATCTTAAGGAGCTAGGAGATACTCTGATGGGTAACATGCCTGAGGCAGTAGCGCAGACTGTTAATGCCCAGTTGTCTACCCTTGGTTCCATTGTCAACTCGTCCATGAGGCTCATATCATATGCAACCGAAGGGGCGAGTAGGGCAGCTAGCTCAGGTGTAGCTCTCAGAAGGCAAGCCTGGATGCGCCTGTGATTTCACGGAGGCCTTTAAGTCTTCCTTCATTGACGCCCGCTTTGATGGGTCCTCTCTCTTCGGGACCAAAGTGAAAGACACCCTCACCAGATGCGAACAGGAGGGAAAGACACTATCTGCCATAGGGGCCCGTTTCTCTCTTCCCTCTAGGCCTTACCCCAAGGCTCAGAGAGGGGGGGGAAATGTGGTCCAAGAAGTCTTGGAGGCCTTTCCCTACAGCTCAAGGTGAGTCCCCCTCCAGAAGCAGAGGAGGGGGAAATTATTCTGGAAGACGCCATCCTAGAGGCAGAGGAGGCCCTCGCAACTCAGGAGACCGCGATTCCTTTTGTGGATCTTCCTTTCTGCGTTCCTGAGGCGTTGCCCAATTGTGCTGTTCCAGAGCCAGTCGGGGGCCGAATTTCGTTGCATCCGGAAGCCTGGGAAAGCATCACCCAGGATCGTTGGGTGCTTCGAATAGTTACCGAAGGTTATGCTATCCCCTTTTTATCAACACCCCCTCCAGTCAGAAGAATCCTGGACATCCCACCCAGTCAACAGGATCAAGCAGCACTAGAAGTTGCAAAGCTGGTAGAAAAAGGAGTCATCCAACCAGTCCCCTCAGACCATATCGGATCAGGAACTTACTCAAGACTCTTTTTGGTGCCGAAAAGAACAGGGGACCTGAGACCCAATCTGGATCTCAGTCAACTGAATCTCTACGTTCTGAAGTCCAAGTTCCAGATGTTCACGCTTCAGTCCATTTTTCCATTGCAAGAAAAAGGAGTATTTATGTGCTCCATCGATCTCAAGGATGCCTACTACCACATCAAGATGGACAAGGCATCCAGGAGTCACTTACGCTTCTGGTTGGGAGACGGTCACTTCCAGTTTCGTGCCCTGCCCTTTGGTCTCACCACAGCCCCCAGGGTGTTCACCAAGTGTTTGGCAGCGGTGACAGCTCACCTGAGACATCAGGGATTCCAGGTGTTTTCGTGTCTGGAAGACTGGCTTCTCACCGCCCCCACCAGGCATCTGCTCGTTCAAGCCAGGGAGACTACCATAGCACTGTGTCAACAATTAGGAATTACTTTAAACTGGGAAAAGTCTGCCTTGCTGCCCTCACAGCGTGTTGTTTTTATAGGCGCAGAGCTAGACTCTATTCAGATGTGAGCCTTTCTGCCACAAGAGAGAATAAGAGTGCTGCAGTCTCAGATCCATGCACTGTTGCCCCTCAAAAGAGTTCAAGCCAGGTTAGTTCTCCAGCGTTTGGGCTCCATGGCCGCCACCATCATGCTGGTGCCTCTGGCCATGTTACACATGCGGATTCTGCAATGGCTCCTTTCCGCCCAATGGTCATTTCAGAAACTTCCTCTTTCCCACTTGATACTTCTCACAGAGTGGTGCAAACAGGACCTCTGCTGGTGGCTACGTTCCACCAATCTTGTCAAAGGGAGGAGCTTGATTCTTATGTCTCCAGTGGCCACGGTGACCACGTACGCCTCCCAGATGGGGTGGGGGGCATTAACTTGGCAGGACGGTCCAAGGCACATGGCAAGATCACGAGGTACATCTGACATCAATGTTCTGGAGATGAGAGCAGTGTTTCTAGCGTTGCGAGCACTCCAAGACTCTCTATCTCTGGGAACGATTGCGATTCACTCAGACAACATGTCCGTAGTGTGGTACCTGAACAAGCAAGGGGGAACCAAGTCTTATTCCCTCTGCAGTGAGGCCATGCGAGTGCGGCATTGAGCAGTTTCTTCCCAACGGTTCCTAGTGGTGATGCACATTCCGGGAAAGTCCAATGTGATAGCGGACAGGCTGAGCGGAGCTATTCTGATGCCTTATGAGTGGTCCCTGAACAACTGAGTGGCGGTTCAAATTTTCAACAGGTGGGGTCAGCCTTGCTGCGATCTCTTTGTCAGTCCCCTCAATGCCAAATGCAGCGAGTACTTCACACTGATCCCCCCACAGGGGGAGTCACCCAGGGACGCTCTAGCCCATGATTGACCTCCCGGTCTGGTCTACGCTTTCCCTCCGTTTCCTCTGTTACCAAGAGTGATTCAGAAAGCCATATCCTTGGTAAGCAGGATGATTCTTATTGCTCCCCACTGGCCTCGACAAGTATGGTTCCCCTTTCTTCAGAAGTATGCAGTGGACGGTCCCTGGACTCTGGACCCAGTGCCAGTCCTCCTGATTCGCATGTCAGGCCAGCTCCATCTGTCCCTGCGAACCCTCAGGCTGACAGCCTGGCTGCTCCACTTCTGTCACTAGTTAGACGGCATTCTTTTTCACCTGAGGTGGTACACATCTTGTCTTCATCTCTTAAGTCTTCTACCAGAAAGATTTATTCCAGCAAATGGAAGAGATTCTCCATTTGGGCTCAAGCCCAAGGTTTGGACCCCTTCACAGCCCCAATTCCATCGGTTTTAGATTTTTTAGCCATGTTTTTCCGTCAGGGCTCTGCGCCCCCTACCATTAAAGTGCAATTGGCTGCAATCTCCAATTTCCATACATCTTATGAGCCCTCTGTTATGGGCCATAAACTCTGCAAGGCCTTCTTGAAAGGCACTTGGCTACTTCGCCCTCCTGTGTCAGAGCCTGTCATGCCATGTGATCTAAACCTTGTGCTACAAGCCATCACTTCACCACCCTTTGAACCGGCTGCCACCTGTGAATTGAAATTTTTATCTTGGAAAACCGCATTCCTAATAGCCATTACATCGGCCAGAAGAGTATCAGAACTTCAAGCTCTGTCCATTAAACGTCTGTATTTGACCTTTCATAAGGACAGAGTTTCACTGAGACTTGACCCATCCTTCCTTCCAAAGGTGTCATCCACTGTTCATCTCCATCAATCTATTGAGTTACCAGTGTTTTTTCCAAATTTTTCCAATAAAGCAGAGTTCAGGTTCCATCAGTTGGATGTGCACAGGCAATTGAGGTTCTATTTACACAGGACTAAACAGGTTAGGAAGTCTGATCAACTGTTTGTGTCCTTTTCAGAGAACAGAGCAGGTTGTCCTGTTTCCAAGTGCACAATTTCTAAATGGATTAAAGATTGTATTTCCTTCATCTACTCAGCGGCAGGCAGAAGTTTACCTTTTCCTGTCAGAGCTCATTCTACCAGGGCAATGTCTACATCGACATCGTAGCTTTCCATTCCAGGCTTTCACTGGATGATATTTGTGCTGCGGCCACCTGGGTCTCTCCTCACACCTTCATCACTCATTACAAGCTGGACGTGGCTTCTAGGGTCCGGGCTTCCTTTGGTTCCACGGTTCTCAGGAGTATCTTTCTATGAGCCTCCCAGGATAGAGGTGCTGGGGACGCTGTCCCGTGAGAAAGAATGGAGGCGAGATAGGACCACATAACATCAGTTAGTTATGTACTCACCATAACAATCGATCTATGTGGTCCATCTCGCCTACATTCTTACGTACCCTGTCACCTGCCCCCTTCCTAGAGGATTTGGAGGAATATTGACTCTGTGAACCCTTCAAGGTCAGTTGCTTCTTCTTTCTTTGGCTGGAATTCCTTCCAGTGTTGGTCATGTATGGGTTATGATTGGTATGGTTGCAAACAAGATCTGGGGCTAGGGTGAGGTGCATCTTGGGATACCGGGTTAGCCCAACCAATTAGAGACTTCGTGCTAGAGAAATAGTTGGCCGTGAGTAAAGAATGTAGGCGAGATGGACCACATACATCAATCGTTATGGTGAGTACATAACTAACTGTTTCTGTGTCTTGATCATCCCAGCATAAACCTGAAAATATTTAATAGTAGATTGCCAATGTTAAGATCGAAAACCCCTGTAGTTGAAACAGCTAGCTTTCTGCCTCTTTCCAGTGTGTAGTCAGAGCTGAGATACATCATGTTGCAGAGTACAGAAGAGCTCATTTATATATCATTTGCTCAGTACTTTCTGCCTTCTGAGTTCATTCACTGAACCCATCTGTAGCTCCATAATGTAGTTCATTATGTCTACTACCTCCATATCTGGAGAGTTAGTCAGATTTTCCACATCGGGTATGTGCTTTTTTGGCTGTCAGCATCAACGAGTCTAACAGCTTATGTTCACTAGAGCTGGTTTGAAGTTCTTTAAAGTTTGTGCAACTGAAATTGTTTGGTAGGTTGGAAGGATAAAAAAATGAATAAAGATATAACTAAAGCAATTTATGCTTATTACACCCCTTGCCCTCATCTTATTGATAGGTTAATTTTTTTGCCTAACTTTTCTAGTTTGACCTATCTTAGAATTATATTGACATCTACTTTACAGAAATCAGTAGAATTTTTGATTGGAGCCATTGTGAGCAAGTCTGCAGACATTGTTAAAATATGGGATGAGATAGCTTGGAGATGATGCAAGTAATTCAGTCAGTTAATTGGTTTGTTCTTCCTTTGCTTGTTTATTGTAAACGAGCCTTCCTTTGTCACGACAGATAGCTTTACTCAAAAGATTATAGCAGCTGATCCACAAGTTTGTGTGGGTAACATCTAAACCCTGGTTTGCTTCAGAAGTACTAACTTTCCCAAATGTTATGGAAGGATTGGGTCTGCCAGATTTTGATTTCAGTTAGCAGCAGGTGTGCTTAAACTCCTCCATGATGTACACTCCCTAGCATACACTAGTAGTTGGAAAGAAATGGTGGTTCAGCAAGTGACTAGTGAAGGTATGTAGGAATTTGAAGATATTTCATCCCATGGCTGTAGATATTACAGACTCCTCTGAGAGGATATTTGAAGAGGTTAAATGGGTGCTGACAAGCCTGTAAGTCTCTTATCTGGGTAATGGAGCTAACAGTGCTCCTAGAAGCCACTTACTGAGTTTAAGGAAAACCGGGAACAACTGATGGCTAATAACAAGAGTGTGGGTCTGAGCACGTTTTAAAATTCTTGTGGATTAGGGGTAGATTGTAGGGGTATCTATGAATCTATAACCGTGGAGGCCGGGAAGCTAAAACTTATCACAGTCCCATTAAAAGACTGTCCTTGGCTGATACAATGGAGTATGGACAGCAGGAAGGCTGTATAAAAAGGTACTTAGTGTTAGGTTTTGCATCAGGAGCAGTAGACTTAATTCAGCCTGGATCATAAACCCAGCACAGCAAATAATTTTCTGCTAGCATCGAGTTTAAACAGCATCTATGCCAAAGATGGCTCTGTTCTTCCTGCTCACCCGGCTAATTTTACTCAGATTACTTTTCTCCAACTTTTACAATCACTTTGCTTCCTAATCTTTTGTATCTTGCTGCTCCTCGTCACACTGCATTAATTTCCTAAACTCTTACTTCTCCTTCTTCTCTCGTACCCCACCACTAACTACAATTCCTCCTCTGCCCATTTATCTCCATGCTCATTTCCATAATTTCTCCTGTCATCAATTTTAAGCTACATTACTGCTTGGCTATCTGTAAATTATTGCTAACCTCAAAAACACCCCATCTTTTCCTCGCAGCCATCATGCTGTAAATACATTAACTGTTAATGCATATTATTTTTCCATTCAATAATTAGTCAGTTTGCTAATTTTGCTGTTTTTCTGTTAAAATGCTTTGTTCCTGTAAGAAATGTTTAAAAATCGGGTCTGTATCAGTCTGTCGAGTGGCTTTTCAGCGAATACCCAATCATTGAACACCCATTTATTGAAGCCACACTTTATCAAATGACAAATTTTCACTAGGGCAAACCAGCGTTTGGCCACCTTCTGGAATTTGCCCTTTTCCCCCACTGTAGTTCAGTGTCGGAATTGGTATATTTAGCTAGTGGGGGTGTGGGGGGCGTTGCCCCACACCTTGACAGGTTTTAAATTGTATGTTCTTTTTTTTTTTTTTTGGTTGCTCTGTTGGACAACCATTTGTTTGCTGTAGTGAAAATTCACCATTGGATGGAGAGTGGCTTCAATAAATAGATGTTCACCGAATGGGTGTTCGCTGAATAGCCATTCGATGAACTGATATAGACCCTTAAAAAATCATGTGAATAAGTTCATATATAGATGTTTCTACCCTGCAATTACAACTGAGCATCATGTGTAACTTAAATGTGGAGCTTTTCTCCACAGGCCTCTGCTGAAAATGTGTTTTACCCAGTTGAACTTTTCCCAGTCAACAAAGACAAATAAATAGTGCACATTTTAGACATTTGGTTGGAGTCCCTTCTCTTTGATGAATTCTTTCAATCATGGAGATTGTGCCTAAAGGGATCAGTTTGATTTGGTGGACGATGAAGTCATTTACAGACTTTCAAGTAGGTGCTGCAGTAACAGAATTCTTTCTTTTTCTCATGCTAGTGTTAGCCACAGCCTTTGCATTGCCTCTTCTGGAGTGGCAAATGTGCTTTGTGCTGCATGGGATTGAGAAGCCTACAGCTCTGATGAGACTACCTGTAAATCCTAATTGCATGTTGAAAGGCAACTTTCTTGTTTCTGATAACAACCGAATATTCATGGTCACATAACACTGGAGTCACCAATCTTAACAGTTTTGCCAAGAGTCCAGAAAGCTGTCATTACCTTATCCTTTAGGTTATGAGTCAAACCTTGCGTGTATTGGCCTGGGCATCCTAAAACTCAGTTGTTGTTTGATAAAAGACCTTGTGAACCCATTTAATTATATGTATTCTCCACCTGTATTCTCCTCCAGAGTGCTAGCTGTCCTCTCATGCGACAGACAAATCTGTACCTTCTTCCATTTCAGGGATGCTTGTTAAAATGCAGGTTCTTTTGGCATCTCCCCTCGGTTTACCAGGTCTTTTAATTTAGCTTCCACTTACTCAAGCCTAGTTTTAGCAGTACCCATGCATTACTTAACATTTCTTAATTCAGTGTCGACAGAGGAGAGGTGAGGTGATCAGAGTGCTGGGTAAGTGTAGAATCCATGTCTGTTAGCTTACTATCCACATTTTCCATGAAGGCTGTTAAGCCAGAGTTCATTTTCTGTATTTCAGCCAAAAACTGACTTTAAATTCATATTTGTTTACTTTCATACCATCTGCTAGGATCCATCGCCCTCCTGGAGAAAACTGTTGGTGGGGAGGTTTAGTGATTTTTTTTTTTGCCCCACTCCACAGTGAAGTGAATCTGACTGCTAATTCACTTTTTTCTGAGTGATGACTTCTGTCTGCATCTAACCTTCTCCATGCACAGGGATTCACCCACTAAACAAATTCTTAATCTACAGCTGACGCTGAACCTAAATACTTTACTATTTGGGTGAGGAGGGAAGAGCCAGGAATCCAGATATACCACTCTGTCCTCATCCTAACCACAAGTCCATATTGTTGTTTTAATTGTTAACTAGGTAGAACCAAGAGTCTAAGACTGGGTAGAACTAAGACACTAATTATATCTTATATACGTTTTAAAATATTAGTAAAAGTTAATGCTAATTATTGATGACCATCATTTCGTCTGCCTCAGTGGCATTTTGGGTTGTCTGCCAAGGTAAACCAGTACTAACCAACTTTTAAAAGCTCAGACTTCCCTCTCTTTCTGTGTTAGACAACTTGAATGAGGAGTAATAATAATCTAATAAAAAAGTATGAAAATAGAAATTTCCAACCTTTTTTTTTTTTGAGAAACTCTAGACAAAGAAATTCAACACCTAAGGCAAAGAAACTGGAAAAGAAAGGCTGGGGAAGGGATAAGATAAAGAAGTATGAACGTAAGTCAGAAATTTAAGAAATACAAAGATTTTTTTCAAATATTAATCACTTATCTCCTAAGCACCCACAGGATCTGTCCTATATATGTGGCGGCAGATGAGGTCTGGGATATTTCACATAACACCAGGGATAATTGGTTAGGGGAGGAGCCTGAGCACTGGATTGTAAAACTTGAAACTGGCCAATGGATCTGACACAGATCTGAGACCTATACGTTGAGGAAAGATGGAAGGAGACAACACAGAGCTATCATTACGTTGAGTGCATTTTGTTTTTTTGAAAGGTAAGTAGTGCATCTGTGATTCCACCAGTGTTTTTGTGAGAGTCTGGTAACGGAGTGGGACAGCTTGTTAGGCCTGGAATAGAGGTAGCCTTCCCTATCCTCTAGGGAGTATCCAGTTCCATCTTGATGTCTCTTTTGTGCCTGAATTCTTTGCCTTCCAAAGGGATGAGTGCCTCTGCATGCCAGTTTCCCCCTTGGCTTCATAATATGAATGCAGGGCTGGCTCAGAAATCTACTAGGTATCACCTGTGTGCCGAGTTAGAGCTACATCCCTCATGTCAGAACTAGAGTAGATGATCACTCCCATCCTTGTTGGTCAACTCCTACAGCTACCCAAGTCACTAATTGAACTCTGGCTCACCTGAGGGTGTAGGCAGGGCTTTAGCTCTGTATTCCATAGAGGTGGCTGAAAGTTTATTCTATTGAATTTGTCTGTATATTTCTGTCTTAGTGGTATATATTTAGTACCCGCGGTGGTGGTGCTGCGGTAGCTTTGTCGCCTCACAGTTAGACGTCAGGGCTTTAGCTCTGTATTCCATAGAGGTGGCTAAAAGTTTATTCTATTGAATTTGTCTGTATATTTCTGTCTTAGTGGAATATATTTAGTAACCGCGGTGGTGGTGCTGCGGTAACGTTGTCGCCTCACAGTTAGACGTTGCCCATTCGATTCTCAGTTAGAGCGTCTTCTGTGTGGCGACATGCGTAAACGGGCATTCCTTCATTGAAAGTTGTGCGTTAGGCACGGCAAGCCAGCACGTAAAACTTTACTGCCAATCATTAGCGGACCGGAGTTCCGCTGTGGCGACCCCTAACCGGGAAAAGCCAAAAGACGCAAAGTGGTATATATTTAGTAATGCAAAAGTTAGTCATTGACAGTATCCTGAGCAGACATATTTGGGTCCCTACATTTAGAATCACAGTCTGTTGTCATATTGCATCATTTACAACATCATAGTTTCCACTGGCAAAGTCTGGTAAGGGTGTTTTATAAATGAACAAACTACCACATTCACAAAATATGTTAAGCTATGTAGAAATCAATAACATAATTAAATCAAGCACGCCAGAAATGAATAGCAAGGCAGTATACTGTTATGCTTTTGCAACACACCTGTATCACCCACAGTTGAAAAAAAATGTACTTAACTGTATTAGTGAAACACACCAGGTTTTACTTTGCCCAAGATGGATGTAACTTCAGCGAACTTAAATGCTGTAAGAGTTTGAATCAAACCTCATTGTTTCAGAAACAATTTTATGAACAACGGGCAAGGACAGGCTGTTCCCCTAGTACTTTAGATATTGACAAAGTCTTGCTGAGACATATCAACTACAAAATTAACACATTAAATCCTCTTTTACTGTCTCATACATTTTACTGGCTCATTTCATCTAAAAAAAAATATATATATATCAGATGAGGAACTGAAAGCACAAATGCAGGTTGTCAAAACTGTTTCAGATGATACAAGAATGTCATTTGGTCTTGATAAATGTGCAAAAGCAGGAAAACTGCAGGACCAAGAAAACAGTTTGGGACAAGAATGTGATTTAAAAGTTGAGCAAGAGAGAGTGTATAAATATTTGGGAATTGATGAAGGATCAACAATAAAACATGATCAAATGCGAATAAAACTTGGTAAGGAATACTTTAGAAGGCTTAAATTAATCCTGAAAACAGCGTTGACATCAAGGAACAAAATTCAAGCTATAAACCAATTTGTTCTTCATGTCCTAACTTACACTTTTGGAGTGATTGACTGGCCCCAAAATATGTTGGATAGATTAGACAGGAAAACAAGAAGAATGCTTCATGCTCACCAAAAGATGTATAAAAATCAGTGCATACCAAGATTATATATTCCCCATTCTGAAGGAGGGATGAGCATCCTTGAAATTGATTACATGTATGAATCTGCAATCGTGGGATTGCACACACATCTGCTGACCTCACAAGACCCAAACATAGTGAAAGTTTTGAAATGTGAGGAGAATAAATGTAAGATGACTTCTCTGCTTAATCTAGCAGAAGCATGTCGGCATCGAGCAGGAATGGAATTCAAACCAGAAGTAGATAAAAATCAAGTAGCAACTGAATGTGACAAAAAAAAGAATGTAAGGTGAAGGACTAGTTGAGAAGGCAAAAAATGTAGAAAATGCATAAACATAGTTGCAAGTAGAGAAAACTTCTGTAAGAACCTCATGTTGATCAAGGTGGAACACTGGAATGGTTAAGGAGAGGGGAATTCAGACCAAGAGATGAAAGGTTAGCATTTGCGGCCCAAGATAGTGGGTGGGTCTCATTCATGTCGAACTTTTACAAGTTTGAACTTCATATGGTAAAACTTTGAATGTTACAGTGGAGATCGCCGTAAGGGAAGCTTTCCTTTTCCTGCAATGTTATGCAATCTCGGAGTTGTTATATTTAAGTAGCGGGGGTGTGGGGGGGGGTCAGGGGGGCTTGCCCCCCTGCTTACAACCTTCACGTAAGTTTTTTGTGTTTTTTTTTATGTTGTCGAACTTTAAAAGTTCGAACATATGGTGTCGACCATATGGTGTTCGAACTTTTAAAAGTTTGACAACGTGATATAGACCCATAGTGGGCTACGTACATGTTGATTTATAAAGTCTATTGAGCATGTGGGAGAAAAAAACAAATGTAGGTTTTGTAAAACATAATTGGAAACAGTTACACACCTCATTGCTGGTTTTGACATACTAATGGTAGAAGGACTGTATACTGAAAGGCATAATATGTGTCAAGACTGTTGCACTGGGGTTGTGCAAACATTGTGGTACTGAAGTGGCTAAAAAACACTGGAAACATGAGCCACAAACATCATAGAAAATGAAGTTTATATCACATGAGATCACCCATTACTAGCAGTTCAAAAGATAGGTGCTAGAAAACTGGATGTAGTGGTCCATGAAAAGAAGACAAATTGATCATTGAAATCACCATACCCATTGACTACAGTGTCTTGTGTAGAGAGAGACACAAACTCATAAAATATCAGGATTTGCAGGCAGAAACGAGAGCAATGTGGATGAGATACCCAGACAGTTCCAGTGGTAGTAGGAGCAACGGGTCTTATAGAAAGGAATCTACAATTGTATTTAGATAATGTTGCCCAATACATGTAACCCTGTATGAATTGCAGAAGGAGGCATTACTGGGTACATTGTTGTTGGTGCTGCAAAGAGCACTTCTGGCTGACATCAAAGATTGAAACAATACTAATTTCATGAATTTTAATCGTACTTTGTCTTAAGAATTCCTGTTCCCATTCCCGTCATGGTATTAGAAACCCAAACGATTTGGAGAAATTAAAAAGTGACATAAGTGTACATGTCACCACCGGGGGGGTGGGGTTAAAGTCATAGCAGAAAAAGGCTGTTGATTTCTAGGATGCTGGTGAGAGCACAAGCACCCCTATGTCTTCCTGGATGACAGACCCCTTATACACACTCTCGACTCTGATGGAGCCCTAGGGTGATCCACACTACCAGTAAATAAATTAGCTCATGTACAACTGGGGAGGCTTGATGGATGGTGGCAGGCAAAAGGGAGGAAAAAAAACTTTTGGGTGGGGACAGTAAAATGTAGTATGGGTTGGTAAAGTGGAGGATGGGCCACTAACCCGGTTTTTAGACTTCTATTTTCAGATGATTTGCCAGTCAGCACTTCTTTAAGGCAGTATCTACATAGCCAGGTTGGTAGTGTGTTGCCCTTCATTTTCTCTGTTTGAAATGTAATTTAAAAATGATGCAAGAAATTACACCAATATTTAAAATATCAGTTCACCGTTTCCTATTTGTATTGTTTCAAAGATAAAATGACTGATTTAAAAAAAACTCTGAAGTACTAGAGAAAATAAATAAATGGCTAACTCTTTTAGATTGAAAAAGGAAGTAAAAGTGTAGACAGGATTATATAGTCTATATGCACATACATTGGAACAGCTTGCTTTTCTATGATAAATATTTACAAGTGTGCAACTGTAGATGGTAATTGGAATTTATAATCATTCATCAAAGGCTGATTTCATTATCTTTAGAATATTGTTAAGTTTGTGTAGTTTAAGCCAAAAATTATAGTTTGTCTTCTGATTTTTTAGCTCACAATCTTGTAGTAAGGATGTCTTTGCCTTGTACTATTTTCAGTAAATGAACACATTTTCTAAACGAGAGAGGGACTGGCTGGCCTTTTCCAGTTTTTCACAATGGGTTTTATGCACAGAAGTTTGAAAATAATGTCAGCATTCTCTCATATCCTTAGAGGAGAAAATACACGAGTTCCCAGTCTAGTTTTTGTAAGGTATCACATCTTCAGCGTATTACTTTTGAAGATTTCACTGATCTTGTACAGGGAGAGAAAAGATCTGTGCCCAAGATAAGTCTCCCAGACAGTGAAAAGGCTGTAATAGGACACCGCAAAATGATTTGCAACTGGTTTTGATTTAAATTCAGAGATGATGTATCGGGCATACAATTGTAGTATGAATCAGAGATGACTGTTTTCTGTATTCCAAAGAGTTTTATAAGATATAAACAGGATTTTCTAAGGGCTGAATAAGTAATTTAGTTATTTTTTTCTGCTAAAGGAATGGCCTGCAGTGTTTGAATTTAAAATGTTCAAGAGTTGGATGGAAGATGGTCTTCATTCCATAAATTAAGTTTACCAAAATATATAAATATTTTCCAGATTCATAAGATGACACATGCAACAGGATTTAGAAAGGGTTACCGCAAGTGGTAAGCCCTACCATGAGCAGCTAGCCCTCATGATAATCCTCTGTGGAATGCTGTACAACAGTGATTTTCCATGAACAGGAAAGTGACTGTGGAGGATGGACCCACTGGCTATGCTGCAGGATAATAAGATAATCCTGGGGGGATGGCTAAGGATAATTAGTCATGCGCCCTCCACTGGAATGTGAGTGATTATAAATCACTCATTTGCATAAATTAACACAACCAGCTGTGTTAACATGGCCAAAAGGCGTTCATCACACATTCCTGCATTTCAGGTAAATGAAGCAAAGGTCTGTAGAAAGGTAGTTGTGAGGGGTGTGTTTGTGTGTGTGTGTGTGTTTACAGGGGTGTGAATGGACTGAGATGACTGTGTGTCTTTCCGGGTGGTTGCAGTAGGGGACTTAGGTAAGAGATCAACCATGTAGATTTGTGTGGAGGGGTGAGTGAATAGGTTGAGTTTGTCTGTTGAGTTTGCGTGTGTGTGTGAGTGCAAGTGCATGAATGTCTGCATGTGTGTGTGTGAAAGAGTATGGAGGAGGATACCTGTTCCAGTCCAGTACAATGCATGAGTCACCAGTGGTAATTGCCACTGCAAAATGCTTTTTAGTACTGACAGTAATTAAGGGTGATTCAAAGACCTGCAAATTAGCTGATAATGATGTCTTTCTCAGTGCAGCTAAAGCTGTCCTTGAATTGCTTTTACTGAGATCACATGCGCATGATCCATCTGCGGTAGGCAGTTTACACAGCCTATATCTCAGAATCCCAATTTTACGTAAGCAGGATAGACAATAAGTGAGACTCTTTGATTCTCTTTCTTCTGTTTAAAGGGTTAATTGTAGAAATGAAGGCTTTTTTTTTGATAATGGGAAGAATGTGAAAAAAATCTGTGTTAAAATAAAATGTTTTCTACCTCTATTAATTTTAAATACTTTAATGATTGCATTAATTAGATTCTGTTGGGGAATAAATAGAATACGAAAGATAATTTGATAAAACATATTTTAATCTTATTTAATATGGTCAAGAGGAGAAGGTCAACACTTGCACCACACCACATGGAACACGTAGCCCTCCAGAACACACACCAGCACTGGCTTCACATAAAAACACAATCCACACACCCACCTCACACACCGACCTTCGCGGAGGCTCTCAATAAAAATCTACCCAAACAGCAGAGACCTCCAAGCCAGAAACACAGTTGACCACAACACAACACTAATCACGAGACACACAACTCTCCTAAACAGTGTGCTACTCAACTAAAGCCTCTAAGGGAAAAACAGCAAGCCCAACACACTAGTCATGAGTGACTCGATAGTGAGGCACACAGATGCCCCACTCACTAGGTTGAATAAAGAGAAAGCAACAGTCAGCTGCCTGTCAGGCACCTGGATCTGCCACATAATGCATGCACTCGGTTCCCTCAACAACAAGTACAAATATGACTCTGTCATTGTACATGTGGGTGTGAGTGACCTGAGATGTACCTCCCTGGGCTATAGGAAAAGAGACATGGAGGAGTTCCCGGATTATGTAGCCCAGGCGGGTATGACCCTAGCCTTGAACAGAATCCTACCATCACCCAGAATGATACCACAGTACAAGCAGAAAATTATTGATTTCAACAGTTGAGTAAGTTTTTGGTGTCATTCTTAGAGGATCCAGTATCTGTCTGCCTGGGATGACATGATTGACAGACCTTGATGCTTTGCCAGAGATGGCCTGCATCTGTCACCCCTGGGCTTCTGGATACTGGCCAAGGCTCTTGCCACCCCTATAGTGCCTTTTTTAGGTGGTGTTCCAAAGACCAAATTACCACCATAACAGCTACAAACAAATGCAATCTGAGGGTCATGCTGCTCAACGCTAGAAGTCTAAATCTCAAAATGCACTTGCTTGAAGCAGTCCTAAAAATGGAAAACATCGACATTTGTGCTGTAACAGAGACCTGGTTCAAGGCAGCAGAAAGCACCCCTGCACTACCAGGCTTATAACTCATTCCACACCTTTCGGCCCCAGAACTTGGACTGAAACTCCAAAGGCTGTGGTGTTTCCATATTCATAAAGGATGCGCACACTTCCAGACTGGTAGCAAAACATAACGCATCTGAGATGCTTCAGGTGCAGCTAACATTGGGTAAGACAGCAATTCAGGTCGTAGCCTGCTATAGGTCCCTCACCATGTCCCAAGACTCGCACTCCATGTTCCTAAGCACCCTGGAGAATATTAGGGTCCAACCTAACACTCTCATACTGGGCGACTTCAACTACCTCTCCATTACCTGGGAAAACTACTCGTGTACCAATACACTTGCCCAATGTTTCCTGGAATTCATTAATTACAATTCTCTGGACCAGCTCGTTCTTACCCCCACTAGAGGTAGCAACATCCATGACCTAACATGGGCGACCGTTGCTCTACACCAGTAGTCAACTCCTCCCTGGTTAGATCTGACCAAAAACTAATCACCTTGGAAATCCACCCCCCCCCCCCGCAAAGATAACCACCATAAAAAACTTCTTCAAAGCTAACTTTGGGCTCCTAAAAACAGAGGTGGCTAACTTCACAGCACCCATGCAAATGGAGAATAGTTGCATGACCACCGAATCGTACACAAATGCATGGATCTCGCCATACCCAATAGAACCAAGACACTCTCCTGCAAAAAAAGGAAGCCAATCTGGTGATTCCCTGCCATAAACAACCTTTACAACAGAAGGAGGAAACTGATGCGGAATAAGGTAAAGCCCCAAGACTGGAAAAACTCCCTTATTAGCCTCAACAAAAAATTGAGATCCCTCATCAAATCCTCTAAAGCTAGCTATGAAAACAGAATTGCAGCAGATAGTAAAGACAACCACAAGGCCATCTATAGTTATGCAAAGAATCTCCATGGCAATACCCAGATTTGCTCTGAGTTGCTGCACAGTGGTACCTCTTATACCGAGCCGACAGATTTAGTGCCAACTTTACCCTCCCCAAAGGACCAATCACAATACCAGTAGATTGCCAGGCACCCAGTATTACTGCTGCAGAGGTTAAAACAGCACTGTCCAAGGCCGAGAATACAGCTTCTATGGGAGCTGACAGTATCCCTGGCTGTGCTCTACATGAACTACAGAGTGAACTGGCACCTCACCTGTGTGCCCTGTTCAATCACAGCCTCACCTCTGGCTTTATACCTACCAAATGGCACACTGCTACAGTCATCCCTCTCCACAAAACAGGAGAAGCGGCTACAGACCTGTGAACTATCGCCCCATTAGCCTGACGAGTCTGATATGCAAAGCTGTGGAACGTATTATCATGGACCTAATAAACAAGGATATAGGGAATCTTCAAACTCGGGATCTTGCACAGTTTGGTTTTTTGAAGGGTAGAGCATGCCTGCGCAACTTGGTCGACTTCTTTGAGTCAGTCACCAGAGCTCTGGATGAAGACAAGGTGGTTCATACAGCCTACCTTGATCTGGCCAAGGCCTTTGATACCATTCCCCACTCAGGAATCATAGAAAAACTCACTAAGCTGGGCATCAACCCCTATATCATTAGGTGGGTTGCAAACTGGCTTACAGATAGAACCCGCAGTGTGAAAGTAGCTGACTCCAAGTCAGACTGCAGACCAGTCAGGAGTGGAGTCCCACAGGGTTCTGTCCTGGGTCCTCTACTGTTTGGTATCTACATCTCTGAAGTCCAGACCAACATGAAGAGACTCTGGTTGACAATGTTTGCAGACGTTTGCAAGTTGGGAGCTATTATTAACTCCCCAAGTGATGTTGACATCCTACAGAAAGGCCTCACTGAGACCAACGACTGGTGTCAGAATCATGGCCTTAAGCTCAATGCCAAAAAATGTGTCGTCATCCCTCTTTGGAAAAACCTGGTTTCCTTGAATAACCACATCAGTGGTAGTCCACTGAACACAGAAGGCATTATAAGAGATTTGGGAACACAGGTTGACAGCAACCTCCCTTTTGACCATCACATTGCCACTGTGGTCAGAAAGTCCTTCTGTGTGGCACATCTCATTACTAAGGTTTTGCATTCAGGAAGAAAGAGGTCATTGTCTCCCTCTACTCTTCCCTCATTAGGCAAATCATAGAGTACAATGCCCTATTTGGCATGTACCTCACTAGACACCTGCAACAACTGGAGAGGCTGCAAAAGTACCTCACAAAAAGGATCCTAGACCTTAAACACTTGCCCTATATGGACAGACTCAAAAAAACTCCAGCTATTGTCTGTCTCATATCGCCTACTTGGAGGCAATCTCTGCTTGACTTACAAAGCCATGTCTGACCCAGCTCTGTTAGAAATGTTACATCTAAAGAAATCCCAATCCCTATGCACCACATGCTCCAGAGAGCTCAACCTCATTACCACAATCAACAGAATATGCTGGAGGGACAGGTTCATAACCCAGAGACTGCCCATGCTATGGAATAGACTTCCCATACATGTCAAGCAGAACACCTCACTGGCCCTCTTAAAGAGAAATCATGATGAGTGGATGGGAAATAGAAAATTCACCCTAGGAATCACTCCAGTGGCTCTACTCGACAGAGTGGCACGATGCCAGGTTAATCCTATGGGCTAGGCTTGTAAAGGCTCCAGGGCCATTAGCCTAGTACACACCTATGAACCTATGTTCAAATAATGTGAAATATATATATTTTTTATTATATAAAATTAAGTTCACAATTTTTCCTGGCTGCACTGCAGGAAGGATTCAACCAGTAAACAATTACTTTAAAAAATGTTAGGATATATGTCTCAATTCCCTTGTCATCACAAGATTTAATTTTTTTAATCTGTCTTTGCCCTTGCTTTCTATCAGTCTTCAGCAAAAAATCCATCCAGTCAGTCCATTCATTAGTCATCCCTGGGGTTGAGGAATGAACAGGAGAGGCCATCATTCCAACAGCCATCAGGAGTGATTTTTTTTTTTTTTTTTGCCTCAGACACATCTCCTGCATGCACCTGGGAAGTCACTAAGGAGAGGGCACACTGGAATGCAGCTAAGGGAGTCCCTTTGTGGAGGTGTGTTTCAAACCCATCTCTACCCCTCCCTTTCAAGTATAAGTAGTGGTTTCTCCACTGGGGAAATCATGCCACCAGTTTGCATCTGAGTGTGTACATCAGTCCCTGCCCCCTGGTAAAGTTATGTGGGCTGTACTTCATTTTTCAACCTCATTGCTTAGCTCTTGCAGTGCTAGGGCAGCTAGTTGAACCCTCGTCATTCATTGTTATAGATTTGCTTGAGGACCATGAGTAGGGTAGTCATATATTAATTTGATTTAAATATTTTTTAGAAGGGAGTAAAATATGTTTTGAGAGAGAGTATTTTGGTAGTAAAATCATTTTAATGAGAAATAATCTAAGTTCAATATGAGTAAATTTTATTCCAATTAGAAATTTTATTTTTAAAATTTTCAGTAAGGTCTTCATAATTTGTTTTGATAGTTTAAGCTAATTAAGGTTTAGTAGAGATTCCCAAGTATTTTTGATGCTTGGTATTTAAAACAGTACTTATTTTGTATACCTGGACTTGACTTGATTCAGTAATAGGTATAAGTTTTGATATTAAATCTTGAATCGAATAATTCTCCAAGTTGCAATAATAGTTGTTTACTTGTTAGCTTGAATGATTTATATTGGAACTTGTAAGAAATAAATCTGAAAATAGGGATAGTTTTTGTTGTAAGATCTTTTTCCTAATTTAATATGCTTGCAATCAGGATTTATTCTTATGCTGTTCTCTAAAGGCTATATTGTTAAGTTATATAAGGTGAGAAAGAACAACCCTGTTTGTCCTGTTTAAAAGTTTTATTTTAAGTATGACCTGGATTTAACATAGGTTTTAGAACTAGGAAATAGCCTTTACAAAATATGTATGAATGTAAAGTTTTGTTTCTCTGACACTTAGAGATTTTCAATCGAGAAATAAACAGCTTTCAGTATTTAATAGATTAGCATAATATATTTTTTGTTACAACACGACCTGTTAACGTTATTTTTTTAATGTTCAGTTGTAAGGAAGACTGCTTTAATTCTTGCATTTAGATGAATATTTTGTGTCAGTATTTAAGAGCGATTTTGATGTGCATGAGCTACATTCATCAGGATCCTTATCCTGTTTTAAGTTAGGTATTGTAATAAGAGCATTTCCAACAAGGTAGAATAGTTAGTTTTTTAATAGATATGAATATAATCAGGTCTCCATTCATAGCCAGTGTATTAAGCATTTAAAAAGATAACCATTTGAAATGTTGGGACCCACTAGAGTGAGCCCCAAAACATGGAGACTGAATGGTCGACAAAAACTTACATATACTAAGTCTGATATAACCATTTCTTAGAATATTCCCTTTTTCTGCAAGGTATGGTGATCTCGCAGTTAGTATATATAAGTTCAGGGGGTGGCTTCCTCCCCACTGCAGGGAAGCTTGCCCTTTTGAAAAAAAGAACTTGAATAAAAGGCTATAGGGCAAATAATGTAGCCCTAGTATATAAAAAAAAAACATCTAGACATATTAGCTCATTAAAATACCTCAGAAAAACTAAAATCAACAAGAATAAAATAATAAAACTACTTTGGCAAGGGCTGTGTAGCAACAGCTCAAATTGGGACTGTTGAACTTCATCATCTCACAGAACAGGAAGCAAATGTGTACTGAAAGTCTGTGAACATTCAAATGGTAGCAGTTTTATTGTTGTTTCCTGACTGTGTTTGTTTGGTTTAAAGGAGAAGAATGATGATCGAGATTTCTTCATCTGCATTGCCGATCTTTTTTTTTTCTTGTGTGTGTTGGCACTCAGGATTTAGAGTGCTGACATTTCAATAGGGAATCATTCAAACTTGTGAAGTGAATGTTGATATTCATTTCAAGAACCCATATTTGTGATCAGTGAAATGCAGTATGTGGAGCTTTAGCTACCATGTTGTGTTACCATTTACAGAGGAAAAAAGTACTTGAACATGAAGTGCTTTTTACTTTGAAAATTGCAGCACACAGTTTGCAAAATGTATGTGTCCTCAATCAGCAGCTTTAGAAATCTGTTAGACACTTCCATTACACTCAACTGTCCAGATTTCCACAGAATGTATTGGCCACGGTGGTGCAGCGGTTAGCATTGTTGCCTCACAGCAAAAGGTTCTACCATTTGATTCTCTGCTGGAGTGCCTTCTGTGTGGAGTCTGCATGTCCTCCCTGCGGTTGAGTGACGTTAAAGACATGCAGGTAGGTGCGGCATGAATGGGTGTGCCTTCGTTGAAGGTTGGGCGTCGGGCTGGCAACTCAGCACCATAAAAATCCACTGCCAATCATGAGTGGACCGGAGTTCCGCTGTGGCAACCCCTAACCGGGAAAAGCCAAAAGTCTGTTCATATTTTAGTCTGTTCCTCATAAAATTTGTGGATTTCTGGCAAATCACTAAGTATTGAGATCACTGAATAATGACACACATTTGAGTTTCAGACTTCATATCCTTCAGAAAATGCATGCTAACAAAAATCCCTTTTATTGTAGCAACTTTATAAGTTTTTGAAGACCAGTATTTAAAATCCGTACCTATTTCGGGACCTTTGTCCAGATTTCTTATGCTAGAATGTTAAAAGGTAAGCATACTTCACTCAGCTAAACTTCTGCCTTTTTTGTGACAGTTTTCCATATGTTTGGTAGTCCATAGCCAGATTCTGTACCCCTGATTGCGTTTTTTGACTGGACGACAAAGTGGCAGCAACTGGCTGTCTAGCCAAGTGTGTTTTGATGCAAGCTTGTTGTCTTCATGTTGTGTTGTGTACTACTTTTTGACACCTGTTTTCTACTATTATTTATCTTTGTTATATGCATTATTTAGTTTTTTTGGCACTATGCCTTACCTTGAAAGAGCTTGTTGTCTTGTGCTGCAAATTGGTTCAGTTTGACATATGGATACACTTGCTCCAGGCTGCCTTTATTTTTATTACATATGGGAAGAGCAGTACATCCCGTGTTTTGTGGAAGGTTCATCTGGCTTTTTTTTCTGTGCTGTACTTTGACAGGGGCTGTTTATCAGCAGCTCAGATTGGGACTGTTGAACCAAGCAGAAAACAAATATGTACTTGAAAGTATGTGAACATTTCTGTACACAGCAGTATCATTGTTGTTTCGTGCCTTTGTTGGTTTGGGGTCTAAACTGATTTTGTTAATTCCACTGCTAATATTGCTGCTGTAGTCTATCGCAGTTTATGGGATTAGTGTCTGCCTGGATTTTTATAATGGGTCCTGGCTGAATGGATTTTGATTCTTCAGTAACTGACTTCCTAGGAGATTGATTTTAGTGCAGCAATAGTAGGAGCCCCATGTCATGCTAGGGTACATTGTATTTTATTCAAGTACTATTAATCTGCCAGTGATAAGTACGTTATTGAATATATAGTGTGTAATTGAAGTGTTTGCCATAGCAGTTGACTGAGGCACTTGAGTAATTCTTCACTTTCTGAGGTTGAATACTTGATGTACGTTTTATTAAAGACTACTTAGCTGTTTAGAGTAGAGTTGTCATTTCAGGGTTTGATTCCTTTTGTTTTTATTGTGCTATATGAACTTGATCATTAACCTGTTCATATTTTATGGGATTATTTTATTGTATTATTTTATTCTTGTTGATGTTAATTTTTCTGAGGTATTTTAATGAGTTGATATGTCTAGATGTTTTTATTTTTTATTTACTAGGGCTACATTTTCTGCCCTATAGCCTTTTAGTCAAGCACTTCTGCCACTGTTAGTGTATCAGCTTTGTAGACTATTGTGGATCCTGCAAAAATGTCATGGGGGTTGTGGTAGCCTAAGCAGGGTGTGGGTATTCCCTTTGTGTTCCTAGTGTGGTCTCTCCATGCCAGTCTCACTTCCTAGTAGGTCATTGTCCTTTTTCCCATCTTAATACAGAATTCTTTTCATCTATTAGCAGGCAGTAATTAGGACCTCTCCACCATAAGCTGCTCTTTAGGTGCTGTATTCAAATGCAAAGTCCACCCATAACAAGGCTGGGTTTTTCCTGGGATCTTTTATTGGATGTTGACCTTGCATTTATTAGTGAAACTTGTCTTGATGATAATTTAGTTCCCTCTTTGGCATCAGCCATTCATTAGGTTTTCTGGTAATGCTTTGTGATAAAAACAAACTGGAAGAAATCCAAGCGGGAGGTCTCCACTATTTTATTAAACCAGTTTAGCGCTTTCATCCAGAGTTAGAGTGGACTTCATCAGAATGCCATTAAAATCAAAATGGATGCTTTTATACCATAATATCAGTCGCATGGTCCACAACATTGATTAGATGCTTGCCATTAAAACCATTCTTAAAAGACAATGCACAATAGCTAAGAAAAAAAAACGATTTACAAGAGCTAAACTTTAAATATCTGTGATAAAAATATGAGCCAAAAAATATACTTGTACAAATACACTTATTGAAACATGAATAATCTGAAGTAGTTCATTTTATCTTCAACCTGTGGGTATTCGGATCCATATCGGATGAGAGCCGGCAACTTTACAAGCATCTGCTCTGAGCTCCAAGCTCCTCCCCGTACCCATAATACACCACCATCTACTGACTTCCCTCAGATCTCGTGTGCCGCTTCATACATTAGCATCATGATCTCCGCAGCTATGAGCTTTCAGTGGTACTGCAAGTGCTTTTTGGGATTGTTCTAGTGAGTTTTTTCACTGAGTTACTTTCCCTTTCTTCCCCCCCCCCCCCCCTCGCTAGATTGTCTGTTTTCAAAAAAAAAAAAAAAAAAGTGAGGTAGTTTTCTGCAGTTCCTTCCCTTCCTTAGCGTGTGCATGGTCAGGCTAGGTTTTTTGTTGGTGACTGGGTGGGTGTTTTGTTTTGCTGTCATGTCTGATCAGCCTAAATCAACCTTTAAAAAATGCACAGTGTGTGGCCATAAGCTTTCACCAGCGGATGGCCACACTCTGTGTGTTGTTTGCTTGGGCGTTTCCCTCTGGTCCGTCCAATGCAGCATTTGTGCAAGGTTCAATCCTAGGGCCCTAAGAGACAGAAAGGCTAAACTCATGGCTAAAGGCCTGCTTCCAACGTCAATCTTAGATTTGTCAACGCATACGGCCTCGGCTTCTTCTGCAACTCCTGCTCAACCCCCCCCCCAGGCTGGGACTCACCCTCTCATTAGACCTGCTGAAGAGGATATTATAAAAGGGAAAGACAAAGAAAAAAAAGGACAGACAAAAGGATTCAGAGAGAGGGAGAGACAAGGAAAAGAAAGGGGATAGGCCCCATAAGAGGTTTCCTGATTGGGAGGCCTTCCCTGGCCTGCCTTCTAAAGTTTTGAGACCAGTTTCTCCTCCGCTCCACTCCCCCAGATTTTTCCTGGAGCTGACGGAGCCTATGGAGCTGAGACCTTCTTGCAGATCCTCCCAGCGACCAAGATCCTAGTCGGTCACATCCTCTCCCTCGACTCGGAGTCTTTCGGAAATGGACATGGACAGGATGATGAGGTTCATTCAGACCCATATCCAGATGGGAGTCATGCCAGGCCCCTCTCCCTCTTGAGGGGGGACCTTGATGATTTTCTTCCACCCGATTTCTCCTTCCCCGATCCGGCCTTCGGTTTTGGGGTACATGGATCTGAGGATCTTCGGAGTTGGAGATTCAGCGCCGATGGTTCCACCAACCTCGACTCCTGCGATTACCTTGTTCCTCGATCTGACTGGCTCAGATCTGAGCAGCTCTCAGGGCCGAGGACTGGGAGTTGGACCCGAGGGGATGGATGTGTCTTCGGCACCGACCTTGCCAGATCCAGGCCATTTCTTCAGAGCTCTTGCTACCTTAGCCTCAGCTCTGATCCTCACGACGGACCCGGGGAGAGCTTCTTACTTGTTGGGCTCTAAGGAGGTACGCTGTCCTTCGGCGTTCGACGTGGTGGAGAGTCTTCTCTCCCAAGGATCGAGACCCCAGCCTATTCACTTGGATTCTGATCAGACTCCCTTGGACTCTGTTGTGACTCCCTTCATATTGTCTCAGGGACAGCCCGTGCTAGAGGCGCCCCATACATTTCAAGCAGAGTGCCTCTTTGGCCCTCTTCAAAAGGAACCTTGACGATTCGATGGGAGAAAGGAAATTCACCCCAGGGATCACGTCAGTCACCCTGCTAGACAAGGGTCCAGGGAAGTAAATAGCATGGGAAGAAATAACCAGGGAATTGTTATGGCTAGGCTTGTATAGGCCCTAGGGCCGACAGCCTAGTACCAACCTATTAACCTATGAACTCCCCGCTGCTAGCAAGCCCTTTTCAGGGAGTCCCACTGAGGAGGGGCATCATAAGCACACGTGCAAAAGGAGTCACTTGTACTCCCCTGAGTCTCTTACCAAGGACACTGATTTGGATGAAGGAGAAAGTTCCCCAGGTCACATCCCGAGGATGTCTCCTTTGGAGACGTCATGGAGATCCTCTGCCAGAGGGGAGGTTGGTCAGCCCTAAAACCTTCAGACGAATCAGTGTTCCTGGAGGCTTTTGGCACAAGCCCATCTACTTCCTGGGTGCCCTCGCCGGCAGATCCTTTAGTGGATCTGATCACCACATGGGCATGGAAGGAGCCGGACACCTTAGAGCCGATACCAAAGCGCCCGGATAAAATTCTCTCTCCACCCTCTGACAGACCGGCTTGGTATAAAGGATCCCCTGTGGATGCTATGGTGGTTGCAGCAGCCACCAGTAGGGAACTGGCTCAAGAAAGTTCCTCGATACAGCCTCCGGATAAGGAATCCAGGATTGTGGATCTGTTTGGGAAGCGAGTGTATTCTTCAGTGACATTTTCCATCCGAGTGCTGAACTACTTGGCACACGTCATACAACTGTAGCGGGACCTAGTCACAGAGTTAGCTGAGTCACCCCCAGAGTCTTTGTTGCAGGAGGATAAGCATCTGTTCTCCACAAAGATGTCTACTCTGAAGTCAGTGTCGAACACGTCCATGTACCTCCTTTCTCATGCTACAGAAGCAGAGGCTGGGACTGGCGTTGCTATCGGACAACACACTTGGCTCAGACTGTGTCAGTTTGTGGACCCCTTCAAGGTGTCTTTTACGAATGCCCCCTTCGATGGTTCTTCTGTCTTTGGGAAGACCATCAGTGACACCCTTGTCCAGAGTGAGAAAGACGGGAAGACCTCGTCTGCCATCGGAATCCGCTTCTCTAACCCTCAAAGATCCTTTTCTTGGAATCAAAGAGGGCAAAAGAAGATGTGGTTCCAGAAATCTCAGTTTTCCCGGGATTCTCTGGACAACTCATCCCCTAGAGGCAGAGGGGGAAAGGATAGACGGCCCAGAGGCAGAGGGGGTCCGAGGAACTTTGGGTCTAGGGAGCCCTTCTCAGACAGGCCCGCGCAGCAACCCTGAGGGGTTGCCCGACTGCCCTACTCTGGAGGCAGTCGGGGGAAGATTATCATTGCAGTCTAGTGTTCCCTTCCTTTATACCCCCAAAAAAACAAATAAGTGAAGTTGAAAGTAATGTAATTGTTAGAAAAAAGAAAAAGTTGGAGCGTAACATGAATGATTTTGCTAATAAAACTGTTTATGTAAGCCAGTACAAAAAGCAGCTGAATAATTCATTCAAAAAATGGAGTAGGACTTCCTTTGGTTGGATGGATCATGATGCGTCCCGCTCGTTGGCGGAAGTGAGCTTGGCCAGCAAAAAGAGTGTCTCGTTCAAAGAAGTGAATGCAGGAGAAGCCAGAGGTTCCACAAAAAACACAGTGTACTATTCCCCCAAGCAAACAAGAAGTTACAAAAGGAAGGGGAAACGAAATGGGGGATTCGAAGTGAATGGTGGCGACACCACCAGCAACTACAGGAAGTAGTAAAGAGTTATGTTTTTTTGCCCTCGACCGATGGGGAAATGTTTGAAATTAACTGTGAGTACCAGTTACCTGTCACAACACAGTATGAACAATGTTGATAAAAACTGTTATGAACAATATGCCTGTGAGAGTATAAAACAAAGTTGTAGTGTCTCTTCTTTTCAAAATTCCAATGTTTTTTCTGTGACCAATTCTGCTTTTAAACATATTCAAGTTTGTTGCCAAAGTAATGAGAAAATTTCTAATGCGTTTTCTTTGTCAAATCCTGATGTAAATGCTAATGATGGTTTAGATGTTGAACATGTGGAACATAGGAATATGGTAGGAAATGTTTATGGAAACAGGGTGTTTGATAAGGGAAGGAATGTAGCTGGGGATACTAACTTGTGTGTGTTAAGTAATTTAAATGTTAAGAACATTGGTGAAGTATTGGTTCTTCCATTAAATGACACAGTTGATATTGGAATATTAACTGAGGAAAATGCCCTGGGGGGGATACAGAATGATATGACACATGTTGGTTTGAATAGTAGTGAAGCAAATGGTGTCATGGATGTGGTTAATCCGACACTGTTTGTCTCAGGAAATGAAGAATTAAAAATTGTGAATTTGTCTGGTTATGAGTTACCTGCAGAATTAACCAGGGTTTTGGAGCTGGGCCCAAAATTTGTGCCAACTAGATTTTCAGGTTTGGCTGATGATATTATTGATGTGAGGAGATTCTGCAGAAAACTATACCTAAGGGCATTTTTCAAGAAAAATGAATTGAAAGAAAATGAAAATAAAACTGTAATGAATTAAATTAATAATGAAATTGAAGATGCATTGTTAAATGTGAGTGTTTATGAAACTGAATTTATGTTAGAAATGGAAAATGGTATGAAGCTGTACACGAAAATGATGAGAATGCATATTTAAATAATGAATTTAACACTGGGTATGGACTTTTAGAAGTACCCAGTGAAGCATCTAATAAAAGTAAGTTTATACCTTCAGAATCACCCATGTGCATTAAACTATATGAAACTGTGGCATGTGGACAAATTGAATGGGAATTTGAGCAATTTTGTAAGGAAAGAAAGGAGTATAATTTAACTAAGAAAGAGTGGAAGGAACTACAAGACATGAGGTTGAAATTGGACAAAGTGGTCTTTCTCCAAGCTGATAAAGGGGGAAATTGGGTAGTGATGAGTAAAAAAAAGAGTATGAAAAAATGGTAATGGATTTGGTTGGGGTAAGAAGTGAGTATTGAGAACTAGAGGTTAACCCTAGAGTTAGATTTAATGAGAAATTATTAGAAACATTGGAAGGGTAGAACGGCTAGGGTTCTTTACTAGTAAGGATGTTCAGAAATTATTTGGGAAGGAACCTAGAGACTCCAAATTCTTTGCACTTCCCAAAATACATAAGAATTTACAATGTTCCCCGGGGAGACCCATTGTCCTGATGTTAGGCTTCAACATGGAGAATGTGGGAAGGTTTTTGGATTTCCACCTGAAAAAAATATTTAAGTAGAGTGACATCACATATAAAGAATACTAAATATTTATGTGATAAAGTGAGTAAAATAAAGTGGAAAAAGGATTATTTTTGGGCTACAGTGGATATTAAATCCTTATACACTTAACATCGAGACTAAGAGAGGTCTGGAAGCTATTGGTAAAGTAATGGGAGAAGGACCACGTAGTTCCTTTCTGCTATTTCTGCTCGAGTTTTGCTTAACCCATAATTATTTTAGATGGGGGAGCAAATTATTTTTGCAGAAAAAAGGTATGGCAATGGGGGTGGCATTTGCCCCCTCATATGTTGTAATATACATGGGGAAATTTGGAAAATAATTTGTATATCAGAATAAATACTTTATTGAAAATGTGATATTTTTTGGAAGATTTATCAATAGCGATATTTATTTGGAAGGGTGATCAGGGGAAATTTGATGAGTTTATGGTCGAACTGAATGGAACCAGTCATGGGTTGGAATTTGTGTATAAGGTGGACTCTAGTAATAAGTATTTAGATATAGAATTGTATGTAACAGAACTAGGTCAAATACAATTCAAGCTTTACAAGAAAGTCACAGCTGCAAATAATTTCTTACATGCAAGAAGCATGCATCCTCATCTAATGAAAGCATTACCTTTAGGTGAGATGAAGCAGGTATTTTTGAATACTTCTGCGGAAAAGTTTAAATTAGATGTTTTACATGATACAATATTGAGATTAAGATCTAAGGGATACCCTGAAGGAGTTATTCTAGATGCTAAAAAAACTATTTTGGGAGAAGGAAAAGAAAGAGACAGAAGTAGGTGGAGTAGAAAAAGTTATTTTGTGGATAGGGAGAATGTTCAAAGAAGGGTAGAACAAGAACAGGAACATTTGTTTTTTGTTACAAAATGTTCACCCTTTAGTTTAAGAATGGAGAAAATAATAAGGATTTTTTGGTACATGGTTAAGGAGCATGGTAATGTAGGAACTTTATTTCCAGAACATATAACTTTTTCTTACAGTAGGTACCATAACCTGAAGGAAATTTTAGGTGGGGATGATAGAATGCAGACTGAAAAGATAGGAAGGAAAGGTATGTGGCCATGTGGAAACTGCAGTATATGTGGTAGGGTTAAAAACCTGGATGGAACAAAGATTAATGAAAGGTTATACAAGGCAAAAGAAGGGTACACATGCAAGTCGCAGGGTATTGTTTATATAATAGGCTGTGGATGTGAGAGGGAAAGTGGTACATTGGTCAAACTAAGAGAAAGGTGAGGGTAAGAATTCTGGAACACCTCAAGGACATTAAAAATAGAAATATGTTTAGTCCAATAGCTGAGCACTTTTGGTTCACATATGGGGGGAATAATGCCAGTCTGTTTTATAGTGTTTTGGCACAACCTTTTTCTAGAGATGAAGGAAGTTTTAAAGATGAACTGGATAGGCTAGAATGTAGATGTATCATTAATTATAAAACTTTGCAACCTAGAGGTTTGAATATTGATGACGATTTGACATTATAATGCATTTAACATTTATATAAAAATAAATTGTGTTAAAATGTATAGTTAGAATGATGCACATGATAGTAACCTGATAGAAACCTGATATTAGAAGTTTAAATGTAGTTATTTATAAGAATGTATTTAAATGAAATTGAAAGATGTATATACTTTTTAAAAAGGTTAATTAATTAATTATATGTGTGTATATTGAATGGGGTATAAAGGAAGGGAACACTAGAATGCAATTATTCTTTGAAGGTGAAAGGCCGAGGTACCAAATAAAGTGGTGAAGAAAAAAAATCTGCGATTCTGCCTTGTGAAACTTGCTATTTGTGTTTTTCTTGGATTTATGAGACTGTGAACGTTTTTCTATTAAGATTATCATTGCACCTGGCAGCATGGGAGTCCATAACTGCAGACCATTGGGTGCTACAAATAATATCCAGAGGTTAAACCATTCCGTTTGTGGCCCCTCCAATCAGTCCAATGCGCCTCCTAGATGTCCCACCCACTCAAAGGGAGATGGCAGCACCAGAAGTTTCCAAGCTGCTTCAAAAACGAGCCATCGAACTGGTTTCCCCCGATCAGTCTGGGTTAGGCATTTACTCCTGGTTCTTTTTAGTGCCAAAAAAGACTGGAGACCTCAGACCCATTTTGGACCTGTCAACCTTAAACCTGGCTGTCACCAAACAGAAATTCCAGATGGTCACTCTGCAGTCCATTCAACCTCATTTTCAAGAATGCGACTGGATGTGCTCGATAGATCTCCAGGATGCTTGCTACCATATCAAGATATACAGAAACTCCAGGAGATTCCTTCACTTCCGGCTGGGAGCCAGTCATTTCCAGTTCCAAGCCCTACCCTTCGGTCTCATCACAGCCCCCATGGTGTTCACCAAGGTAATGGCAGTAGTAGCGACTCACCTGAGGCTTCAGGGTTTTCAGGTATTCCCTTACCTAAATGATGGGCTCCTCGCTGCTTCTACCAAGTGTCTTCTTTGCCAAGCCAGGGATTTCTTCCTACATCTTGCAGCCTTTTTAGGGATTATGGTCAACGTTCCCAAGTCACTGTTGAATCCTGTACAGATCTTGGACTTTATCGGGGCATGGCTGGACACCCTTCAGTTGAAAGTCTTCCTAACTCCAGACAGGGTCCAGAGTCTAAGGGCTCATGTATCACTGATTCTTGGCCCCAGGTTACTCATGGCAGCGTATGTTCTCAGAGCCTTGGGCTCTATGGCTGCCACAATTTCTCTCCTTCCCTACACATGTCTTCACATGCATGTTCTACAATGGAATATAGCCATACAGTGGTCTTGGCTGAATCTCCCCATGGAAAACCCAATTCATATCAGCAAAGCCTGCAGGGTGTTACTTCTCTGGTGGGTCCAGTCTCAGGAGATTGTAGCGGGACGCCCCTTTGTTCCATCCACAGCCCAAGCCACAGTGACCACGGATGCCTTCCAGCTGGGGGTGGGCATTTTCTGGGAAGGACAGTCCAAGGCACATGGTCCCAGATCAAGACCAGATTGCATATCAGTGTACTGGAGATGAGAACAGTGCTTTTAGCATTGCAGGCCTTCCATACTGTTCCTTCTCTGGGAACTGTTGCAATTCAGTCAGACAAACATGTCTGTTGTCTGGTACAGCAACAAACGGGTAGGAACCAGATCTTATCCTCTGTGTCACGAGGCCATGAGAATTTGGGAGTGGGCAATCTCCACCAGTTGGTTTCTGATTGCAACGCACATCCCGGGATGCTCCAACATTTTAGTGGACAAATTGAGTCGGGTCTGAAGCAGTCAGTAGCGGAGGAGATCTTTCTTGCGTGGGATCAGCCTTGCTGTAATCTCTTCGCATCTCCTTCCCAACGTGAAGTGCAGTGAGTTCTTCGCGCTCTGATCCCCTCGCCAGGGGACCCCCCCCCCCAGAGACGCACTAGTCCATGCTTGGCCTCTCGGGCTTCTGTATGCTTATCCCCCGTTACCACTCATTCCGAACTTTCTTCAGAAAGCTTGTCGACTGGGGTGCAAGGTGATCCTCATTGTCCCGTTCTGGCTCCCCTTCCTCTGGTCTTATGTTCTAGCTCCTCCTTGTATTCTAGATCCCTGCCCAGATCTCATTTCTTGTCCTTCGGGCAACTGTCCTCCCAACCTGGACAGCCTCAAGCTGACAGCTTGATTGCTCCAGTTCCCTTAAGTGCTAGGACTCCCAGCCTTTCGTCTTCAGTAAAAACTATTCTTGTGGCGGCTCACAAGTCTTCCACCAGGACGATTTACTGCAGTAAATGGAAACTGTTTTCTATTTGAGCATCTCAGAGAAATCTGGATCCTTTTACGGCCCCTGTATCTGCGGTCCTGGATTTTTTAGCCAGCATTTTTCAACAAGGGGCCAGTTCTTCCACTATGAAAGTGCAACTGGCAGCTATTTCAAATTTTCATGTTGGCGAGAACATGAATGCCCTAGCCTCTTCCAGATTGTGTAAGGCTTTTCTTAAAGGCACTTTTTTTTATGCCTTCCAGTTAAGAATCCTGTTCCTCCTTGGGACCTTATTGTGATTCTTCAGGCCTTGGTTGCTCCGCACTTTGAACCTGCAGTGGATTTAAAGTTTCTATCCTGGAAGACAGCCTTCCTAGTGGCTGTTACTTTGGGGAGGAGGGTTTCTGAGCTTCAGGCCTTGTCTGCTGTGCCCCGTTATTTGATCTTCCATAAGGATAGGGTTTCTCTCCGCACGAACCCTTCTTTCTTACCAAAAGTAGCATCTGAATCAAACATTTATCAAACAATTAAGCTGCCTGTTTTCTTCCCAAATTTTCAAAACAAAGGTGAATATAAAATGTATTTACTAGATGTTCATAGACAACTTCATTTTTATTTGCACAGAGCAAAGCCCTTCTGTAAGTCTGAAGAGTTGTGTGTCCTTTTCTAAGCCCTTTTTGGGAAAAGGCCATCTCCAAAGTTTCTTTAGCTAGATGGATTACTCTCTGTATTTTGCAGGTTTACAAAGATAAAGGATTGTCTCTACCTGGTCCAATTAAAGCTCACTCTACCAGATCTATGGTGACGTGTGCTGCTTTCTGGTCTAGGGTGTCATTGGATGACATTTGTGCGGTGGCAACTTGGGCTAAGTCGCATACCTTCATTTCTCATTATAAGTTGGATTTAATCTCTAGAGGGAGAGCATCTTTTGGCTCTGCGGTGCTCAGGAATATCTTTCCATGAGGGCATCCCAGGGGCTTGAGTAGCTGGGGACTCTGTCCCACAGGTTGAAGATAAAATAAAGTTAACTGCTTCAGATAAAGAAGTTATGTACTCAACATAACGTTCCATCTAAATAGTTGTACTTTATTTTTCTTCAACCGTCCCACCCTCCTTCCCCCGAACCTTCTCATGTTATGGTTTCTTTCTAGTTTGAGTTGCTGGTTAGTTTGGTTTGCAGCAAACTCGATCTGAGGGAAGGCAGCAGATGGTGGTGTATTATAGGTAAGGGGAGGAGCTTGGAGCAGATGCTTGTAAAGTTGCCCTCTCGGATCTGATATGGATCCGAATACCCAAAGGTTGAAGAAAAATGAAGTATAACTACTCAGATGGAACGTTATGGTGTGTACATAGGTTCTTTTTCTAGTACAAAAGTACAAAACTTCAAAGAAAAGCCATGTAAAAAGCCAGTTTTACAAGGCAAAAGCACCCTTCAGTTTTAAAACACTGCTGACTGAAGTGGTTTCATTTGGCCCAGGAAAAACAGTGGTATTACTTTTTAGCTGCCACTGCAGTTCTTTATATTCTAATAAATCTTCAGCAGGTCCTCCTCTTCCCCCCAGGTTCACATGGTCAGGAATAAAGAATTTGAAGGAGTGAGAGCTGTGTCCCTTAATGTGTTCTTGTAGGGCATTTCTTTCATCATTCTTTTTTATATCATAATAATGCTGATATATTCTAGCCCCTATGGTCCTGTTTGTTTTCCATATATAGAACCCATCACATGATTGGCACTTTGCCACATAAACCACAGTTTTAGTACCACAGTCAAATTTCTGTTTAGGTATTACTTTTCCATAATTCTCAATATAAAAGTAGTACCCTCCAAAATGAAACAACACTGAGAACAGTGACCACACTTTGACACACTGCCATTTCCCCTTAAGGTATTAATCTTTTCTAGTAAATATTTAAAACAAGTGTCCTTCTTATGTACGATTTTAGAGGTCACACCTGTCACCCTAGTATATTCTGGGTCTATACCAAAAAGGCTTCAGTTCTTTTCTATGATGGATTTAATGTTGAAAAAGTCTATGTTAAAGAGCAACACCAGTGCCTTGTTGTACACCCATTGGTTTGTCAGGGTTTCTCTCATTATTGATCAAGGGTCCTAATCCAGTCACCACTCCAAGCACAGGGCTGAAGTGCCTGAAGTTCTTTTGTTTTTAACTTCAATGAAAATTTCAGTCAAAAAGTGTTCAGATTTGAACAGACACATGGATGAAACATGCAGATTGGAATGTGTTTAGTTTGGGTTGTTACTAAAAAGACACCTGAAGCAAGATGGTATCTGTAATTAAAGTTGTTTAAAGCATATAAGGAAAGACAGGGGCTCCTGGTTGTTATTTGAACATGCTTCAAAGTGTTATTCTGATGAAGTCGTGAGGTGAACTGCTGACGAAAGTGCTTAATAAACTTGTGGAAGTGGTTGCTACTTGAGTGTTTCCTTGCTTCAGTGACTTTATTGGTTTACTTTTGATGTGAAAATGTAATTATTTTCCAAGTGGTCCAATACCATGTTTGCAAAGGTAGGAGTGCAAGTTGCCCCCATCACTACTCCACTGGTCTGTCTGAAAAGCCGGTTCTCAAAGATAATAAAATTGTTTTCAAGGACAGCCTCTATGAGTGTTCTTAATTTAAGAGTTTTAGTGTGGTCAAGTTCAGAGTTGAATCAGATATTTATAAAACCATTCTAAACCAATGTCATTGGAGATGATGGAAAACAAGTCTTTGAACATCTATGGTCACAAATATGATGTTGTCAGAGTATAAATTTTGAGAAACCCTAACCAAAAATTCCCATGAGTCTTTAAATAAATGCACATTATTACAAAGTACCCCATTAGTTTCAAAATCTATGAATTTAGATGATAATGTTTTGGAAGCTTTTGCATCTACTATGGGTGGGGGTTCCTCTAGTTGCTTTTGGATCTTCAGGATCCTGAAAATAGTAAAATAGTGGGTATCTTGAGGGGATGGGATCCAAAGAAAAGTATGTTTAGAAAGTTTAATTTGGTTGTTAGGAAGTAAATCTTCAAGTAAACAGTCTGTTTTACGATAAGCAATATTCATGTGGTTTAGTGAAACTTCTTTGTCTCACCATAAAGTAAGCCTAACATTTTGTTAATGTAATCATTAGCTCCCCGCCATTGTTGGGTTTCATCATGACCAAACTGTTTCCCGTATGTGCATTCAAGACTTCCCACTCAGTGGGACTAAGGTTAGAGTTTGAACCATGAGGGAACGAGTTCTTAAATACCGTCCTAATATCAAATTCACATATTTTTTCCAAAAATTGAAACCACTGGGTCAAAGGGGAGTTAAAAACACTGGGCCTTTATACATTGTCAACAGTTACATTAATGCCTTCTTCATCTTTAAAGTAAAAACTGAAATTAAGCTTCATAGTAAAAAACTTTAACAATATTGAAACTTCAGTGTTGGCTTTCCTGGCCAGCAGAAAAGTCAAACCTTTCTCAAATAGGTCTGCCCATGCAGATGTAAAAGGTGCCATACTATAGTTGTAGATTTTGAAGTCACTGGCACTATATTAAAAATTATTTCACATGGTGTGTTGCTGGTTCCATTGAGGGTTCCCCCCTACTCCTCTTTGTCTGGTATGAGTTGCCCTGAAATGAATTGTTGTAGTTGTTCCTGATCTCCTTTGCCCCTGAGTTCCATCCGTTCTGGTTCCTTAGTCTTTTGGAATGTCTCAGCGGCAGATATTTTAAAGGGTCAGCTTCTGGGACATCACCCCCCATTGACTAGGATATCATTGTCAAAACCAGTAACAGTCTCATGGTTGTCACCAAAATTATTGCTAGAGCGATTCCCATTACTAGGGGATAAGCATTCCCTGCCTCAGTTACACTGGTCTCTAATCAATGTTTTTTACTTTTTTGGCTCTTAAATCACAAATAATCTTATCCACTTTAACAAATAAGGCCCTATAGTCATTGACTTTACTGTAAAAAAACAATTCTGTTTGAATAGAATTGTCCAATTTTTTAATATCCTCCATCAAACAATTCATTTTTTGTCATTGTGTCTTATAAGAACATGTAACAAATCACAGCCATGTTTATTAAAAAGTTCAAGCAAATCACGGTGAAGTTCAGAGCCTTTTCCAAGGCCTGTAGGGTTAGCCCTTTGGGGATGTGTTCAGCCTTAGGCGTTCTCATAGATAATAATTTTCAAGTTGTAGTTTCCTGTATTTCATTGTGAACTCTTCCAGCATTTTAAGTTGTCTGTCCACATTCCCGTAGTTCTCCCTCGGAGTTTTGTTGACAAAGTGCCACACATTCCCCTGCTCAATCCATTCCTTGAGTGAAAACTTGCTGGTACCCACCATTTCTGTGTGAGTTGCAGTTTCATCAATGGAAATGGTAGGAGGATGTACACTAGGAATGCTGCTGTTACCAAAACGATTCTGTTGCCTATGGGCTGGTGTAATACCATTGCAAAGTGAATCCTATGTAAAAGGAAAAAGTTCCTGTTGAGAATGAGTATTGTCAGGGTAAATATTACCCTGACCGCTGCTCAAAGCAGTGACTTGCTGAGAAAGTTGTTGAGCCAACAAAGTTAAATCGCCGATTGAAGCTTCCATCTGTTCAAAACGAGATGGTGGAGAACCATACCCTCCCACAACTCCTCCCAGAAAAAAACAGTAAAGACTTGAAGCACACCCGCAAACTGATAAAAAAAACAAAAAGGAAGAAATCCAAGAGGGAGGTGTCTACTCTATTTTATTAAACCAATTTAGCACTTTCGTCCAGAGTTAGACTGGACTTCATCAGAATGTCATTTAAATCAAAATGGATGGTTTTATACCATTGTTGCAGTCACATGGTCCACAACATTGATTAAATGCTTGACATTAAAACCATTCTTAAAAAGACGGTACACAATAGTACTTGTAAAAAAAAATTTTGGTTAAACTTTAAATACCAGTGATAAAAAGATGAGCTAAAAATGTGCATTTATACAAGTACATGTATTAAAACATGAATATACTAGTACAACCATACAAAACTTCAATGAAAAAAAAACTGAAGGCTGCTTTTGCCTTGTAAAACTGGCTTTTTACATGACATTGTTTGAAGCTTTGTATTGTTGTACTAGTTTAGCAATAGTGTGGAGGACCGCCCTCTTAGATTTCTTCCTTTTTATCAATTTGTGGTAATGCATTGCCTTAGGGGGATAAGACTAGGGAAGAAAGTGGTTGTTTGTGCAAAAGCTGGACTACAGTTGACCCAAGTGCCACTAAAGATACCAACTCTTTTGAATGTATCTTGGTTACAGGAGCAAAAGTCTGAGTTCTTGTCATGTACTGTCCACCTGGTTGTGTGAGGAGTTTACTACAAGGGCTTGCTGACTTCCTCCTCATCTCAATTGGTGGCCATGGTCATGTTTTAGTGCTTAAAGACTTTCAACCTTTGGATCGAGGGTGAGCCATGGCTCTTGCCCAAGAGTTCAGCTGTTTCATGAAAGATTATGATTTACTCAAATGATTACCTCTCCATCTATATTGGGTCATATGTTGTACTTGTTGTTCTTATTGGCTTGGAGAGCCGAGATCTGCTGGTGGAGCCAGTCTTGTGGTCTGATAATTTTCTAGTCTAGTTCACTCCTGAACTTCCACACTTAGACTGCCAGTCCAGGAACTGAGTACGATTCACACCACTTAACATGTTATGTCAGAGCTTTTTCTTTTCGTCATTGATCCCTGAGTTCCTTTTGGGGAATAGTGCAGTATTTTCAGATGTCTTGGTTGATGACTCAAATAGCTGTATATCCTTAACACTGAATTCCATTGCCCTAAGTCGTATTTGTTTCTGTGAAAATGTGTTGGCCATGGTTTGATCATGATCTCCACTTTCTTTGTAAAAAGGGCATAGGTTGGTATGTCAGTGGCGGATGGCAGGCCTGTGGAGCAACAAGCTTGAATTTGGATGAGTACTGTGCTGCATGTCTTGTGGATATCACTAACAAAATGCAGCATATGCATCTATATAGCTCTGCAGCAGCAAATAATCCAGCTGAACTTTTCTGTGTGGTTGAAGAGTTGTGCAGTCCAGCCTGTCTGGCCAGCAGTACAGCTTTAATTTATATTGTGAATCTATTTTGTTACTTCAGTAAGACTGCTGCTGCTGTCATACCTGCCTTCCTGCCTCTATACCTCGTGTGTCATGCCATAGTACCAGTTCACACTATTGTTGCATCTTGGAAAGTCTGTTACATTTTTGATTGCAATAAGTTCATTGCTTTGGTCTTGGGTATGCAGCCAACAACCTGCAGCTTGGGCCTCTATCCTACAGGATTAGTTTCATCTAGACTGGAAGTCCTGGGTCCACTGATTTATCAGATACAAGATAAGTCCTTGATGTATGGGATTTTTCTGTTGGCTTTAAAAGAGTCTGTAGTTATTGTTACTCTCAATAAATCAAAATTAGATACAAGCGTTTTTTGATAGTTTTCACCTAATATTTAATCTTCTATTCTTGGGTAAGATTATTGAGAAGGTTGCTTATAAGCAGCTTTGCACCTGTCTTATAGACAGCAGCCTCGTGAATCTGTTTTAATCGGCGTTTCACACTCTCCATAGTATTGAGATTGCCCTTATTTTGGAAGTAACCAATTTGCTAATGGCAAGAGACCAGCATTTTTATTTAGTCTCAATCCTTCTGGACATCTTGGTAGCATTTAATACTGTTGAGCATGGCATTGTGATTGAATGTTTAAAGTTCTGCTGTGGTCTTTCTGCTGTTGTCCTAGATGGGGTTGTGTCATTTTTCAGTTCAATTCCAAATAGTTTATTCAGGTTTCACAAGTCTTCACCACACCCTTAGGAATGTGGAGTCCCCCAGGGTTCAGTCTTAAGCCCATTATCATTCACAGCATATACGCAACAATAGGGAGACTTTATTAGGAAGAGGGTATCGGCATAGCATAGTTAAGCTAAAATGTTATCCAAAACTACCACTTTCCCCCAAAATCAAATGGCTAGTATTTACTCATTGGTTGACCATCTTGAAGGCATACACCTGCAGCTGTCATTTAGCAGGTTAAAGTTGAGCATATACAGAACTAAGGCTATGATAGTTCATGTTGTTTAGGGAGAGCTTTTGCATTTTTTTTTATCCTAAATGAAGGAAAAAGCTAGAGGTTGTTGAAAAGGTGCATAATCTCTGTGTTGACTTAGATCACGTTGACATTACAAGACCAAATGTCAGCTTTTGTAAAATGCTTGTGTTTTCATTTGCATAACACACCCAAGATAAACACTTTGTCTTAAACTGATCTCTTAGTTGTAGTATTTACTTTGGTCTCATAGCTACTGGATCACCATAATGCCCTGAGGCTAGTACATCCCAGCACCAAACTTCATCATCTTCAGTTGGTGCAGAACTCTGCTGCTGGGTTACTGACTGGTACTTTACCAACATGCTGCTGCTGTTCCATGTGTTTGACAGTGGCTGCCTATTCAATTTAGGATTGTCAACAAGGAACTGGTACAGGTGTATTTATTTTCCTACTTACCTGAACCTACTAGGGTTCCATGCTTGGCCACACAGGGACTGTTGGTGACCCAGATAATGCACTTGAAGGTGTACACTTCCCATCTGTGTGGCGTCGGGAGTGCACATTGTCAGTCGGCTTCAATAGATGTCTTTATTTAAACATGCCACTTTGACATTGCTTATGAAGGAGTAGGATGATCATAAAGCCTATTTATTATTTTGTACATCCTAATGTGGTCTTAATGTGTTAAATTTTGCTGGTTTATTACATGTATTATATTGTATACAGTATTTTGTGGAAAGTACCTAAATAAATTAAAACTGGAGTTTTTGTGTAGCAGTACAAAGTATACTCAGCCTTCAAAGGTGTCAGCTTTTTTTTTTTTTAATGTAGTTCCATGGTGAACATATACCACAAAGTCTTGAGACTACTTTCTGTACTTGTCACAAGTTCTAATTCAAGTAAATTTCCCCAGTGCAAACCAGAAAGTTATACTGTCAGCGTAGGTAACAATTTTCAGCAGGAAGTAAGCTCTGCATATGATTGTATGAAGCAGTTTTACTTTTTATTGCACTGCTGAGTTTTTATTGAAAAATGTAGTTTTTCACATTTTTACATCTCTGTTGCATCTGTGCAAGAAAGCTCTGGAACTTTTTTATGCCATAATTGCATTTTATAAGGTGCTTTGCACAAGCTTCTTGGCAGTTAGAGTTTGTGGAAGGTGCTTTTAAGCTTTGAAAAACTGGTTGGTGGTATCCTTGGCAAGATATAACTATAATAGCATAGGCTACTTGCAGCAGTGATCTGTTAGAACATTTGTTGTTCCTGGTAAGTTTACTTAACAGCTGTACTTTCTATCTGAACTTGTGGAATTCTGGAATGCCTGCTGACAGGCAGATGTCCAAATCTTTTCATAGTTTTTTTGAAAAAATCAGTAAGTAAAGTAGCTATTGTGCTGTAGTGAGGGATAAGCTTCCTCTAATGCCCCACTGTTCATAGGAATACAGTTACCTGCTTTTCTGTTACAGGAGTAGGCTGTGCCTGCATATAGTCTCCACTTTGGCAGGCTGTGGCTGAAATTTGTCATCTGTCAGTCACTGACAAAGGTAGAATACTTTTGCCATTCCCGCTTGACATTTGTATGCCTTAATAATTAATCTTGCCATCCTCCCTAACATGTTGAATGTGATCTGGCCAAGATTGCATGTGAATTGGCAGTATCATCTCTGTAAACCAGAGCATATTTGCTAGCTGTTACCAGAATGACCTTCATCATCCTCTCTAAAGATGGTGGGACATATATTTTTCATTACAAAGGGCATTTTGATAAACTCTTACACCTGGAGAGAGGGGTAACAGAAGTTGATTTCCTCTTTGTTATAGGTGTGCCAGGAGTACTTGCCAGTAAGCCTTAGTCTCGTAGTCAAGGGACTCAAGAGTCTTATAGCTCAGCTAGGCTGCTGCAGCTTACCTGAACATATTATTCAAGTTCTAGCGAGGTACGTGTGGCAGCCGAGGTGAGGGAGGGGGATGGGAATGTAGATTTGTGTAGCAGTCAAGAAGGGTCTTTTAGGTTTAAGGAGAGGGTGGATTGTAGATTCAGTGAGCAGGAATGAGATGTTACATTTAGGAAGGGGAAGGGAGTCTTGGGATTAAGGAACGAGAGGGAGATTTTAGGTTTAGGGAAAAGGAAGGGATTTCTGGATTACGGGCAAGAAGGGTTTTTTTAGAGTTAGGGTTTTGGTAGGGCTATACAGTTTTGTAGGATAGGGTGTGAGGAGGGCTAAGTAGTTAAAGAGCAAGTGTGTTGAGAACAAATAGCATGCGAGCACTTGTAGTAGACCTGCCTTAATCTGTTCAGTAGTAAGATACCTATCCCAAGCCAACTGCTGTAAGGCTTCATTTGTTCTAGGCACAGAGAAGGCATCTTGATTATGTGAATATGGGTGACTGTTTAGTTTCCTCTTGTCTGCACAGAACCAGGGCTTCTTTTTCTTTTATATTTTCTTTTATTTGATGTCTGAGGCCCAGAGACTGATGGATTCCTGCTCTATCCCCAGATTTAACATTTCTTACAGCTGTGTCCATATACCTGCCTTCTGTCCACATATTACTCCATCAGCTGCATACACCCTGGTTTAGCAGTGAACATATCTCCAGTGTCTCTAAAGTGCTAGAGTACTGCTATTTCCTGAATGTGGGTAGGGTATAGCTATTGTGAGTGTACTACCTTATTCACTGATGTGCCAGACTGAGCCTCACTGTGATGGTGTACAACAAGATCCTCCTCTGAATTCTTCTTGCAGATGCAGAGTACTAGTGTTTGTCTCCATTATGGCAGAGCTTTTTCTTACCAACTCTCCAACATAATTAACAGTTGTTTACCTTTATTACAACAAGGAAACAATTTTCCCTTGCTGTGTTTGTACTATATCATGGTGAACAGCAAATACTCACAACTTTTGTCATGCTGTGTATTCTTTAGTTGTAGCTGCCTGGTCATATACCAAACCTCTTTTTGCTGTTCTGTTGTTGTTGCTGTTGTGCCATAGCACCATGAGCACCCTAAACCTGTCCTGAAATTTAAGGCATACTCAACAGAAAACTCATTGTGGGAGTATGCACCCCCCACACACTTCATCACAAATTAAATTATGATGCCCTGCACTTTGTGGACGTAAAGTAACTCAGATGGTTAAAAAAGAACCGGAGGACTCTTGGGACCCTTTTGGTATGCAAAAAAGGAGTTAAGACTGGTACTTGTCACACTTCTTATTAAAGTAGTCTGCATGCAAAAGTCTTCAGCAGTCAATTTGTTTGTGGGCAGTAGGGGGGTAATTAGCTGCTTTTCTTCAAAATGCTTCCCCAAAAAGGTCAGCAAGTCTAACATGAAATTAGGACCTCTATCTGTCTTTCTAGAGAAAAAACTTTCCGCTGTTTACCTTTTATATTGGGCAAACAATTTCATTCAGACCATGGCATCTAGTCTGAGATTTTACCCCTGCTACTCACGTACAGCTGGCAAAGAATGAATATCCCATTTTCATGTAGTCTGTACCTAGCCGTCACATTTGCCATATTGTGTAAAACAACAACTGCACATTTTCTACAGCTTTTCACATTTTACACCTCTAGTATATCTTTACTGGAAAAACAGTAGCAGGTTATGTTTGCTTCATATTTACTGGGAATCAGATGCAGGCTGTATACTGTTTTCGACAGCGGCATGCCAAAAGTCAATCTTTTTGAGGACCACTAGGTTGTAAGCTTCATAGTTAAATCTGTATTTCTTGGTTTAGTTTGGAAGTTTGGTTTGAGTGATTTCTGGAGAAAGAGGACATAAAGTTTGGTGGAGGATAAGGCAATTAGAGTAGGAAGTTAGAAGGATGTGGTAACTAATGAGAGGGAGAGAGAGTTGAGGCAGTAAGTTGGTCATTTATGAGAAGAAAAGCAGTATGTTTTGGGGCTGCAAAGGAAGATAGAATACAGGGAAAATGCAGGCAGTGAAGGTTTTGGAAATTATGAAGAGGTAGCCAAGACAGCAGTGTCAGAGGAAGCACTAATGGCAAAAGTGTGTTCACTGAGGCAGTGATGAGCAGGGCATGAGCTAGCAAGAAGGATGAAGATGGTGAATCAGACAAAAAAGGATGAAGTAATATGAAGATAGTGGACAGATGTATGAATGGGAAGTAGGTAACTTCAAACAGGAAATAAGCAAGAGATGGTAGAATGAGAGGTATCTGTGATGAGCGGAGCAATAGAAAGTCTGACAGAAGTAAGGTAGGAGATGATGGTTAAGTAAAGCAGGAGGTATGGACACTGATAATGATAGCAAACATGAAGAGTACATTAGGCATAAAAGGAATAACAGCCCAGGACTGGAAGGCAGAAAAGTAAGGCATGCAGAAGTGAGAGGTTAGACTGCACAATGGGTGAAGAGATTAGCCGTCAAGTGGTCAGGATGGACTAGTGTAGATTAGGTTAATGGAAATTAGGAAAGCTAGTACAGGAACTGGGGAAGCAGTAGTAGTAATTGGAGAATCTGTGATTAGGGGTATTTAATGGAAAAAGAATATGTAGTCGAGGGACCTGATGGGATGTTGTGACAACAGGAGGTACTGCCAAATTAGCTAGATAGAATTTTATAAATAATTGTGTGTCATGTGTGAATATCAAACTAATCTGTCTAAGATGCTTGTGTTACAAATGAGTTAGCACTGTATGTCATGTCTATATCAAGCTGATTTGTACAGATGTTTCTGTTGCAAAGGTATTTGTAAAGTGCTTGTGTTTGAAATGTATCCAGAGTGTGCCTTACTGGAGAGAACACAAATGTACATGCACTCTTGTAACTGCTTAAATGTATATGTTTTTACAGAGGAAACTGGCAAACAGGAGGTTAATCTCAGTCCAGCAAACTTTAAAATATATCTGAAATTAAATCATTTTATAGGCTAGGCCATAAAGATGCTATCTCACAGGTTTCAGTACAGCCAGAGACACACAGTCTCTACTAGGAAGCTTTCTGTATTATCTTTGGGGTGAACTAATTACTGCTGTGGAAGCATGGAGGTATAAAATTGTTTTATGACTTTAAGCACCTGCCACAGATCTGAGCAAAAGCCCTTGTGTGTGTATTTATACAGGTAGGTGCTAAATCTTGCCAGCTTCCAGCAATGGGGGGGGGGGGTTGCATGGGAACTAGAAGTCAGATGACCAGAAATTATGTCATAATGCAAGCTATCCCAGAAGTAATATTTTAGATATTATTTTGAGAAGTCTCTTAGTGAGTCTGAGCATTCTGTATTCTGCCTTGGGCCTGACAACAAGAAGGACCATTCACCCCCATCATCTGCCTTGCTCTATTAAGTAAGTAGGGAATAGGGATTCTCTTTGATTCAGTAAAGAATATACTGTCCTTCAACGTTTTTCTAAATATCTCCTGCGATTTTGAACTCTGATGTCACTGTGAATTGATGTTTAGTATTGTCTTGTTCTGTTATTTATTATTAAATATATTTAAGCCTTTCATTGTGGCTGATCTTTGTAGAGATATTTATGGTTTGAGACTATATGTATATTTATTTGGCGACACTGTGTGTGCCACTCCTAATAGCCTTCCTCTTGGTCAAACTACTATTTGTGTTAACTCATTAACCCTGAGTGCCATCACATGGCACTTTTGTGCTTATACTCGAGAACTCTCTGAAGTGCTACAAATTGTATGCTGTTACACCCGAGTGCCTTCCTCAAGCACTAGTTACTTTATACTCCTATTTCAGCTCCACTGTTACAAAAAAATAAGTTGAAAAAGTACCTGAACTTTGTCAGTTACTTTCTCAACTTATTTTTCATGGTGGAGTTGCCAGGTGTTCGTATTTGAAGAGTTTGAGAAAATCGGCTTGTTACATCAGATAACAAGACTGTAAGTGTGTGTGTGTATGTGTATGTGTGTGTGTGTGTGTGTGTGTGTGTGTGTGTGTGTGTGTATGTGTGTATATATATATATATATATATATATATATATATATATATATATATATATTCACTTTTTAATTATATGCGTTATTCTGGTTAATTTATAAGCACTACTTAAAATGTACATACTCTGTCGTATAACTGCTCTGAGACTCATCCTACATAGTACGCTACCCTTGCATAAAGAAATATTGTAAAGCCCACTTCCTAGGGACAACAGATGCAGTACGGGTTTCATCTCGATCTTTTCAAATTCCATTACTTAGCCTGTCTTCCCACTGCTGGATGATTAAATGCATAGGTTTTAAATGTTAGAGAGAGAAAATTAAGTACAGTAGTAACTGCAATATCAGCACTATAGTGTTCCTTACTGATCGTTTCCTGCAGTATCAGCAGAATATGTAAAGATCTGTCTCAATAGCTTCATTCAGAGCTCTTTCTGTTCAAGAATCAGTAAAAGCATATGTTGGTCATATTCCAAGTGTGTAAAAAAATGCATTACACTCCTTGCTTGTTCCATGAAATTTCAAGTCTGCTTGCTTCTGAAACATTTCACCTAGGCAACTTACAACTACTTCTCCGAGTTATGCTTAGCATGTTTCTTATTGTTCATACCCGAATTAAGTTAGCTGAAGTATATTACAAAGCCCCAAGTGCAGGTGCTACTTAGTGCTTTTTTCAGGATCGAGGAATGTTTTCATCTTTAGATTCATGAAAATCTCATTGAAGGTGCAAGGAATGGGCTTGCAGAGCTTGATAAATGCTAGCTTGTCTCTGATATCAGTTGAAAACTCTCAATCTCTTATCTCTGAAACCAGACACAGATTACCAGGCACCGTTTTTTAAATATTAGAACTGTTAACTTGATCTGCAGGCAGAATAAGAGAATGTGAGTTAACACAGATTTTTGGAAATAAAATAAGTAAATAAATTATGAGAGTAAGAGTTAAGTGTAATTCACTATATCATCTATCTTTTTTTAATACTATTCATTGCCAAAGAAAATGTGCGATGGTGCGGCAGTGTTGAAACGGTTTCATAAATGAATGCCGATATTTGCCGTCACGGTTGAAGCACTAACGCACCTAGTAATTTAACTACAGTAAATACTTTGTAGATTAGTAGGAAGCAGATTGCCACAATTCTAGGTAATGTAAACATCAGAGGTGCACAGTCTCAGCAGTTAAATGAACAGAAAATGTTGCCATAAGCAGAAACTAAGATCTTCACATTTATTGACTGAGAAGCGAACATTAACAGATTAATTAGCGTTAATACTGTATGCGGATCAAACAACCTACATACAGGTGTGGAGTCTGCACACATTTAACAGCAAGCATAACAGAGGTATAGCCCTAGCCAATGAGGCAGCTCCCCCATGAAGAAAATGTAATAATGGGTGCAGTTGTAGTGGTGTAAATGGAGGCACTGGAAAAGCAATATTCAGTTAATAGATATGAGAATAAAATGAACAAAACCTACTGAGCAGGGAAGGAAATGCTAACATCTAGCTAATTAAAGGCAGATGTATTCTGTTAAGTGCATGTTCTACACTGTTGTAGTGCAGAAGTGCATCATCTAAAGCTGGTGGCATGCATCACAACAGAGTAGAAAGTAGCAGACTGAAAGTATATTTATTTTATTTGTTTTGATCAGCCAGTCTATTGGGCATGACTGTCCCCCTTCAGGAATGACTCGCAGGCACTGTCTAGTTAAGTGACTTTCTTAGAATCACACAGGCAAATGGATGTTGAAGGAATAACTTGCTCCTTTGCCTAGGAAAAGCATCTCAGAAGAACTCCGAGCCTTAATCCTGAGAACTAATTGCCAGATGAAGTAAGTATATTAGCATGCTCACAATAAAATCAGTATTAACTTCTGCTCATGTGGTTTAGTGGTTATGTGTTTAGTTTTCTGAGTTCACTTCCTGATAACAGAAAAAATAAAAGTTGATTTCTTTCTTTGGCATGTCAGTTAGAACAGAGGGTTAAGATGGTGAGCTCCTAACAAGCTGCTTCATATATGTTGGGGTTCAGTTCCCTCAGCTACTGTGTTACTCCTGAGCAAGTCCCAGACAGTGCTATGGGGCATTTAGGACGTTCGACTAGTCTCCTCAGTGGTCTTGTAGAACTAATGCTTAGTAACTACCTATGATCAAAACCCACAAATCAGCATTACCTTTAAATTATGTTTGTGCTCCGATTATGAACATATCATGTCTTCATGCTTTACGTTTGCTTTATACTGTTTTTTTTTGTTCTCAGTGCAGGGATGTAGACCCATGTGTTCTCATCATTTTTTTATATATATAATGTACCCTTTTGTCCCAGCAACCATAACAGCTTTATTATTGTATTTTTATGAAGGCAGCAGATAACACAATACCCATACACATTTATGAGGAAGATTTATATTTTTACCATCTGAGATTTCCTTCACGGAGAATGAAAATGATTCTTAATGAACTAGCCACAAGCATGTACTATGTTGGGACTTTAGTGTATGGTTTAGTTAACATTTTTAAATGTGGTACACTTCTTCTATGCATATTACTTTTCTTTTCTGCTTTCAACGTTTGTGTTTATGGCAGTCACAGACAAGTGCATTTGGAGAGCAATATGTCCTTGCCTGTGTAATAGTGACACATCTTCATAGGAGGTTTATAGAAGGTTACTAGGCTATTGGCCCTTAGGCCCTTATAAGCCTAGCCAAGAGATTAACCCATGTTTAGACAAGTCAGCAACCAAAGCCCCTGTCCAGCAGGGACACAGGTGGAATCCCAGGGGTGTATTTTCTGTTTCCCATCCAGTTATCCAGGTTGCGCTTAAAAAGGGATAATGAGATACACTGCTGGACGTGGAGATGGAGTTTATTCCACAGATGGGGGAGTCTCTGGGGCAGAAATCTGTCCTGCCAACCAGTCCTATTGATATCACAGACCAGGTTGAGGTCATGCGTACAGGTTGCTCTAGTGGAGCTTGACTTGCGGATATGCAGAAGTCCCATCAAGGTGGGGTCTGAGATTACTTTATATGCCAAACAGAAGTCACACCTGAGGAGTCTGTATGAAACTGAGTAGAGGGATAGGGCTTTTAGCCTATCTGTGTAAGAGATCTTTAGCTCTAGTTTCATAATTGGTTAACTAACTACATTCATAATGTAAACACGTGCAATCTTTGATACCTACTGTGAAAGGAGTGCTTGCTAATACCTGGCTTGAGTTTATTGCTGTTGGTACTTGTTGCTACCTTGTGCTCTGTGCTATACTGCTGTATCTGTGCAGCTGTCATTTGTTATGGCAGTGATATATACGTAAGATGTTTGATCATTTTACATCTGACCTAGGTTTATATGCTAGTGTTGCAGCTGTGTACATCTTATAGATATGTTCTGCTGCCTGCTTTGTTATACCAGCTGGCCGTTTGACCTTTCTCAAGTCCACTGAACTCTGGCCATGCATCCATCGGTAAACCATTGGTGGGCTACCAAGTTTATTGTCTGGTGCTTGGACAACTGTATAACGCTCCTAGTACATCTTGGTACATTTGTACTGTAAGCCTGCATGTGGACGTTTGGTGGGTGGGGGGTGCAACAGTGCCTGCACTTAATCTTTACCGGTTTGATCTTGGACAATTTTGTAGTGAATATGGTACATCTCAGTACACATACCTCTTGTATGCTTGGGTTTACTTATGAGAATACATGCATGTTTGTAGTATATACTGCAGACTTTTGAGCATGACAAATTAGGGAAAGAAGTCATAAATACTAATGTACAGATGAGAGGCTGTGGCCTAGGGAACAGAGTGGGTAAAGAACTGGAAGGAGACTGCAGAACATCTTTTGTTTGGGGGTTCATGCATCAAAAGTCTGTCAGTCGTGTGGAATTTAGCTCCCTTGAGAGCCCATCTGCATTGATTGCTAACCCCACTGTGGTGCTACACTGTCCTATCCTATGCCTGCAACCATAGACTCCACCTTAGTAACTTGGCATTTTGCTGGCTGGCTCAGTGTAGCCATGTTACATGATTGTGGTCTGTAACTAAAGTGAATTTCCTTCCATACAGATAAGGCTGAAGTTTCTCCATCACCTATACTATGGCTAGACATTCCTTTTCTACAGCTGTATAGCATCCCTCCCTGTTTTGGAGCCTACGGCTGAGATATACCACTGGGTGCTCTTCTGCCTCCGAGGAAACCTGGCTGAGTACAGCCCCCACCCCATGGTTTGAAGCATCCATCTGCAGAACAAATTATTTGCTGTAATCTGGACTGGCTTACACAGGGGTCCTCCTAAAGCTCCTTTGAGTTTCTGGAATGCCTGCTGATATGGTGGAGTCCACACTACCATAATCTGGCCTGTTTTTCCTTGTCAGGTCTGTGAGAGGAGCAGCTATGGTACTATAATTTGGAACAAACTTTCTATAGCACCCCACTGTCCCTAAGAATGCCCTCACCTGAGTTTTGGTAACAGGGGTAGGTTCTGGCCTGACCTTTCCACTTTCCACTCTATGTCCCAGGTAGGAGACCTCTACCATATTCACCTGACACTTACTGGGCTTAATGGTCAACCCTGCCCTTAGTCTGCACAGCACCTCCCTGAAATGCTGAAGGTGCTCTTGCCAGGAATAGCTGTAGATGGCAGTATTATTCAGGTAAGCAAGGGCAAAATCTCCTGATCCTGCTAGGATATGATCTGCCAGGCTCAGGAAATTTGGAGCATTTTTCATCCCAAAGGGCATCTACGTGAACTCATATAAGCCGATGCTGAAAGGAGTCACAAAAGCTGACCTCTGTCTAACGTTGGGAGTCGTGGGCACCTGCCAGTAGCCCTTGGTAAGATCAATAGTGGTCAGATACTTAGCCCCACCCAGCTGCTCTAGGGCTTCATGTGTCCTAGGCATGGGGTAAGCATCTGACTCTGTGTGACTATTTATTTTCCTGTAGTCCACACAGAACCTGGTGCTACCATCCTTCTTTGGTACCAGCACCACTGGTGAGGCCCAGAGACTGCTGGACTCCTGGATTACCCCCTGTTCCAACATTTCCTCTGTCTCCTCCCTCAGAGTCTGCTTGACTAAGGGGCCTGCTTAATAGGCCTTTTGGGGTCCTGTATCCACATGGGTGCTGCACCAGGTGGGCACACCCTGGTTTCCCAGTGAACATGCCCCCAAACTCTTGTAACACTGCTCAGATTTCTTGAACCTGGATAACTGCTGGGACATTGCTACCCCATCCACTGAGGTGTCAGTCCGAGCCTCACTGAGATCATCAGTCACCAGATCCCCCTCAGACTCCTCCTGCCATCCACTACAAATACTCAGCACAAGGGCTTCTCTGTCATGGTAAGGTTTCATCATGTTAACTTGGTAGAGTTTGTGCCCCTGCCTCCTACCTAGCAGTCCTACCATGTAGTTAACATCACCAACCTTCCTTACCACTTTGAAGGGTCTCTCCCAAGCTGCTTGCAGCTTATTTTGTCTGACAGGAATGAGAACCATAGCCTGCCGCCCCACAGCATACTCTCTGGCTTGAGAATTCTTGTCATACCAGACCTTTTTTTGCTGTTGGGCTTTTGTCAGGTTCTCCTGGGCCAAGCCCATAAGTTCCTTGAGCCTTGTCCTGAAGTTTAGGACATATGCCGCAACAGACTTTTTGTGGGATTCACAGTCACCCATCCACTCATCACGAATCAAATCTAGAGGTCCCCTCACCCTATGTCCATACAGCAACTCAAAGGGTGAAAAACGTTTGGATTCCTGTGGCATCTCTCTGCAAATATTTGTCCCACTCTCTCTTAAATTGGTCTGTAAATGCCCGTAGCATGGTCTTTAGTGTAGAGTTTAACCACTCCACCAGACCATTAGTCTGGAGGTGGTAGGGGGCTGTCTTTAGGTGCATCACCCCACAGCACTCCCAAAGACAAGCCAGCAGGTCTGATGTGAAATTGGCACCTCTGTCAGTCAATATTTCTCTTTGGAAACCTACCCTGCTGAAAATCTCTAACAGAGCATTTGCCACCTTTTCTACCTGAGTGGAGGACAGGGCCACCACCTCAAGATATCTAGTAGCATAATCCACTGCCACTAGGATGTACTTCTTCCCTGTGGAGCTTGAGGTATTCAGAGGTCCCACAATATCTATCGCTACACTCTGAAATGGCTTCTGAATCACAGGCAAAGGTATCAAAGGAGCTTTGACTTTGTCTCCTGGCGTGCCTACTTTTTGGAACTACTCACAGGTCCTGCAGTGCCCTGTTACATCCCTGGCCAACTGCTGTATTACCTCACCTTTTAGACCTCCTTCAGGGGCTCACTGTCTGTACAGTAACCTTTTGTTCCAGTTTACAGATTCCCCTTTTCCTTGAGAATCAGGGACTGCCCTAGCTACCTCCCTCAAACCTTGTAATGTAGGGTCTGAGAGCTGAGCCTGTCTCAACTCTCTCTTTGTAATGCTTTTCAGCTCCCCTTCCACAGGAAGTGTGGTATCCTCCGACAGTGGTGCCTCACTTGTCAGACTGGGAACTACTACTCACCTCTGTCCTTGCAGTCACTGTCCAAGGGAACATCAGTACCCACCAGCAACTGTGGCTCACCTTCAGTCTTACTGCTACAGGGTAGCTTCCTCCCTGAAGTAGTCACTTCACCATTCCTGGCTTCAAGTGTGCAGTCTGTCTGGGTCCCTCTCAGGCTGCCAGACCCACATGCCTGTCTTCAAGCCTGACTGCTTGTAATTGCATGCACACAAGGTACTGCATTATCAAAATCATTCCCTGTCAGGAAATCTGCAAGGATATCCTCAAACATACCTACTTGTTTGCTTACTTTTCCACCTTCCCAGTCAAGGTGATCCATAGCCAAAGGTATTTGGAATGGGGTCCCTCCTAAAGCTCTGACTGGAGTGGGCTGCCCAAGGATGTAGTGCTCCTCTTTAACCACTGCAGGCTTCACAATGGTTAGGTCAGAGGCTGTCTCACTTTTAGCAGTGGCCTGTTTCTCATCTACTAAGATAGTATATAACCTGTTGTAGTAGTTTGGTACCCTTGTCTCCAGACACCTTACTTACCACTGGCATTCTGTTGTTCCCATTTGCTGGCTCCCCCCCACCTTGCCTCTGTGGACATCTGTATGCTACATGGCTCCACTGGTTGCACTTAAAACATTTAACCCTTGATCCTGACCATGTACCTGAACTAATGACTTCCCCTGTTACTGGCAGACTCTGTTGGGATGGTTTATGCTGCCTACCATAGGTTCCCATATACCCATTTGCAGCACAGGGTATCCATTTCCTCTACAGTGATGCCGTGTTTGCTAGGTATAGGTATCCTTTTTTTCCCCAACTAATCTGCAGTGTTGCATTCCCTATCTGCCAACCAGATTCTCATGTCCGCAGGCAAAGTGCTAAGGGCCTCTTCCTTCACCAAAAGGTCTGCCAACTTTTCAAAAGTGTTGACCTGAGACTCATTCACCCACCTATGAAAATAAGTGCTTACTTCAGCAATATAGTCACACACATTCATCTGCCTTGCGTCTTTGCTCATAAAACTTTTTTTTCTATAAGCTTTAGGTGTAAACTTAAAGCATTCCAATAAACAATTTTTAACTGTATTATAATTTAAGAAATCTGTATCAGACAATTTAGAAACAGCAGTTACAGCTTTACTATGGAGTAAGGAGGTGAGGGACAGTACCCAGAGCCCTCGGTCAACATTATACTGTTTGCATACTCTTTCAGACATATGAATAAAACTATCAGAATTATCACCTTCTTGGTATTGAGGAAAAAGTTTACTGACCTTTATTCCTTCTGGGATATGGTTACTCCCTTCCCCATTACCTCCATGACCATGGTGAAGAGTCAGCATTTCCTTTTCATGTTGCCTGTGCCTCTCATTTTCTTCTGCTTTCAGACGTCTCATTCTGTCTGCTGATTCTAATTCCAAATGCCTCGGTCCCTCTGCTGATTCTGCTTCAACCTCCAAATGCCTCGGTCCCTCTGCTGATTCTGCTTCAACCTCCAAATGCCTCAGTCTGTCTGCTGATTCTAGTTCCAAATGTTTGGCCTCCAGTTCAAGTCTCTAACTCCAGATGTATATTTAAGTGTTCTAAGGAAAATTTGAACTGTCTATTTTCTGAGAGTGGTACATCCCCAAGGCCAGTCTGGTTTTCTTCTTGGTTGCTGGTCTGTGATGCAGCTGTAGTGCAATCATTTCCCCTTTAGTCAGGTTGGCATGTCCCAGTCCTTTGGCTTGGCACATCTGAGCCAACTGGCTCCTTGTCAGCTTGCCATACTCCTCAGCTGACATTCTTGCCTGCTCTCCCTGACTAGCTAAGCTAACAAAAAATAAATAAAACTATTGTAATATGAAACTCTGAATGTCTACCATGTGGCTGCTTGAGAGTAAAAAACACCTTCTTTAGTGACCACTGATTACAGGCTACAGAAGTTCAATATCCACATCACTGTTCACCAGTATGTGATGTGGTGATCCCACCACTGCAAATCCATATGTGATATGGATACCCTACCACTACCAGCCAACTCTCCACCTCTGGGCCAGTAATCAAGGTACCTCAGTCCTCACCACTGGCACCTGTGGGAAACGTTCACTAGGAGGATAACAGGAACACACCAATATTTCCAGATGCAGCTCTTTGCATCAAACACAATCATGCACAGTTTACCTTAAGAGCACACAGGGAACACAGTCAGTCTTCCTCCAGATCCCCAGTAAGACTACCGACTGGAACAGCTAAAGAGTTGAGATCTCAGCTGAGTATCCAAGCCAAGACCTCCAGCACCCTCTCTATCCAACCAGTGTTTTGTGTCCCTGCCCAAGTAGCTGACACACACATACACGCACACCTGGGAAAGGCTGGCACAGGTTTACTACCTATGCTGCCTTCTGCCCATACTATAAGGTAGTTACTCCTGCCAGCTATTTTAAGGCCCTTACAAAGGTACCCAATATACTGAGTGAAATTAGTATTAATACAAATGGTAGTGTGACCAAGAGCAAGGCTGTTAGGAGTAGCCCACACAGTGTCACCAAATAAATATGCAGATACTCTCAAAACTTAAATGTCTGTACAAAGATCAGCCACAATGAAAGTTTTAAATATATTTAATAATAAATAATAAAAGAACAAAACCATACTAAATATCAATTCGCAGTGACACCAGAGTTCAAAATCACAAGAGATATTTAAAAAAACATTGAACGACAGGCACAGACAACTAAAGAAATGTCTAAACTAAGGTTCACTATATTCCTGACTGAATCTAAGAGAATCACCATTCCCTACTTGCTTAACAGAGCAAGGCAGATGATGTGGTGAATGGTCCTTCTTGTTGTCAGGGCCAAGACAGAATACAGAATGCTCAGTCTCACTAAGAGACTTTTCAAAATAATATCTGAAGGTATTACCTCTGGGATAGCTTGCAGAATGACATCATTTCTGGTCATTTGACTTTGTTCCCATGCAAAACCCCATTACTGGAAGCTGGCAGAATGTAGCACCTACCTGTAAAAATACACACACAAGGGCTTTTGCTCAGATCTGTGACAGATGGTGGAACTCATAAGCCAATTTCATACCCCCCATGCTTCTACAGTAGTAATTAGTTCACACCAAAGACAGTACAGAACGCTTCCTCGTACAGACTCTCTCTCTCTGGCTGCATTGAAACCTGTGAGATAGCATCTTTATGGCCTAGCCTATAAAGTGATTTAATTTCAAATATATTTTAAAGTTTGCTGGACTGAGGCTAACCTCCTGTTTGCCAGTTTCCTCTGTTGAAACCTATACATTTAAACAGTTAGAATAGTGTATGTATATTTCTGTTCTGTCTAGTAAGGCGCACTCTGGATGGATTTCAAACACAAACACTTTACAAATAACTTTTCAACACTAATGCCTGTACAAATCCATTTGATATACACAAGAAATAGTTCTAACACATTTGTAACACAAACATCTTATATAAATTAATTTGATATTCACAAATGACATATAATTCTTTACAAAATTCTAGCTAGCTGTGCTGGCAGTACTCCATGACAGACATAAAGCTAGCAATGGAGAGGACTGAGAAGGTCATCATAATGGAGGGATACAACCATGTGCTGCTGTACATGTTGCTACAAAAGATTTTTTTTTGTATGGTTGTGGCATTATACAGCTATAAGAAGAACTTGGAGTAGGAGGTAGGTACAGTAACTTGGTGCATACTGTAACAGTTTTAGGAATGTTATTAGTACTGTCAGCTTATACCTGTAGGGAAGAGTAGATTAAGGAGTACAGCCACTGGCCATGGGAATGGATCATGGTGCAAGGACATGGACTAGTGTGAAGACTAAAAAGGAGACCTGGTATATATAGGGATGCTCTATAAGCCAAGCAAAATTGAGACAAGACCACTTACTCTTGATGCATCACATTTTGTAACCTAGCCAGACATAAAGTCATCCAGTACATATCCAAATGTAAATTGTTTGTAAACAATGACAGTTTTGGAACATTTGTCTTCTTACAGGGTGACAGTATTCCACAGCTGTTACAAACTCCCTACAGATCCTATAGCCTCACAATCATCATCTCATCTTACACATCACTTTTTAGATGTACCCAAAACAAAGATATTGAACTTTTACTTGAACAACTATGTCTTGATGCCCTACAGGATCAAATTATGAATTTTTATTTATTGCTTTTGCTGATCGGGTTAGTCTGACTCAAAAGAAGTCTCTCTTCTGCAGAGACCTGGGAAGAAAAGCTTCCAACATAGATACATGATATACAAGGAAGTACAGATACATGGCTTATTAGACAGTAAAACAGAAATTATTTATAGATACATTAGTGATGGAGCACGTATCTATGTAACGCGAACAGTTGTCTATAAGGTTAAATATATGTCACATTTCTTGAACACAGAAGAATATACAATATAGAGCTCATTGCTAGAATTGATCTCATGTATCCTATTCTGATATATATATGGGGCTGCCTTTTAAGTGTAGTTCAGTACGTTTAGAGAAATGGTAATGGTTTGTGTCATTTACATATTAGAGTATTGAGAGATATTATAGTAGAAAAAATACTGGAATAAACCCTATAAGAATATTAGTATTTAAAAGGTGAGGAGTAAAAGAGAAAAAGATGGGATAATGCAAGTTATGTGGGTAAAAAGAATAGTGAAGGGTGGCATGGAGGAAAGGTGGGTGGTTATGGGGTTGAAGTGGGAATAATACTGTTTCTCTGCTAATTTGTAAATTTCAGTTTATTCCATAGTTTTGAATGCAAGTGGTGTAGAGAGAGTCTACAGAAGAGTAATTAGACATAGAGGTAAGGAGGAGGTATTTTTTCATTGGAACATAGTTGTGTGGATGGCTGCAGGGTAGGGTATTGCTTAGTGAGGGGCATTTTTCAAAGTTGTGGATGAGATTGAGCAGCTGAGAGTAGGCTAGATGTTTAGGTAGCTTCAGCCCCTGCAGTTGGTTTAGGACAAAGCAGTGGCAAATTCTAAAATGGAAGAAAACAAACAACTGGCTCAACCACCACAGAAAACTGTTTATTAAAATAAAATAAAATTGATAAAGTAAAGACTAAAAGTCCAAAAAATTCAGGATAAGTGCTTTCAACCTTCTGGCCTTCGTCAGATCCATAGAATGCAACAGTGTAATTTCCTTTTTATCATAGTCAACATCCAATCAATCCTCTTCCATATGGCAGCCACCTCCTTGAATCCAGGCTATGATCAATCAGATGACACTGCTTAATTTATCAACCAATCATTTTCATCTCAGGAGCTGCTGCCCTTAATATTTGGTTTCAGAGGGATAATACCATTTAAACCAGATGGGAGATCCACTTGTAAGTCTGCAATCCATTTCATTTCTTCAATTTCAGTCATGTTGCACATGTCACCTCCTCTTAAGCGTTCAGTAACAGTTTCTAACAACATAAACAAAAACACATGGTTGGACCTAATGTGCTGTGAGAGGGCATTGCTTTGGACTTTATTTCTGATGCCATTCATATGACAGATGATACATTCTGTGAAGGGTCTCTTGGTTTTGCCAATGTAATAGCAATGACAGCAGGTACACGTAGCAATGTAAACCGCATTCCTGGTATTACAATCTGCATATTTGTAAAGCCAGTATCTTTTGTGAGTATTAGGGTGCGTGAATTCATTAGTGGCATTAATACTATTGCAAGCCTTACATCTTCCACATGAAAAGGTGCCTTTCCTTGAAGGCTGAAAACTGAGAGATCTTTTCACATTCTTGCAGTAGAGCAGCCTCTAAAGATTCATGTGATTTTTGAAACAAAAATGAGGTGTCTGAACTACTATACATTTCAAGTAATCATCTACAGTTAGAATAGACAAATTTTTCTTGATGATGATACATATTTGGGAGACATCAGAACTATATGTAAGAAAGCATCTGGTAGGATGCTGTTCTTCGCATTCTTGGTTATCCCCTGTATTGTCCATCTTATCAGAAAAGAAGGGGTGTCCTTTCATATTCCTTAACCCTTGTGTCTCCTTGGTATGTAGCTGAGTGTCATATCCTTGTTCTTGAAAGTAACAATTTTTTTTCTCATGTTTGTAAGTTCCCGTATCTGTACAAAGTCTTGCTACACAAAGAAATTGTCCCTTAACTGTTTCTGGAAAGATATGTCCTGGATGCATACTCATCCTTTGCAAGAGGTAATTTCTCCAACAATCCTTGCGGTAAACTGCCGTATTGAAAATTCCTGTTTCCTGTTTCATGTCTAGTGATTCTGACATCAAGGAAATTTATTTCTGTTCTTGGCGTATGGACATCAAATTCCAGGAAGGTGGTGGTAGTTTTCAAATACTTTAGTCTTTTAGTATTTACTTTATCAATTTTATTTTTTTATTGTAATAAATAGGTTTCTGTGGTGGTCAAGCCGGTGTTTTTTTCTTTTTATGATTATTTTACTGGTTTTAGACCTTTAGCAACCAATAGGGACTTTCATTCCACTAGTTCTATAAGGTAGGTTTGTAGCAAATTTTGCTACTATATTTACCTTGTTTCAAACTTTGAAATCAAGGTTTGCAAATTTTTAAATATACGAGTGTGGGAAGTGAATAGGATGAAATTATCATTTTCTGGCTATATCTTTGAGAAAGGGCTTGGAACTATAAAGGCGTCCAATTTTTGGTGGATTATTTAGATGAAATGTTGTATGCACTTGTTAAATTTCAGGCTTTTTTGTATGTTGATACCATGTAATTATTATAACTTACTTTTTAGTGGTGGTGTTGGCAGAAGTAATACTGAATGAGGTTTTCTGGGCAGAGAAATATTAGGGTATGAATAAGATTAGCATGCATTTCTTTGGGCCTAAGAGTAGGTTTGAGTTGTCCAGTCAGAATTTTTAGAAGGAAATGGATGCCTGGGTGATTAATTGGAGTTTTTGTAAGATTTGATGTGCTACCCTGTGTATATCTACAGTCAACACTTGGGGCACAAGGTTGTTTGTCTTGTAGGTTAACCTTGCAAAGCTGTGTTTCTGAAAAAGGTTAGGGTTGCATGCTGTTTATACTAAGACTAAAGCAGTTTTATAAATTGTGATTCATCCCACACCCTTTGGTTACCCACCTCTATCATTGATGCATTCAAGTCTGTTTTTTGAACTGAACCCCATTGTTTGCTTTTTCTGTATTCAAGATATGGATGTCCTTCAAGGATGCATCTGCAGTCCTTACAAATGGGTTGTCCTGTTGTCAGGCAGCCCTTCGGTCGGCCGGATTCCAAAGTCTGGGTCTGGCCTCGGCTGGTGTCGCACTTCACCCGACGTCATAGCTGCAATTCTTCGGGTATAAAGGCATCAGCCGACGCCATTTTCCTCAGTCTTTCTTGCCGCGTGGTGCCCGAAGCAGAAGCTGTTCGCAAGTGCCGGTCGGTCAGAACCAGAGATTACTACAAATACCGAAGACTTCTAAAAAGCTAAGTACCCCGTTGGGGACTCTTTCTTGCCTCAGCCGATGTCAGAAAAAGTGAATAACTGTTTAACTTGTGGGAAACAAATACCTCATAAAGATTTCCACTCTTACTGCTTACCTTGCTTAGGCCCAGACCACGACGTAGCAGCTTGTCTAGCCTGTGCTTCTTTCAACCGACGGACGCTTAGACGTCGGTCGGAATTTGCTGAAGAGTTTTTCGGCTCCGCTTTTGCTTACATTATGCCGTCGGATACTCTGACTACACAAATTTCTAAAAAGCGCAAGGAAAAGGACAGACACTCGCGGTCCGCGGTTTCGGCTGAAACCGCGGTTAAGCCAACTGCGAGTGTCTCGGTTTCGGCTGAAACCGAGTCCACGGTTCTTCCTTCGGCCGAAAGCTTGCCACTTACTGAGGCCTCATCCAGCTTGGCTGAATCTGCTACTGAAATCCCACCTGCTCTTGCAGGTTCACAGGATTTATCTGATACTATCCCTTTGGATATTTCTACCCCTGCACGTGGAGCTGCTAGGCCTCCTGCATCCATGTCGATTAAGGCCTTTGCCAGGGCCAAAGCAGCAAAAACTACCAAAACTGTGCCTGCTAAGACCCCCTCTCACAGGCCTAGCTCTAGTTCACAAATGCTTAGTCTAGCAGAGGATCTCATTTCCTTGATCCGGGGATCCCAACCACATCCAGACAGGGCCTCTCACCCACCTCCAGAGAAGAGGACTAGATTAGAGCCCCCTGAGCCAGATGGCTCCTCTGATGAATCAGATAATTCAAACCCTCCAGAGGGCCCTTTTTCTCCTTATGAGGACTCCGATGCAGAAGAGTCCATTCCTTCCGCCTCTCCACCTGAGGAATTTTCTTTTGGGGAAACCTTGCATGCTATGAGGGAACAATTTCAATGGCAGGGCCAGGATTTTTCAGACTCTAGGAAAAGGCTTAGAACCTTTTTGCATTTGCCACAGCGTAGGCCTTTAGCCATTCCTCCAGTACTTACTTTTGTGGATGATGCTTTTAATGATGCTTGTACTGCTCCTGATTCTCTTCCTCCGGCCCCTGCTAAGCCCGATAGGTACTACAGGGTTCCGGACACACATTATCATTTGTATAAGGCCCCTTTTGCAGATTCCGAAACTATCTCCCAGGGACCCAAGGCTGTAGCAGCTACCTCTACCAAAAACCCCCTCCCCTCTGAAAGGGAATCTAGGGCCTTAGAGAGATGGGATAAAAAAGTTTACACTTCTGCTACTCTTTCAGCTAGGGCCTTGAACTGTCAATTCCACATGATTCAGTATCAGGAATTTATGTTAGACCAGTTAACTAAAAAACTGTCCTCTGATGAACCATTAGACAAAAAATCTGTACAGGAAATGGTACATAACATTCAGCAGGTCAGTAATCATTCCTTAAAATGCGGCTATGATGCACTGGAGGCTTCCTTTAGATCAGCCATGACTGGCACAGTGATCAGGAGACATGCATGGTTAAAAGAGCAGTCCTTACCAGACCATGTTAAATCAAAGCTCCTAGATGCTCCCATGGATAAGCTCAATTTGTTTGGCTCCCCTGCACAGCAGGTGCTGAAGAAGGTGGAAGAGAAAGCAAAATCAGTCCAGACAGTAAAGGATTTCTTGCAGATCCAGCCTCCAAGGTTTAGCAGGAACTGGCCTTCCAAGAATTGGTCCTTTCCAGACACCTCCAGAGCTCCGAGAGGCAGCAATAGGTGCTCAAGAGGCAGGGGTCAATCCAGAGGTGCCTACAGGGGACGTCAGTGGCAGGCTAACAACCAGCGAGGTACAGCCACAGATCCAGCCACCACCACTTCCACAGGACAATCACAGTGACTTGGCTCTGGCACCGCCTACCAGGGAACAACTAGAGGCACCCTTAGGCGGGAAGCTAGCCTTATTTTCAGTAAACTGGCATTACATCACCGGGGACAAATGGATTTTACAGACAATAGACCAAGGTTACAGGTTTCACTTCCATACTCTACCAAGGAAGAGAGGAATGCCAAACCTACCTCCAAATCAGAAGGCAGAAGCTCTACAACAAATAACTCACTTATTAAGGATGAGAGCTGTAGAAAGGGTACCATCTATGGAACAAGGGCAAGGATTTTACTCCAGACTCTTCCTGGTACCAAGAAAAGAAAACCAATGGAGACCTATTCTCGACCTGTCCGCTTTAAACACATACCTCATTTACAGCAGCTTCTTCCCATGCTGGGCAAGGAGTCTTGGCTGGTAACTCTAGATCTCAAGGAGGCATACCTGCACGTCCCCATACGACCAAATTGCAGAAGATACCTCAGATTTCTTGCAGGATCAGAGCATTATCAGTTCTCAGCATTGCCCTTTGGCTTATCTACTGCGCCCAGAGTATTCACGAAATGCCTGGCATCAGTAATTGCTCATTGCAGACTTCAGGGAATTCAAATTTACCCTTACCTGGACGACTGCCTGTTACAAGCGGACAACAAAAGCAAATTAACAAAAGATTTACAAAGGGTCATTCATCTACTACAAGCCCTGGGATACACAGTCAGTATAAAAAAGTCAAGGCTGATACCATCCCAAAGGATAACCTTCTTGGGTGCAGATCTGGACACATCAAAACAAATGGCATTCCTGACAGTAGAAAAACAGGAGCAACTCCCCTTCTACTTCATGGCACTAACAAAGCAGAACCAGCTAACAGCAAGAAAAGTCCTGCAAGCTCTCTGTTACATGGCATCCTTCATAATATTGATTCCACATGCCAGACTACATATGAGAAAGTTACAGTGGTACGTAAGGAATTTATGGTCTCAGCACAAGTACAGCCTAGAAACCCAAATTCCAATAATTCCATGCCTGAAGCAAGAATTCCAATGGTGGGCTCAGGCCTGTCAATCAAACAAGGGACTGCCCTTCCACAGCACTCAACCAAGCCACACCATCACAACAGACGCCTCAGACCTCGGTTGGGGGGCACACATGCTGGACAAGTGCATACAAGGCTTATGGACTCAAGACCAGCTGCACCTACACATAAATCAAAAGGAAATGCTGGCAGTAAAACTGGCAATTCAGGCATTCAGACCATTTCTTCGACAGGGTCAACTGCTGATAAGGACGGACAACACCACAGTTATGTGGTACATCAACAAACAGGGAGGCACACATTCATACCCTCTATGCCGGATGGCAATGGACCTCTGGAATGTGGCACTGAGCTTCAACATTCAGTTACAAGCAATTTTTGTGCCAGGAAAACAAAATATACTAGCAGACATCCTAAGCAGAACTACCACGGATGCCCACGAATGGATGCTGCATCCGGACATTTTCAAAACCATTACAGGGAAATGGGGGCTACCAGAAATAGACTTATTTGCATCCCCACACAATCACCAACTGAAAAAATTCTGCACAAGGACGTACCACCCACTTGCTTGGAAAGTGGACTCCCTATCTTTCAGTTGGAAAAACCTGACAGCATATGCATTCCCACCTCTTCCTTTGATGCACAAGGTGCTATTGAAGATCAAAGAAGACCGTCCAAGGATCATCCTGATAGCGCCAGACTGGCCAAGGCAACATTGGTACCCATTACTGAGGAGTATGTCTCGGGAACAAATATGGCCTCTGCCCCTAGTTCCCTTGCTGTTAACACAGAACAACTTCAAAACCCTGCATCCAAACCTGAAAACATTGCAGCTGGCTGCCTGGAACATTGCATAAGACCAAATAACCCAGATTTATCTCAAAGGGTTAAAGACATTATCTTGGAGGCTCGCAGACCCTCAACAAGAAAAACTATTCAGCAAAATGGAAAAGATACCTCATTTGGAGTACTGCAAAAGGAGAGAATGTGTCACTGGTAAACATAGCTAACATCCTGGAATACTTGGCAGAGCTCTTCCACAACGGCCTGTCCTATTCTTCCATTAAGATTCATGCATCAGCTATTTCAGCAGAATACAACTTGGATCCTCCAGTCTTCTCACATCCTCTGCTCAGGCAGTTTCTGAGAGGAATTAAAAATGTAAAACCACCTAGGAAGCCACCATTGTCAGCATGGGACTTGAACTTTGTGCTAGAAAAGTTGACACTCCCTCCTTTCGAGCCAGCAGCTACAGCAGAATTACAGTACTTATCATGGAAGACTGCTTTCCTGCTTGCAATCACTTCAGCAAGAAGGGTATCTGAGCTACAGGCATTAATGGCAGTACAGCCCTTCCTGATCTTCCATCAAGATAGAGTGTCCATGAGAACTAATCCTACTTTTATGCCAAAGGTGGTCTCCAGGGTATCTTTAAATCAAGCTATCCACCTACCTACATTCTTCCCCAACCCACAGAACAGTGGAGAAAGGCTGTTGCATACCTTGGATGTACATAGACAATTACGTTACTACCTGGACAGGACCAAGAGCAATAGAAAAACTGACCAGCTACTGGTAGCATATGCAACAGGAATGGAAGGAAAAGCAATTTCAAAACAGACAATCTCTAAGTGGATAGGAAATTGCATTAGATTTTGTTACTCCTACCATGGGAAGAAAACTCCAGAAAACATCAGGCCTCACTCTACAAGGGCTACAGCCACTACCACAGCTTTTTTACGAGGAGTGGCTACCAAAGACATTTTAGAGGCTGCTACTTGGAGCTCCGTGCATACATTTGCCAAGCATTATAACTTACCTTTATACTCCAGATCCCGAGCAGGTTTTGCCACTGCTGTTTTGCAAGGGATCTTAACTACACCATAATCTTATTTCTCCTCCTCCCCCAGTTTGGCTATGGTATTCTACCCATTTGGAAGGACTGCAGATGCGTCCTTGAAGGACATAGTACAGTTTTGTACCTACCATAAATGTAGATGTCCGATAGGCATGCATCTGCAGTCAGGATTACCCACCCTCCTTCCCCTCTGTGGTACTCCTAGGGTATTTGCCCATCTTGTAGCTAGCTGGGGGAATCTATTATGGTGTATTTGTTTGTATATATGTACATACATGCTTATTTCTTGTTTGCTCTCTACTATTTGGAATCATTTGCATTTATCCAAATTTAGCCTTCCTAGAGGGCACCTGGCATCTGGGGCAAGAAACACTGAGGAAAATGGCGTCGGCTGATGCCTTTATACCCGAAGAACTGCAGCTATGACGTCGGGTGAAGTGCGACACCAGCCGAGGCCAGACCCAGACTTTGGAATCCGGCCGACCGAAGGGCTGCCTGACGACAGGACAACCCATTTGTAAGGACTGCAGATGCATGCCTATCGGACATCTACATTTATGGTAGGTACAAAACTGTACTTTTTCAGTCCAGTCAGCATTACCAGATTAGAATCCTTAACATTATTAATTATTTTTATTTGTTGCTGCAGTTCTGTATTCAGTGACTAGTTTTTGTTGGTTTTCTAGTTTGTCTAATCTTTTTAACTAGGCGGGTTCCACCCTACATGATCAATTCACTTTCCTGACAGTTTACTGAGAAGGTTTCAGAGAACCAGTAGAATTTTTCTGTGCAGTTCTGTTTTTAGGGAAAATGCAGATTAAGAAGCATGTAAAGCACAATGCAACAGAAGGTCTTTAGTACCACTGGCAACTAGATGTCCTTTTGGAACTGCACATGAAAGTAATTGTACCAGTTTCTTTGATTAGGTTACCAAAGAGATCAGAGCATAGTTAAAGGACCCTGTTTATGTAGAATTCTTTGAAGTTTTTGAGACTTGACAAGTATGATTTAAAAAAAGTAAGCAGTGGATCTTCTGGACCCATATGCACTGACATTTTGAGCATGGAATAAAGGATGTAGGTAGGATAATGATAATAAGTAACAGTCATTAATTTGTTAGAAGGGAGGTTAAACTTACACAGTGTTTGATTTTTGGGGACTGGTTCTTAAACTTCACTCACAGTATTATGAACAAGGCATGCAGAATGCACGCCTCGGAGGATAATGCAAGAATCCACAGAACAGTGGGCATTCAGAGAGGAAAAAAAGAGCAGATGGGAAGACTGATTGCTCTAGAAATGGCACTAAGGTTTTAGTAACAACTACATACAGGCTTGTGAGACTATGTAGGTTTATATGTATAAAAAGTGGGAGTAGCAGCTGTCAGTCTAATTATGTCTAAAATATGCTGGTTGTATAGAGAACTATTTAAAAAAAATACTGCATTGTATTATATATTATACTATATTAAACTTTCATACTCATTCATGGTATATTGTCATAACTGGGTGGAAGGATACCCCTACCCATCCACGATACCACACAAGCACACATACACAGCTTCTCGAGAGATTTATGTTATCTTAGAATAAAATATTTGCGTTTCGTGGAGTAGTCATGCCAGTTTCCATCAGAAGTTTAAGTGGGTTTAGTTTTTGGTGGGTTATGTAATTGTTAATAGATATTTTGCTATCTTTCATTAGAACAAGGCCTTTAACATTTTCAGATTTTGCTACGTCTGGAAAGCCTCATTTGTAGATTCTAATGTCAGTATACGTATAGTGCTAACACATGCATACTATATATGTGGTAAAATATAGTATGAGCTTATCCATCCTTTGAGCAAGTGATGAATGTCATGGTTGCAGTCTAATTATAATACCAAGGCCACAGGAGTTTAGCACTGACTGCTTACTGTCAGAGAGCACTCAGTGGGCACGGACTTTGAAACATTTACTTTTACTGACAAATGTAAATGCTTATTTCATGAACCTTACATTAATGTTGGTCCTGTCTGTACAGTGTAAACAGATGGACTGGTTGACAAATGCACACACCCTTATTGGCAGCAATAAATACCTCACTAGCTCGAGCTCCTCTACCTACAGTACCTCTGTTCTAGCCAGCTTTTCCAAATCTCATTGCTGTCACCAAAGCTTCAGAGTGATCCAGTGCTATCTTGAGTGACATAGGGATTTTTTAATGCTAGTTATGTACTCAAAACTGCTAAGGTTTTATAAATACTTATATCACAGTTGTTTTTATTTACTGGCATTTTCTTGTCTTTTCTATCATTCTGTATGTTAGACTTCCCCACTCCATTCCCTTTTCAATCATTCTTCCTCCCCTATCAACAAAAATATATATCTATATATCTGTTCTCTTATTTTCTAATCTAACTTTCCTATTTTGTGGTTAGAGTTTGACTGTTTTTGCTGTTTGTATAGCTAGTGATAAAGACAGAAAGGAAAATGCCTCTGGCTTAAAAAAAAAAATGCCACCAGTGGGGCCGTAAGATTTCTCTCCCAAGATCCACATGATCTTTGTCATGTGTCTCGGGGTCGGACATTTAGGTGCAGAGTGTTCCATTTGTAAAAATTTTAGCACTTGAACTTTACTAGGCCACAGGAATAACCTGGTCTTGAAAGGGCTTCTAAAATGATCTGCTAAAGAAAAAAACAAGGCAGACAAAGTGGTGACAAGAAAGAAGAAAATTTCCCTTGAGGCGATGGAATAGCTGGTACTAGAAAAGCTGTCTCCAAAGTACCAAAGCTGTTGTCCTTTTCTGCACATTCAGGATATTTGAGCCTTCTCACTCCTTTCCACCGTAGATGTTTATCATATTGATCACTGCTGCAGTAGCCTTTACTATATGGGCTATACCCTGCCAAGGATATAATGGCCAGCCAACTTCCAAAGCTTCCGAACATCTTCCACACACCCAAACTGTCAAGCAGCTTGAGCTGAGCGGACTTGGACAAGTTTTGGTCTGAAGCCTTGCATAGCTTTACTGCCAGTGGAAGTGTATGCTCCTGTGAGTCTGAGGATCAACAGTCAGCTTGTGCTTTCCTTTGTTGGGCAGATAAGATATCCTTTCATATCACTGTTACATTATTTATCATCTAAGGGATCTCCTGCCAAGGATAGCCCTTCATCTGGCCAGTATACAAAAGCATTTTCATCCTCCCAGCATCATACATCAGCTGTATTCTCCCTGCCCAGGTGTAACGCATAAAAGTGATGTATGCATGCTGGATATTCAGATCTTTTTTACTGCCATTCTGAACACCACAGTAGAAAATCTGTCTGAACACCCTTCATTGAGCTAGTTTCTACTAAGCCATGAGTGCCTCTTTGGGGTTCCTTATTTTTCTTTCTTTACTTGAATGTTTAGGGTTTATGTCAGGAAAGGAAAGTGTAAGTGTGGGAGGCAGATTCCCCATAAAGATCACCACAAGAGATGTTTTTTCTGCTTAGGTGCTTTACATGACTATACTCAGTGTACCGTTTGTCAGGTTTTTGTTCCTAAAATGCTTCACAGCTGTCTGTTCTCTCTTCATTTACCTTGAGAACCAGCATCTTGGACTTTTGGCCTAGAGTACCATGGCCAAATCCACCCTCCATGAGGTACAGCTGTCTCTTAAGACCAAGAGGTCTCAGGTTGAAGCTGCTGCTGCCCAGCCTCCATCAGATGTCTGTCTTGAGGCAGATGATTCCGAAGACCATCTACTGACTGGTGGTTTTCTCTCTTGCCGACCCTATTGGTGGCTGGCATGGAACTGACTTCTTGCACATCATCTGAGGCTTTGCATGACTCTGAGACTCCTAGGTTAGTCAAAGCTGATTCCCGCTGAAGAAGAAACAGATAAACAAGTGCATTCCTTCCTTTGTTAAGGATCCTCAGAAGGAATGTCAGTATTTTACCCATGGCTTGTTCAGTGCTTTAAGACCTCCTCAGGGGGTGTCTCTTACTGCTTTTTTTTGGTCTTCTACTCCTGCCAAAAGGAATTTGGGAGTCTAGTTCTTCAGATGAAGAAGGGGACTCTGGGGATGCGTCATTGTCTTATTCCTCGCAGATTACCTTTCCTTTAGATTATGGGTCTGAGGAAGAGGATTCCTCAAGTCCTGATTCTCCTATTGAGGAATTGTCTTATGGAGATACAGTAGTTCACATGATGGAGCATTGTAAGTGGGATTGCCTACAAGTCTCTAATATTCAGAAAAAGTATTATGAGCTTTTGCAGATGGAATCTTCTAAGGCCTATGCTGTTCCCTGGTGTTGGATGCCTTGTTGGATATATTTGCATCTCCTTCTTTGGCTCTTGACTCCCATCCTCCAGCACCTTAGAAGTCTTATCATTTCTGTAAGGTGCCTGAGACCTTTAAGTATTTCTGCAAGTGTCCTCCTCCAGACCCTGCAGTGGTCTCTCTTTCTGTTGATAAGCCATCCAGGTTTTTGCCCTGTTCCAAGCTTCTTCCTTCTGATAAAGATGGTCAGGCTTTGGAGACCCTAGAGAATACTTATGTCACTTTGGTCTTTAGGGCCATTAATTATCAGACTGGTGACAAAACTGCTGCTCTTTCCTTGTTGAGCACTACTTCCCAGGTTGCCTATTACTCTGTCAAATGTAGTTATGATGCAGCTGATGCAGTATCTATAGCTTCTGTTTCCGGTTCAGTTATGAGGAGATGCTCTTTGCCTCCAGGCTGTACCTGATGACATTAAAGCCAAATTACTGGATACTCTCTTAAACAATCAAAATCGCTTTGGTATGGCTGCTGCTGACTTGTTTAAGATGCTTCAAGATAAAGGTAAAGTGATGCAGGATCTTAAAGAAGTCTTAGTTTCTCTGAAATTTAGTATGGGAGAAACAATCCTCCTAAATCTGCTTCTGTGTGTAGACAGCCTTGTTAACCTTCTAAGGGGAAGAGAGCTTCTAAGTGTATATTCTCTGGTAAGCCCACACATACTTCCAAAACTTAAAAGCCCCCTTTTTAGAACAAACCTGCTTCCATCTGACATTTTCTCACCTTCCCCTTGGCCTGGTTTCCCTGTGGCTTGGGCTTTCTACATCTCTCCTCGTCAGGATACAGATAACTTACTCCTGGGTTCTGTCCATCATCTGTCAAAGTTACCTCATAGTAAGGTAATCCCTTCCCCCTTTCGCAGGTCTCCCTCAACCTCCTGCAGACCAACTTTCTCATTTTTCTGTGGTTCTCCAGGATTTACTAACCAAGGCACCATTCAGTCTGTTCAGACTCCCAAAGAAGAACAGGGTTTTATTCCAGAATGTTTCTGGCTCCCAGAAAAGAAGGATCTTGGGAGACCAATCCTGGACATTTTCTTTTTAAATACTTTTCTAAAGATTCCTTCATTCAGGGTGCTCTGCTTTCGTACAGTTTCCCCTATTAGCTCCACAGGCCTTTTTGGTCTCATAGACCTAAAGGATGCATGTCTTCATATTCCCATTCACCCTCTTTTCAGGCAATTTTTGCATTTCTCTGTTTCTTCCTCTCATTTTCGGTTCATTGCTTTGCACTTTGGAATTTCTGTGACCCCAAGGGTATTCACCCCCCAAGTGTGTTCACTAAATGTCTGGCCCCTGTCATAGCCTTTTGCAGGCTTTAGGGAATACAGGTATTCCCCTTATCTGGATGACCTGCTTCTGCAGGCTGCCTCATGGGTCAGGCTTTTACAGTATCTGTACTTCACCGTGTTCCTTCTGCAGTCTAGGATTCACCATCAGTATCAAGAAGTCATGTCTGAGTCCATCTCGAGATCACATGTTTCTGGGGTACAGAATACATACAGTTACAATGTTGGTTTCTCTTCTTCTCCCAAGGTTTGTCACTGATGACCTATTTCCAGCCTCTGCTTCTGTCGTTCATTCTGGAAAGAGAATTTCTCCAAGTCCAAGGGTTCATGGCATCAACCATTGCCAAGCTTCATATGAGAAAATTTCAGTGGTTCCTGAAGGCAGTTTGACTCCAGCATTGTCATCCTCTCGAATTTCCATTCCCGTTACTTCCTTGCTTCAAACTCGAGTTTTTCTGGTGGATTTAACAGATATCCCTCATTCTGGATCTACCTTTTCAGATCCCCACCCTTACTCAAGAGCTGTTCACAGACCCTTTGGAGCTGGAATGAGGACCTCTTCAAACAGTCTTAGGGTTCAGGGTCTGTGGTCTCTTCATCACAGGCCAAACCACATCAATATAAAAGAAATGAGTGTGCTTATTGCTTTTTAGGCCTTCCATTCTCTTTGGTCTGCAGGCCCTTTAAATATCTTTGCAGGCAACACCACAGTTTTGTGATATATCAACAAACAGGGGGGAACAAGGTCTTATCTTTTTTGCAGACTAGTTGTTCGGGCCTGGCATTTGGCTCTCCACCATCACATAACTGTTCAGGTGGTTTTATATTCCTTCAGAAAACAAATTTGAGAGGCTGACTCCCTGAGCACATCCTCATGACTGGATACTTCACAGAGAGGTGTTTTTAGACAAAGTAAATCTCTGGGTTATTCCTAAAGTGGATCTTTTTGCCTCCTCTCTGAACATGCAACTTCCTTGCTTTTGTTCCATAGCCCCAAGTCCTCTGATTTGGAAGGTGGACCATGCCTTTTTCTTGGAAGGGGGTATTTTTACCCTCCTCTTCTTCCCTGGGTCTTACACAAGATCAGTAAAATCTCTCCAAGAATCTTGCTGGTGATTCTCTTTTGGCCCAGACAGCACTGGTTCCTCCTTCTCTTTCACCTGGCCAGGGGCAATCATCACAAGATGGATGGATTTTCTCACACAAGGTAAGGGTCAATTCACCCTGATGTGTTCACTCTTCATTTGACACTTTGGGTGATAGGATTTTGATCCCATGCAGAGCACATGCTTGGGGGTACTGCAGAAGGCCAGGAAACCCACTATCAGAAAATCACATATGGCTAAATGGAAAAGATTTTCTATTTGGTATCTCCAGCATCACCAGAATCCTTTCACTGGGGGGCTGGGGGGGTCTGTTTGGTCCTTTACTGGTGTGAACTGCTACATGCTGGCTTGGTCCACTGTTCTGTTAAAGCTCACTTGTTAGCTGTCTCTGCTTGTGTCGCTTTGAACCCGACATTGACCTCTTGTTTTGAGGTAAAAAAATCCTTAAAGGTGTACTTCATATCAGGCCCCCAAGAAAACTTGTTCCTCCCTCTTGGAACCTTAATTCTGTTTTTAAAACACTGACTCAAGCTCCTTTTGAGCCTGCTACTTCGTCTTTGCAATACTGGGCCTGGAAGACTGTTTTTTGTTTTGGTTGCCCTTATTTAAGCCAGGAGTATATCTGAACTTCGGTCTCTGATGGCATCTCCTCTCTCTCAAAATGTTCATGGTGACAGGGTGTCTCTGCATATGAATACTTCTTTATGTCCAAGGTGGTCAGTGAGTTATTTCTTAATCTGCCTGTCCAGCTTCTTTCCTTCTCCGCAATCTGCTAGTGAGAAGGGTCTTCACACCTTGGAGGTACATAGACAGCTGATGTATTTTTTTTTTTTTTTTTTTTTTGATAAAATGAAAGATATCCACAAGTCTGAGCAGCTTTTTGTTCTTTTCATTACAGGACATTGGGTTTTCAAGTTTTTAAGCAAGCCATCTCTTCCTGGATCTCTCAGACCATTTCTTTTTAATGGTAAACAGCCATTGTGTTCAGTTCAAACTCATTCTATGAGTGCAGTAGCTTCTTTCTTTTGGAGTTTTCTTCAAGGATTCAGATACTAGATCCATCCATGAAGCTGCTACTTGGTCCTCTGTCCACACTCTTACTAAACATTGCAAGTTGGGTGTCATTTCCAGAGCCAGGGCAGGATTTGCTAGGGCTATCCTTCATGGGTTTGTGCCTTCCTCCTCCTATTCTTTACAGTAGCTTTGATATTCTGCCCTAGGTGGTGAATCCTGCAACAGTAATATGAGAGGACATAGTACAGTTGTGTAAAATCTTACCATAACAGTAGATGTCCTTCTCTTCACTGTTGTATTTAGACCCTCCTTCTTGCCCCCTTATTTTTCTTTATTTCTTTTTTTTTTTTGGGAACACTTTGCTGAGGAGTATTTTCCACCTTGCCCTGTTTTCTCTTTCCTCCTTGATGTGCATCTTCCCTTTCTCCTGGGGCATTTCAGTTCTAAGTATCCAGCGTGCGTATGTCACCTTTATGCCTTATGCCTGGGCGGGGAGCATATGGATAGCATATGACACCAGGAGGATATAAGGGCTTTGGTATACTGCCCAGACATTGGGCTTTCCTAGACAGGAGATTCCTTAGGGGATGAATATTGCAAAAATGAAGAGAATGACATCTTGCCCCTCTGGGGGAAAAACTTGCATTTTCTTAAGTTTATTGATGTTTTAGTAGTTTCCTCTTCAGGAAAGTTATTTTCAAGCTAGGAGTGTTATTTTAACAGACTGCCTCGAGACTGTACTTTTAAATGGAGCACTTTTTTTCTGTCATTTTAGAAGTACTGTAAACTTTCTGAAAACATATTTTCTTTGAAAAAAATGCGTTTATTTTTCCTTGGTGTGGCTGGCATAGTGTTTGAAAATGCTTTTTATCTTTTTTTTTTTCTGTAAAAAGAAATAACTTTTGTTGACTCGTAGTTTTGCCTGCATTTGCTGTCTGTCTGCCCGAGGAAAGTGACACCATTTTCAGCTTGATCATGGAATGGACTACTGGTCCCATGGTCATTCCTTCTTCCAACCACAAAAAATAAATGGTTAAGCAGACAGCCTTTGCCACCACAGCAGGCTAACAGTTTGTTTCAGGTGCAGGTGGGTGACTGCTGTGACCATTGTTGAACCTCAGATCAGTCATCTTTTAGCCACGACCTCTCTGGTGTAGCACTTACAGCCACTGTGGACTTGTGGGTTAGCCATGTCCTCTGCGGCTGTTGGAGTCCCCTCACCGGACAAGGGAGAGCCACTCTTGTCGTTCCTGTGAGAAAGAACAGGGAAGGTTTCCCTGTTATGCCAAAATGCTGTGTCCATCCCTGAGGAAGCAGCTGCTGCCATAGGTAATATAATTGGCCCCATGTTTTCCCATCAAAAAGAAACAGAAAACAATGTATATATCTACTTTAGGCAGGAGTAGTTACTAGTCTGGCTCAGGTTTTAATTCAGGCTGTTGAACATTTGTTTAGTGTAGTTTCTGGTAAAAGAAAGGATTCTGAATTTAAACAGGAAGATGCAGGGATGGAGTCAGTTTTTTTCCCTCTGATTTCGGATTCAGACTCTGAGGAGAGTTCAGTTTCTGTTTCCCTATTGGGTTTTTTTTTCCTCTGAGACTGTTGCTAGAATGTACCAATATTTTCACTGAGAGAACACTGACGTTTCTCAGTCCCTCAGAAAATGTTATGAGTTGTTGCAGAAGCTATAGCCTCAGTTTTCCCCTCTGGTGCTAAGCATTTAGTTAATTCCAATCTTACCCTTTCTGATAAGGATGGGAAAGTTATTGATAGGTATGGGAACAGGTACACCTCTGTAACTTTGGTTTTCAGAATTTTGAATTGTCAAGGTTCATATGTTAAAGTTTGTTCTGAGCAAATTGTGAAAGTATAAGGAATGTTTTATGTGCAGTTTCTGCTTGTGAGGAAAAATCTGCTTTAGGTAACTTTGTTTTTCTATTGCACAGGTCACTACTCATGTTTTGCAATGTGTATATCACTCTGTTGATACTTCTTCCAGGGCCATGGCCACTGGTGCTGTTTGCATGGCTGCATTCTCAGAACCATGTAGATGATGATAAAAATTGTATTCTAAATCTTCTTCGGATAGAGATTGTGTTTGGCCCCTCTGCTGCAGAGGTGATCAGAAAGTGTGATGAAAGGGGCAAGCTGATCCAGGGAATCTGTAAGATTTATTAGCCCTCCTTTTCCAAATTGTCCAAGGGATTTTCTTTCTGTTCCATTTTTGGCAGAAAACAGAATAAACAGTCTCAACTGAATTCAGGGAACCAGATATTTAAGAAGCAATAGCTAGGGAGATCCAAAAAGAAGTCTCTAACCTCTCAAAGCCAAGGACAGTCCAATATGCCTGATTAACTGTTCAAGAGACCTTGTGACCCGCTCCAACCCTGGCCCTCTTTTCTTCCAGAAAGTCATAATCTCCATTGTTTCTCTTAGGCAATAGATTGATTCAGACAAATGTGTTCTGGAAATCTTTCAGCAAGGTTACAGATGGCAGTGGGAGGAAATTCCATCTTTCCAGAGGAGGTCATTCCTCATCCTGCAGATCAGACTTTTTTTTTTTTGTTTCCAGATGTTCGTGATCACATGATGTCCCAGGGACTAACACATCAGTTCCACCTTCCCAGGTGTGGAATAATGCCAAAGAAAGAAAATGCCTCAGAAGGTAGTGCAACTCTTACAGTTTCACAAAAAAGTACTACCAGGAAGATTTATTGAAATAAATTGTAGAAAATTTCAGGGTGTGTGGACAGAAAGGATTAGACCCTTTTCCAACCCTGTGTCTGCTGTCTTATTCTTATCATCGGAGGTCTTCAGCTCAGGATCCATTTTTTCAGTAGGGTTTTTCATCATCCTCTCTGGTTTGTCATAAATTATTTAAAGCCTTCCTGAACGGAGTATTTTGTCCTTCTTGTTTTTATCATCTAGCTTCCCCATGTGACCTATATTTCATTTTAGAAAGAATTGCATTGCCTCCACTTGAGCCAGCTCATATGACCAGACGTGAAGTTTTTATCTTGGAATACATTATTCTTGGTGGGGATAACGTCAGCAAGATAAATATCTGAGTTGCATTCCCATTCTTCAATATTTTCATGCATTGTTCTCTACAAGGACCAAGTTACTCTGAGAACTAATCCAGTAATTATACCTGAAGTGATAATTCGGTTTAACCTGAAACAGTCCATAAAGGTGCCTCTGGTTTTCCTGTATATTTGAATAATGGGGAATACAGTTTGCATTTTTCTGACATCTGTAAGCAGCTAAGATTTTATTTAGAAAGAACTGAAGAATTTAAAAGTGATGACCATCCATATGTTTTCTTTTCAGTATATACGAAAGAACAAAAAGTAACCAAATTTTCTCTTTAAAAGGTTCTCAGATTACATCCTTTTCTGTTATATGTCTAGTCACAAATCTTTGCCACGTGAGTGCAGAATTCACTCTGTGAGGAGCCAGGCAATGTCTGTTGTCTTCTCAAGACTCTGCCACTGAATGATGTGTGCAGCTGCTACATGGGCTTCATTATACTTTTGCCAAGAATGATTTGGATGTCCTTTTGAGATCTAGAACCTTCTCCGGGGTTTTTGTCTTCAAAGGATTTTTTGTCTTAGTTCCAGCCAAGACCTGCTAGGGATTTTGCTGCATCTAATTGCAATGTATGGACAGGCCCAACATAAATGTGTAAGTTATGTACTTACAGGAATGATAAATTTTGTTGATCTCTGTACACTGTAAATGACATTCCAAACAGTTCTACTCCAAACTGAATATCTGCAGAGACCAGGAGCAGCAGGGGCCTGGCATTTGGCTATCTAATTGCAAATTTTCCTTTATTGCAAATTGTTTCCACAACTGAGGCAAAGCATACTACAGCAGTTATTTTGGCTGCACTCAATCTGAAGAGGCTAGCCAGGACAGAGATATTACGGGTAAGTTAAAGAGCTCTAGCTACTGAGAGATTCATCACTGCTGAGAAGGGGCAGTCCTTTGAACAGTCAAACTCTTTACAGTGTACAGACAGAGACCAAATATATTGTTCTGGTAAGTATTTACCTTTCATTTCAGGTGCGTATGATAGACAATATGATCTTTGAATTTGTAAATTGAGGATACTGTTAAGTGAAGTAATTTCTGGAAGGAGTATTAACATGTCAAACTTTTGGAATATTCAGACGTTAAGTTATTATTTTACAAATGTGAAACTTCAACATTAGAAAGGTGTGTGTGTGTATATATATATATATATATATATATATATATATATGTATATATATATATATATATATATATATATATATATATATATATATATATATATATTTTCTTACAAATTTTTTTTATTTCTTTTTCCACTGAACAGCTGAAGGACTGTAACGTGGTTGCATCAAAGCTGGTCTTAATTCTGGATGATTTGTTGTGGGTGTTGACGGATTCACAGTTAAAAGCTATGGTCCAGTTTGCAAAATCCTTAAGTGAAGTCATGGAAAAATCAGCCCAGCAGAGGAAAAGTATGGCTTCAGAACCCACACAGGTTTGTGATCTTACCATATTTGAAAAAAAATGGTTGGTAGATTGTGATACTTTAGGAATATGAATTTTCTTAGTTTACTACCAACAAATGCTATCTCATAACAGTCATATTATTTTTGATATAGCCTGCCATAGTTAAGTTCAGTTTGGAGTAGTTCTAGCAGACATTCTATTACTTTGAGAAATTCTTTACCTGTAGTGTGTGGTCACACCCCTTTCCACTACTGCATTTTACTTTGTTTTACAGTGCCCATTTTTCCATTTGTTTATTTTTACTGCCTTTCTGATTGTCAGCTTAATATTGAATCTTTTTTGGTAATCTTTCTGCATGTGCAGAACCAAATTCTTACTTAGTTCCAGAATGTACTGAATTTTTTTCTGACTACATTGCATTGCTTTCTTTGTTTTCCAATTAGTTCCGTGCACTTCTGCCAGTAGTCATTGAATGCTGGTGTTGATATTCATCCGTTTGAGCACTTAGAAAAACAGAGCAGATTCTAAGAAGAAGCACGTGGAGGTTTCACAAAAAGACAGAACAGTGTGCAGTGTGACTTTCGAGTTAGGTGCAGAACAGAGGAAGAAATATACTTTCCTTATTGGCACTGTAGGCATAGACTTAATAGATGCCTCTCTGGATTAAGAACATTTTACAACTGCCTAGTGTCTTACCCTCTAAATTCTGTTAACATATTCTCAAAATTAATACCTTGAGATGTATGGATTTCACATCAGGATGCATTAATTATTCCTGTATTTAATCGCATTTGATAGACATATAATTATTAAACTTCTTCAGATTTATACTAGAAAGTCTTTATGTGGAAATATATACATAGAATGTTTGTTACTCCATATAAAACTTGTAAGTTTAGTACACTAACTTCATCAGTTTGGAGATGTAATAAATATGTAAAAGCTGATTGGACACATTTATTGACTTTGAAAAATTAAATGTGTATTGGGAAGAGATAAATGTGTTTTTTTAAGGGGGTTATATTCTGATTATTGTTCTTTAACTAGAACAGTAATACTAAGGAATATTCCATTTCCTGTATCTCTAAAAGCCAAACAAAAATTTTTTAAAGTCTTTTGGCAGTTGCTTGAAAAGATATTACAAAAAATTGCAAATTGAGCTCGTCTACATTCAAATAATTTTTTAAGTTTAATAGCAATACTATGTAAAACTTTAAAAAGAATTGATCAAAATAAGATCTATAAATCATACTAAGACTTTTAGTGGTTGGGATAACCTTGAAATGTTGCTATTGAAATACCAAGACTCAATGTGTTAATTGTATAAGATTACCTTGATGATTCAGTGTATTCCTAACATTGTAATAACATTTTGTGGTGCTGATTTTATTCCTTTCTGTGTATTTATTGTAAATATGTTAAATTGATAACTTGTAATCATTCTTTTTAAGAAATTTTTGACTGAAGGACATACTTGTTTAGACAAAGATAACCATTAAAATCATGGGCACTTTATAATTCATTATCTTAAAAATCACTGCAGAATGAAAGGATGTGAATGGAAATCATGGACGACAGTCATTTTATAAATGTTTTCCCTTGCCTGTGCGTTTCTACATTTTTAGAACAGAGGATGAATAATCTTCATTTTTGTTGTTTAAAGACAGTGAACTTACTTCTGCTTAAAGCAGGAGTTTTTTTTTTTGTTTAATTAGTTTGGTAATCTATATCTGTGTATACTACTTTAATTACATTGTGGGATAATGAGAGGCAAAATATCTTGCATTCCTTTAGATAATGAAGGGCAGTGACAAAATCGGTGCATGGATCATTTCCTTACAGTGTCACTGTGATGGCTGAAGGTGTCAAATGAGAACATGACAATCCCAATTGCCTTTGAAGTATGTCAAGAAAACATCTTTGAACTAAATATCTCTGTTCATTTAAAGTAAATGGACAAATCCTAATGAGTAGAGGTAAATTACTCCACACCCCTACAGTCAAATAATTTACTCTAAATATTTATGTAGTGCTTGTCTCATCCACAAACTGATTGTTGTTTGTCATATTATTAATTGTTGGGGCATGTGTTTGTAACACTTCTCAGGTCATATAAGGCCCCCCAACCTGTATGATCTGTAACTGATCAAATGCATCACTAATGCTTACAGTTATTACCTTGTTAGCTGAGTCTTATATTGGCAGTTTGGTTTTGAAAAATGTTTCTGAACCTATTCCATTCCAGCAGTATCCCTAAGAGTGTAAGAACTGAAGCTAGGAGCAAACTGTAAAACTGGCCATATAAGGGTTTTGTACAAAGGCATAAGAACCTTGTAATATTTGTAATCTTGTAATACATCTATAAGACAGAGAAACACAGATAAGTGTTTTCATTTCTTGATCTGATTTTGAATTTCTTTTAACAGTCTGTATGTGCTTTAGTGAAGGATTTTAGGCCTACATTGGTGATTCCAGTACATAGTTGAAATGCATTTTTGCTGTTTTAAGTGGTCTAACTTTTGATGTCCTTCCATATCATTGTTGCAGTGTTCTTTACAATAGGGATCCCTGCCAAGACCAGTCTGATGTCAAACCAGTATACCAAAGCCTTTTGGTTGTAACTGGTTTTATACATTACATGTATGCTCCCTGTGCATGGTGTAGGGCATAAAGGTGACATCTGGATGTACCATCATCAGAGCTTCTTTTCTGCCAGTCCGACCACCATCTTCGATCATTGGTCTGAACACCCATTCATCTTCTGTTTCTACCACTTTCAAATAAGTGCCCCATTAGTTTTTTTTTTTATTTTATTTACCTTACGTTTGCCTTATGTGGTTGTTGAGTTTCATGTCATCCAGAAAGGGGAAATGCCAGTGCAGGAAACAGATTCCCCATAAAGATTGTCACGAGCAGTGTTTGTTCTGTTTAGGCATTTTTCACAACCATATGTCTTGTGAGATTTGTCAGTCCTTTTTTTCTCAAATGGGACTGTACTCAATCAAGTGTCTGATGTTTAGAAGAGGTACTATGAGCTTTTGCAAATGGAGTCTCCTAGGCCATCTGCTGTTCCTCCAGTTCTTGCTGGATGCTTTTTCTACTGCTTCTCAGGCTCCTGATTCTCAACTCCCTGCTCCCAAAAAACCTGATGGATTTTAATAAAGTGCCCGAGGACTGCAAGTTTCTATACAAGTGTCCCTCTGCTGTTCCCTCAGTGGTGTCAGTGCCTTCTGATATGCCTTCCAAATTGTTGCCTTCCACTAAGTTGCTGCCATCTGATAAGGATAGCAGAACCATAGGGAGGCTGAGTAGGAAGGTGTATACTTTGGCTAATCTAGCCTTTAGGGTTGTTAACTATCAGACACACATGACTAGGTATGTTTTGGCTCTTCACTCTCAAGCCTGTCAGTCTATTTCTGATCGCCCTGATTCTGAGGGGAAGGCCTCTGATATGCAGGTCTTTCACTTAAGATTTTACTATCCATTTCTGTTTCTCTGTAATCTGCTATCAGTCCCTGGTAGGAAGGTATTCTGTAGCCTGCATTCCAAAGATCTTCCTGGCCTTATCCCACTCTGTTACTTTTCTCTGTATGTAGTTATTTGCTTCCTATTACCTTTTTTGTCTCTTATTTGCTTTTATTACCTTTGTTCCTTTTCCAGTTTTCTCCAGTAAGTTCCAGTCCCCTCTTTCTAATTTTCTTTACCCTGACTTGTAGTCGTCCCTGTTGGCAAACTCTCTTTTCTCCATTAACGTGTTGGCTTAATACTTAGAATACGTTCTGCTTCTTTATGAATAATCTTAATATTCTGTATGGCTGCTATTATTTTCCTTAAGGATCTGCATTCAGGATCCCAATGTCTCCTTATTTCTTGAATACCCTTCTTAAATTCCTTCACCTGTTTAATCAACAACAACTTCTCATGTGGTTGACAAAAATATGCCTGATCTGTATATAAAACTAAAACTAAAGGGACTTAACATTTTCACTGCTTGTGTCTTACTATCCATATCCATAAACAAGAGCTTCCAGTTTCTCAGTTTTTTTGTATTGTATTTTGTTTAGTCTCTTCCCATATATTCTTAACTGCCATAACATAAACCTTTATAATCCATACTCCTTAAATACTTTGCAATATTATGTCCCCATAAATATGGGCATTGCTGAACAATTGGGTGCATAATTTATGGCTTTAGTCTTTGTTTTATCTTCATTAATTTTATATCCTAAAAGACTTGAAACTGTCAGAAGATGTTCCGCAACAGTTGGAATTCCTTTTCTGGATTTATCAGGTACAGAATAATATCATCTACAAATAAAGCCAACTGTTTTTATTACCATGCTAGTTATATCCTTGAATTTTGAGTCCCTTGTTTTCTTTGCCAGTGGCTCTAAATATAAAGCAGATAACAAAGGGAAAAGAGGACACACTCATACCTGGTTCCAATGTTCAGATACAACTTAAAAAAGATTCTTCCTACATTAATTCTTGCTTCCAATCCGTATTTCCTCGTAATTAACCTTATTGTATCAGGGAATGCTAATGCTTCAATTTCCCTAATAATAAAATCCAAGCTTACTCTTTTGAATTCCCAGCTTACACTTTCAAATGGTTTCTGTACATGACAACCCACTAGCAGCAGTGTTTTCTGACATTCTGCTGTCCTCTGGATGATCATTGTTCTGTTAATGTTGTCAAATGTTTGCCCTCCCTCCACAAAACCACATTGATCCATATCCAAATTTATCAATTTTGGCAACACTTTTGCCACATTTTTAGCTAGTATAGGCATACATAAATACTTTATAATCATGGCTTAAAATTCAAATGGATTTTATGAAGCTAGGTCTGATGGGTCTTTACTGTCTTTAGGTATTAAAGCTACCACAGCTTTCTTCCAAGATGTTAATGCTTCCCCTCCTGTTAAAATACCGTTCAAACCTTCCAGATGTTTATAACATTCTTCCCTCATAACTTCCACAGTAATACAATATGTTCCTGGAGACTTTACTACAGATTACATCACGTGTTTTATCTCATCTCCTCCTTTCTTAACAGCTTATTGTTGAGCCTCATCCTGAGTTTGGTGACAACCCTTCACACTTTCTTTTGCCTAAGTTGTGTTAAAAGTTTTTGTGGTCTGGAGTTATCAAAAAATAATTCTTTAACAGCTACATTTTTAAATTTGTGCATATTATCCAGATGCTTCCTTATTTTCTGTTTAGCATAATGCATTTGCATCTCTTTTTCTGTGAGATTCCTCTCATTCTGCATTACTTTAACATTTGTCAGCCCCTCTGGGTAATTCCTTTTACTTCTTAACCATATGTTTTTCTCTTATTTTTGCACTGTTTTTAAACTCCATTTTCATTTTATCTTACTCACTAGCTGTAGCTTCTTAAGATAGTCTCTCTTCTCTATGAACTCTGATTTCCACTACCATTCCTTAAATTCCTGTCTTTAACAGGTAGGTGGGAGAGTGCTAGTACCTCATTTTTTACTTCATTACCCAACATTTTTGTCTTAGTTTTATTGGTGCAAGATCTGAAATAGTTATTGGGTGTGTGTCAAAGCTTTCAATTAAATGCACATGTTCTTGTGTTCCCACTACTGAATTTGCATCTTACATACCAAATATTTTTTTGTATTTCTTCAGACATCTACCTGTTTTTGTTATATTTTCCCTTCTAGGTCCCCCAGATACATCCTCACTATTGCAAATCAAGTTCCAGTCCCCACTTACAAGTAATATTCCCTGTTGAAAGCTGATAATTTCATATATGGCCATGTCTTTGGATGAAATAGTTTTGTCTACTTTCTGAAAAAGGTACTAAATTTTACAAAATTATATGAAAGTAAGGTAATCAGGCCTTATTCTGAAATGTCATAAAAATATCTTGAAGCAATTCAAGGTATACATTGTCATTGAAAGTTAAGGTGTAATTTAAAATGGCCTTCTGAGATGACTGAATATTAAGTTTTATAGTGTTGCAAGGTAACAAACTGATGTTGCTGACCTCTGTTCCACTATGTTTTATACTCTGACATAGTTAATTTATCACGCTTCAGGCATATTTACCTCCATGTTTTTCATATTTGGCATTTTTGACTATAGTCTTGCTGCAGTTGGCCTTTTGACATTAAGGATTTTGCAGTGCTGTCTTTGAACTAATGTGCATTTGTCAAAATCCCTCTAAGTAATCTTCCCCTAATATATTCATTGCATGCTCTATATCTTAGCTGTACTTTCTATATCAATTTTTTTTATATGTACATTGTACTTGTTAGTTTTACTTAAAAAGGGTAAATTTTAACTGGTCTGCCTGTAAAGTTAACAAACACTAAGTAAATAAATCTGGATTAGGGCAGAACTCCAGTGAAAATAGCATGCACATATTTTTGGATGGTGGTATAAGTGCCAGGATAACAGCTGTCAAATAGGAATCTTGAACCCCTTTAACTCAGTCTCTCTAAGTTGTAGGTGCAGTTTAAATGTGGCATCTGAGCCTTCCTACATTAAAAGCCACATTTATATCCTCTGCAAATGTCTGTATCTCAATGGAACACCTCTTATTTTTTCATTTCCCAAGCTTCCTAGTTTATTTTGCATGCCTGGTGGAAGGTTGAGATATAAAAGTTTGAATCTTGTTAAATTCTTCTCCATGAAATATATATGCTGGATATACTGGAAAGTGAGGAACTGTTTTGAAGAAGACAAGGGAATCTGAATATAGGACAATTTCATATTGGTGTACACCTCTCAACTGTCCAGATTTTGGAGGGACACCCCAATTTGCTCTCAAACATTTTTGAGTAGCTCATAATTAATAGTACTAGCATTTAAAAAGTATCCTTAATTTGGGGATTTCTTTCCTTTGTTCTTAACTCTAGAGATGAAACAAAAATTGACAGGTGTGTGATAAGAAGTTACCTACTTTGTGAATGGTAAAGAGTCCAGGGGGTCCTAACCTTCAGGAGCTTCCTACTGTTCGGATTTTTTTTTTTAATGTAATAGGCTGCTATGACATTGCCAAATAATTTGGTGTTTGAGGAGTGAGTGATTTAAAGTCAAAGACTCTTCTTACCTAAGTGAAAATTGTACGTGTTAGTTTGCCTTTGTCTGGTGGTAGGGGCGTGATTTCTTATGCGTATCAGTGACCTGAAAGGGCAGGAGATGTTTAGAAATTCTAAGCATGAAGGTTATTTGCATGCATAGATACAGATAAAAAAGCCAAGTATAAAAGACTTGCTGTTCAGTTTAGTAATATAGAATAGGGTTGCCACCTTTTAAGCAGGCCAAAGTGGGACATAGTGGTGTGGACAATATAACACTGGCCACACCCCCTACACTGGCATCACCACAGGGGTGTTGGAAGGAGATGCAGTTATGGGTACAACAGTGTGATGTTATCACAGCACACTGAAATCTCGCAAACCTTTTAAGTTATGAAGCTTTAACAGTAAAAGTGAAGCATTACTGTAAAAACACATTATTCGGTTGTAACAGTAAGTAAATTTTACAGAAAAACACACTACTCATATTAAACAGACAATTATGTTTATTTAAAAAAGTAAAACTCATAAAGTCTATGTATCAAACTAACCATGACTATTCTGAAATAGGAAAACTTAAGTCTACATACTGCACAGCACACAAGCACAGTAAATTTTTTTCACCGTGTAGAATTGAGTATGTTTATTGCAGATTAAAGCTAAAGCAAAAAATAAAAAAAATCTACATACTGCACACTGCAAGAAAAGTAGACTAAATCACTTTTTTTTTAATGTATACTTTGCATTTGATTTGGTGGTCTGAAGAAGTGCCCAGTTTGATAAACTATTTGAATAAGAGTCACTACATTTCATCCGGTAATTTATATTCATAATTAGCTCAGCTTTTAACAAGTCCACACTACAACGGTTTTGCACATCTGTCCATTTATTTTTCACTAAAGAGAAAACTCTCTCCACAAATGCATTTGATGTTGGTATAGATAATACCCTAGCAATTACCGGATATGGTGCAGTCAGCTCAGGCCCTTCTCTGAAAAGCTTCAGCCACTTTTCTGCTGGAGATAAGGTTGTGGTACATAATTCTTGGAGAAAGGGCTTGATTGCTAAATAGTCTTGGAAAAGACCGTCTTCATCTATATCCTGCAGATTCAAGACAGTGGTCACGCTGAGTAAGTTACTGAAAACAAGGGACTCAGTTAAAAATAATTTAGACAGTGTAAATAAGTAGTTGTTTTCAGTAAAATTAAAGCATTGTTTTAAGTACATAACTGCTGTCTCCAAGAACATGATGAAGTCTCTCTTCGGTTTATTAAAAGAACTGCTGTCTGTTGTGCTCATAAGTGCCCTAAGTTTTCCACAAAAGAAAGCATCTTCAGCTGTTGCCTATAGTTCTTCCTTGAGAGAGAACATTACTGAAAATGTTTCCATGGCAGTAAGTGCTGCATTTTCTAATATACTTGTATGTTCATTGAAATCCATGAGAACAACACTGAGAAAGTGCAAATAGTACTGGGGCAGTGTAGGCAATGCAGTCACGCCATGCTCAGTATCTGAAAAGTACTTCCATATCTGCGGGGGGGGGGGGGGTGTCTTCTCTTCTCCCTGGGAGAGGAAATATGACTGCAGCACTGGGAAATTTTTCACTGCTCTGTCAGTGGCTGGTAGAAGTGACAGCTACCTTGTTGGCACATGCTTTAAGACGCTCTCAAATTCCATGCCACAAAGGTCAAATAAGTCTTTCATGCCTCTGGTCTTTGAGGCAGAACCTGAGAAATGGCTGAAAAGTTTCATCACAAACACTTCCACATCATAAGGTAGCTGTGCTGATGCTTTTTTTGACTGTGTTACGAATAATGTGGGCAACGCAGCCTTCTGGAGTGATGGGCACTTTTCTTTTAATATGGTATACACACCAGATTTCTTTCCATAGTTCACACTGGCATTATCAGCCCCATATGCTGAAATGCTGTTCCTGGGTAACAAGTGCATCTGAAGTAGGGACTTCATTTGTCAGCAACCTGTGGGTCTTGGATCCGAGCCGGCAACTTGTTTCATAGCTAATGGATCCGAGCTCCTAGCTCCTTCCCTCACCCATAATCCCCTGCCAACCCTCCATGACCTCAGATCTAGTTTGCCGCGCTTGTGGATGGCGGGATTTTTTGAGCTCTTAGCGAGTATTGTCAGTTAAGTGTATTTTTCTTCAACTTTCTCCTATCGTTAACTTTAAAAAGTGTGTAAGAGTCAGGTTCCCTGTATTTTATATTTTTTTATATAGTTTTTTCCCTCCCTTCGCTGGTCGTTAGTGAGTGTGTGGGTGTTTGTGTTTTGGGGCCTGTGTGTTTGTGTAGTACTTTTTTTCCTCAAGTATGGCTGAGGCCCCAAAAGCCATTTTTTTCAAAATGTACCGAGTGTGGCCATAAGCTCTCTTTGGTTGATGGCCACACTCGGTGCGTTCGGTGCCTTGGGTTTGAACACCTCTCCTCAGGCTGTACCATTTGTGCAGCGTTCAACCCCAGGGCACTGAAAGAGCGGAGGTCGAAGCTGGTCCTGGCGGGACATTTGCCCCCGGACTCTGCTCCGGCCTCCGCTCCTCCCATGGCACTACCACAGGCTGTGGTCATTGCCACTCCTGCCCCCCTTCCTCTGGCCGGGACTCAAACTCCCGCGAAAGCGCCGGAGGACAGGGAGGCTAGGAGGGAGAAATGGAGGGAGAAGCACCACAAGCGGCGGGCCGAGGCCTCCGCTTCAGCCCCGCCAGCTAAGCGGGCTTCTCCCTCCACAGCTTCTAGGTCTCCTCCTCCTCGGCTCCGATCTCCTTGTTTCTCCCCAGGACCTGAGGAGTAGGAGGCCCGATCTCCATCGAGGTCATCGAGGCGGCATTCCAGGCCTGCCTCGGTGGCCTCATCGAGATCAACTTTCAGTATGTCAGATGCAGACTTGGACCGGATGATGCGAAGGTTCATCCAGGCCCAGCTGCAGATGGGAGTGCTCTTGCCCCCCCCCCCTTTGGGGGGGAGCTTGACACCCTTTTTTGCTCCAATTGCTCCTTCTCCGACCCGCTACCCGGGTTCAGAGCGTTCGGAGCCGGGCAGCGTCGAAGCCGGGGGTGGGTCGGCGCCGACCGTACTTGGTACTTAGGATCCAACCCTGCCCTTGAGTCTGTCGGATCCGACCTCTCGGAGACATGGGCCGAGCTTTGGATCCGAGGGATTCAGTGTGCAGGTCGGAGCACACTGGTCCTTCGGATCCGATGGTCTCAGCGCCGGCTCCGATCCCTTCATCGGATCCGAGTGGGAGTCGGCTCTCGGAGCCCAGGGAGAGTGGTTCCCCCTCGGCCTTCGATGTAGTGGAGAGGGCTCTGTCGAGAGCATCTGGACCCCCGGCCCTTGTCTCTGCTCCACCCTGCACTCCCTCTCTGCTGGGCCAGGCTTCCATCACCCGGCCACAGGGACAGCCTGCTTCGATGTCCCAGGTTGTTCCATTGGAACAGGATGTTGCTGGCGAGACCTCCTCGGACAGCCCCCCCGAGGAAGTGCCTCACAAGCACAAGTGCAAGAGGAGGCACGTGGACTCCCCTGAGTCCTTAACTAAGGACACGGACTTGGATGAAGGGGAAGGCTCCCCAAGATCACCCCCTGAGGATGTCTCCTTTGGAGACATCATGGAAATGCTTAGGATCAGAGGTGGGTGGTCTGCCCCCAAGGCTTCCTCCGACGAGTCCGTGTTTCTGGAGGCATTCGAAGCAGGCCCGTCTACCTCTTGGGTGTCCCCTCCGGCCGACCCCCTGGTGGACCTTATTACCACCAGGGCGTGGAAGGACCCGGACACCGTGGATCCAGTCCCAAAATGCCCGGACAGGATACTGAGCCCCCCCGCAGACCGGTCACACTGGAGCAAGGGTCCCCCCGTAGATGCCATGTTGATGGCGGCAGCCACGAAGAGGGAACTAGCTCAGGAGAGCCCCTCAGTCCATCCACCGAGCAAGGAGTCCCGCTCGATGGATCGCTTAGGGAAGCGAGTTTTTAGTTCAGCGACCTTTTCGGTAAGGTCTCTAAATTATATGGCACAAGTCATCAGGATGCAGCGGGATCTTATCAAAGAATACGCTGCCTCCCCCCCGAGTCCATGTCGGCGGAGGACAAACAGTTGTACTCCACCCGAATGGCCACTCTGAGATCTATTTCAAATACCTCTGTGCGGCTATTGTCCCACGCCACCGAGGGAGTCGCTAGAGCTAGCGGAGCGGGCCTAGTCATGGGACGTCAGGCCTGGCTCCGTCATTGTGACTTTGCGGAGCCTTTTAAAGCGTCCTTTGCGAATGCCCCTTTTGATGGTTCTGCCCTGTTTGGCAAAATGGTTCGCGAGACACTAGTCCAGAGCGAGAAGGACAGGAAGACGTTGTCTGCCGTCGGAGTCCGCTTCTCTGCTCCCCAGCAATCCTTTTCGAACAACCAAAAGGGTCAGAAGAAGATGTGGTTCCGGAAATCGCAACACTCCCAACCCGCTCCGAACAACCAGTCCTTCCGTGGCAGAGGACGCCGCCCCAGGGGCAGAGGGGCTCCAAGGAACTTTGGGTCCAGAGAACCTTTCTCTGACCGGCCCATGCAGCAGCCCTGAAGGGTTGCCCGGCTGCTCCACTCTGGAGGCAGTCGGGGGGCGCTTCTCGGAGCACATAGCAGCATGGGAGTCCATCACGACAGACCGCTGGGTGCTTCGAATTATATCCAGAGGGTACAAAATTCCATTACTTCATGTCCCCAAATTCAAGAACCTCCCCGATGTACCACCCGATCAGAGGGAGGCTGCAGCCGCAGAGATTCAGCAGCTGCTAGAAAAAAGAGCCATCCAGCCTGTCCCCCAAGACCAGCTCGGATTAGGGTTCTACTCCAGGTTCTTTTTGGTGCCAAAAAAGACGGGGGACTCGAGACCAATTCTAGACCTGTCCCGTTTGAACCTGTCGGTAACCAAGGAAAAATTCTGAATGGTCACTCTTCAATCTATTCTCCCCCTTCTAAGGGAGAACGATTGGATGTGCTCTATAGACCTCAAGGATGCGTACTACCACATTCTAATGGACAGACGATCCAGGAGGTTTCTCTGCTTCCGGCTGGGAGCCAGTCACTACCAGTTCAGGGTCCTTCCCTTTGGCCTCACCACAGCCCCCAGGGTGTTCACCAAGGTGTTAGCAGTGATAGCGGCCCACCTGAGACTCCAGGGAATGCAGGTCTTCCCGTACCTAGACGACTGGCTCCTGACCGCCCCAACAAGGCATCTACTTTGCTCAGCCAGAGATTTCTTTCTCCGCCTAGCCCCCCCAATTAGGCATCACCATCAATGCCAACAAATCTTTTCTGGCCCTGACACAAGTCATAGAATTTATAGGAGCCAGAATAGACACTAGAGATCTACGAGCCTTCCTGACGTCGGAACGACTACGGAATTTGCAACTTCACGTGCGGGCCATCCTCCAGTCAGAAGCACCACCGACGGAATTGGTCCTGAGGGCGCTGGTCTCCATGGTGGCAGCGATAACGTTCCTTCCATGCGCCCGTCTGAACATGAGGGTACTGCAGTGGACCCTTCTAGTACAATGGTCCTTTCTGTCCTTTCCTCTCCATCACCCCATCGCTATCAGCAAGGCTTGCAGGAGGGCCCTATTATGGTGGCTTCATGCTCCGGATCTCCATACGGGCCGACCCTTCTGCACCTCTCCCCCTCTCGCCACGGTGACCACGGATGCCTCCCGCCTCGGGTGGGGGGGGCATTATTCAGGCAGGACCGTCCAGGGCACGTGGAACGATACAGAGACCTCCCTGCATATCAACGTTCTGGAGATGAGAGCGGTGCTGTATGCGTTGCAAGCACTTCAGAATCTCCTCCCCGTAGGAACTATTGCAATTCAGTCGGACAACATGTCTGTTGTCTGGTACATCAACAAACAGGGGGGAACCAGGTCTTACGCTCTATGCCGCGAAGCCATGAGAGTGTGGGAATGGGCGATTTCCACCAACCACTTTCTGATTGCAACGCACATTCCGGGGCAGGCCAACATCCTAGCGGACAAACTCAGCCGCACCCTTCTTACCCCATACGAGTGATCTCTCTACCCACTAGTAGCGAAGCAGATATTCGCAATATGGGGGCAACCCTGCTGTGATCTCTTTGCCTCTCCCTCAAACACCAAATGCGACATTTTCTTCACTCTGATTTCCCCTCCAGGGGAAACTCCAAGAGACGGTCTGGTGCATGCTTGGCCGCCCGGTCTACTTTATGCCTATCCTCCTCTACCCCTGATGCTTACAACTCTTACAGAAAGCCTCGCGGTTGGGGAGCAGGATGATCCTCATTGCCACATTCTGGCCTCGGCAAATTTGGTTCCCTTACCTGTGGTCTCACCTAGTGAATCCCCCCTGGATTCTGGATCCCAGTCCAGATCTAATCTCCCATCCGTCGGGCTTGCCGACCCCAAATCTGGACAGTCTGAAGCTGACAGCTTGGTTGCTCTAGTTCCACTCCTAGTTAGGACTCCCGGTATCTCTTCACCAGTCAAAGCCATCCTCATGGCAGCGCATAAACCTTCCACCAGGAAAGTGTACCGCAGTAAATGGAAACGTTTCTCCGTCTGGGTGGAGCATCATAATCCAGATCCCTTTACGGCTCCTCTTCCATACATACTAGACTTCCTAACCGGACTTTTTCAGGAAGGCGCTAGTTGCTCAACTGTCAAAGTACAATTGGCTGCCATCTCCCATTACCATGTGGGACATGACACAGGGCCCTTGATGTCAGCCAAATTGTGTAAAACCTTTCTCAAGGGCACCTTTTTGCTCAGACCCCCTATAAAAGAAGCCGTACCCCCTTGGGATCTTTCACTAGTTCAAGCCCTGACTGCTCCACCATTTGAACCTGCCGCTTCAGTGGATCTCAAATACTTGTCCTGGAAAACAGCATTCCTTGTAGCCATTACTTCAGCGAAAAGAGTTTCGGAGCTTCAAGCCCTTTCTGTGAAACCTCCTTACTTGATCTTTCATCCAGACAGAGTGTACCTCAGGACCAATCCCTCCTTCCTTCCCAAAATAGCATCAGAAACCAATATAAATCAATCCATAAATCTACTGGTCTTCTTTCCTAAATATCAGAATAAAGGAGAGTACAAGCTGCATTCATTAGATGTTCATAGGCAGCTGCATTTTTATACTCGTAGAACCGCTGGTCACAGGCAATCCGACCAGCTGTTCATTTCCTTTGCCAAATTTAATTTGGGGAAAGCAGTATCAAAAATCTCCTTGTCACGCTGGATTTCCCAATGTATTCTTTTAGCATACCAAGCTTCTGGGAGACCCGCACCTGAAGGAGTTTGCGCACATTCCACTCGTTCCATCTCTACTTCTGCGGCCTTCAAATCTAGAGTTCCGTTGGATGATATTTGTTCGGCAGCCACTTGGGCCTCATCTCATACCTTTATTAACCACTACAAACTGGACGTAATCTCTAGAGGGAGAGCATCCTTTGGCTCTGCGGTGCTCCGCAATATCATTCCATGATGGCCACCCAAGATTCAGGTAGCTGGGGACTCTGTCCCACAGGTTGCTGACAAATGAAGTCCCTACTTCAGATTAAGAAGTTATGTACTCACCATAATGTTCCATCTGAGTAGGTGGCTTCATTTGTCTGCAACCCCCCCCCCCCCTTCCCGCTGGCCTTCAAAATGGATCTATGTGAGTTGTTTTATTGGAATACCCTTTTTGGGTATCTATAGAGGGGCAAACTTGATCTGAGGTCATGGAGGGTTGGCAGGGGATTATGGGTGAGGGGAGGAGCTAGGAGCTCGGATCCATTAGCTATGAAACAAGTTGCCGGCTCGGATCCAATATCGGATCCAAGACCCACAGGTTGCAGACAAATGAAGCCACCTACTCAGATGGAACGTTATGGTGAGTACATAACTTCTTATTTTACATAATAATCAAAATCTGTTGTGATATAGACTGGGCATATTCATCAGGGTCTTCATAGAAGTCCAAAAGGCCATTCATCACCCCCTCTGCTTTGGAAAAATACCTCACTACAAGTGGAAAAAATGTTGTTTCCCTTTTTTAATTTCTCCAAATCTTTTGGGTTTCTAATACCATGATGGGAATGGACCGCATTCCTAAGTCAAAGTATGATTAATGTTCATGGAATAAGTATTGTTTCAATCTTTGATGTCAGCCAAAAGTGCTCTTCGCAGCACCTGCAATGTGCCCAGTAAGGACTCCTCCTGCAATTTGTACAGAGTTACATGTATTGGTAACAGCTAAATACAATTGTAGATTCTTTTTATAAGACCCATTGCTCCTACTACTATTGGGACTGTCTGGGTATCTTTCTTCCACATTGCTCTTGTTTCTTCCTGCAAATCCTGATATTTTGACTTTGTATCTCTGTGTACACAAGACACTGTAGTCACTGGGTGTGGCAATTTCAATGATCAATGCTACTTTTGTCTTCTTTTGATGGAACACTATATCCGGTTTTCTAGCATCTATCTTTTGAACTGTTGGTAATGGATATGATCCCATGTATTGTAAACTTCAGCATTTTTTATGATGCTTTGTGGCTCATATTTCCAGTGCTTTTCAGCCACTTCAGTACCATAATGTTTGCACAATCCACAGTGCAATAATCTTGCCACATGTTTATGCCTTTCGGTATACAGTCCTTCTGCCATTAGTATGTCGCAACCAGCAAGAAGGTGTATGACTGCTTCCAGTTCGGGTTTACAAAACCTACATTTGTCTGTTTCTCCCACATGTTCAATGGACTTTGTAAACCAACGTGTATGCAGCCCACTATCTTGGGCCACCAATATTGACCTTTTATCTCTTGATTTGAATTTGCCTCTCCTTAACAATTCCTGCAGTCGTTCCTGATCAACATGATGTTCTTCCAGAAGTTTTCTATACTTGCAACTATATTTATGCATTTTCCACATTTCTTGCCTTCTCATCTCGTCCATCTTATATTCTTTCTTTTGTTTTTTTTTTTTTTTTTGGCATATTCAGTTGCTGCCTGATTTTTATCTATTTCTGGTTTGATTTACATTCCTGCTTGACGCCAATATGCTTCTGCTAGATTAAACAGAGAAGTCATCTTAGATTTATTCTTCTCCTGTTTCAAAACTTTCACTATGTTTTAGTCTTGTGAGGTCAGCAGATATGTGGAGTCCCACGATTGCAGATCTATACTTGTAATCAGTTTCAAGGAGGCCCATCCCTCCTTCAGAATGGGGAATATATAATCTTGGTATGTACTGATTTTTATAAATCATTTGGTGAGCATGAAGCATCCTTTTTGTTTTCCTGTCTAATCTATCCAACACGTTTTGGGGCCAGTCAGTCACTCCAAAACTGTAAGTTAGGACAGGAAGAGCGAATTGGGTTTATAGCTTGGATTTTCTTCCTAGATGTCAACGCTGTTTTCAGGATAAAGTATTCCTTACCAAGTTTTATTCGCATTTGTTCATGTTTTATTGTTGATCCTTCATCAATTCCCAAATATTTATATACTCCTCCTTGCTCAAGTTATTTTATAATACATTCTTGCTCCAAACTGATCCTGGTGCTGCAGTTTTCCTGCTTTAAAGGTCGCTTTTTCACATTTATCAAGACCAATTGACATTCTTACATCTGAAAAAGTTTTGACAGCTTGCAGTTGTACTTTCAGTTCCTCATCTAATGAGTTATAATACAGCTTTAAATCATCGACAAAGAAAAGATGAAAAGTCTTTACACTTTGATGTTTTCTAGGAGCCAGATTATAGCCATGGCGTAAGCTGTTAAGTAGACAGCTTAATGGGTTAAGGGCAAGGCAGAATAGCAGCGGTGACAGAGTCACCCTGGAATGTCCCTCTCTGAATTTTTACCCCTGAGATAATAATTTGTCCTTTATCATGGCTAAATTGCAAAGTGGTCTGACACTGTTTCATGGTTACTGTAATGTAGTCGATCAGTGTAGGGTGTCTCCCTTGTTAGATGCATCTGATGATAGTGTAAATTAAGTGCCTGGATTCTGAAGGTCATGCAAGAGGCATTCCAATGAGTGCAGTCCCAAAACGTTTTCAACAATGGCTTCAGCTTTGATTCTTCCGCAAGATAGATTTTTTGCAATGTCCGAGTTGCTTAACAACTGGCTGGCCAATTTTACTGCAAGGTCCAAAGTGTTTTAGGAAATATTGTGTTTATCAGCTTGGAACACCTCAGAGGCTTTTGCTGCAATGATCTTAAGATGTTATTCGTGTTTCATTGTTGCAGTCATCACATTTGGATTATCCCTGCCAGGGTAACCCTTGGCTGCCCTGAACACTAGAGACTTAGTATTTCTACGTCGTTTGCTGTCGCTTGAGGACTGAAGTCAGGTTGTCAGTAGTATAAAGTAAGGCAGCCGACGCCATTACATCAGTCTTTCTTGCCGTGGAGGCCAAAGCAGAAGCAGTTCACACGAGTGCCGGTCGGCCGCTACCTGAGTTTTCGTCTATCGAATTGAAGTTGCAGTCTTCTAAAGCTAAGTACCCTGTTGGGGATCCTTTTTTATTCCACTAACCAATGTCAGAAAAAGTTAATAATGTCTCGGCTCTGGAAAGCAAATACCACGCCGAGACTTCCACTCTTACTGCATCACTTGTTTACACCCAGACCACGAAGTCCCCTGTTGTCACTTCTGTGCTTTGTTCAATGCCAGAACTATCCATCATCGGGCCCTTATTGTAGCCAGATATTTTCGCTTGCAGTCCACGAATTCTGATTTGGCCTGCTTCTGTTCATTCGCAGACAGCTACAGAGACCCTTTTGGAGTCTGGTATGCCACAAAACTCTTCGACTAAGGATCCTGCGGTCATCTCTACCTTAGATGGGTCCAGAGCCACTGAGCAGGCGCCGGCTTCCGAGGAAGTCCTTTGCACTACCCAATCACGACACAAGCCAACATCTTCTTTCGCAACTACCAGTCTTTAAAAAAAGACCAAGTTTCTTAGGCCCAGGGTACGAACCACACCCAAGAAACCGACGACCCACTCTCAGGCGCCTGCTACCTTGCCTCAGTCTCAAATGCTTAAAATGGTGGAAGACCTTATCTTGCTGATCAGGGGAAGCCAAGCTACCCCTCCAAAAGGGAAAAAAGATCTGTCCCCTGTAGTTTTGTCTGAACAAGAGTCAGATGAATCTGATGCATCTGAATATCAAGACATGCAACCCATCTCCACTTATGAGGATTCTGATGCAGAGGATTCCATTCCTTCAGCCTCTCCCCCAGAGGATTTTTCCTTTGGGGAAACCCTGCATACTTTACAGGAGCATTTTCAGTGGGAGAGTCAGGACTACCCTCAGTCTAAAAAGAGACTCTGGGAATTCCACAACACAGACCCTTGGGCATTCCCCCAGTCCTAGATGTTGTGGAGGATGTTTTCCTCGAGTCCAGCTCGACTCCTGACGCCCTTCCTCCAGCTCCCAGAAAAACCAGGCAGGTACTACAGAGTCCCTGACTTACACAAATATTTTTTTTAAAAATCCTACAGCTGACCCTGAGGTCATTTCTCAAGGGCCAAAAGTGATTAAAGCAACCTTTGCTAAGAATCCCACCCCCTCAGACAGGGATTTCCGAGCATTGGACAGATGGGGTAAAAAAGTATACACCTCAGCTGCTACTGCTGTCAAGGCATTAAATTGTCATTTTCATATGCTGCAATTTCAGCAGCATACCTTGGAACTCCTTAAACAAAAAATGTCTTCCTTTCCTGCTTGGGCAGAATCTAAAGATTTACATGAGTTAATGCATTCTGCAAGTCAAGTAACTAAACGCACCTTGCACTGTGGTTTTGATGCAGGGCAGCAGTCACTGGATCTGTCATTAGAAGGCATGCTTAGCTTAAGGAACAGCCCCTGCCAGACCATGTCAAATCTAAATTGTTGGATGCCCCCTTGATAACTTATTTGGCACTAAGGCAGAAGAGGTCTTGAAAAAGATGAAAGAAAAAGCAAAATGTATGCAAACAGTTAAGGATTTCTTGCAGGTCCAGCCCCCTAGGTTCAGCAGGCATTGTCCCTGCAAACACTGGTCCTGTCCTGCTCCCAGTAAACCAGCCCAGGACCTGTGGAAACAGACCCCCCCCCCCAGACAGCAGCCTCAGGGAATGCAGAGATCTAAGCAGTGGACTACATCCACTTCAAAACCTGGGGGTTCTAAACCACCCCCTTATGGTAAGAACTCACAATGACTCACCTCCTTCACCCCCTCCCTCTGCCCACCTTCACTTAACTCTAGGAGGAAAACTCTCCTTTCACTCAAGCATTTAGGCCAGCATCACCAAGGACCAATGGGTTCTGAACATTGTGTCTCAGGGATACAGATTTTTCTTCCACACCCTTCCAACCCCAAAAGGGTTCCCAAATCTACCACCAAATCAGTGTGCAGAGGCTCAAAAGCAAATCCTTTCCCTGCTCTCTGTGAAGGCAGTAGAGCATGTTCCTGCAGAACAGATAGGCCAAGGTTTCTATTCCAGAATATTTCTGGTACCCAGAAAAGAGGGCACCTGGCGCCCCATCCTCAATTTATCCATTCTAAACACCTTCCTGGTGATCTCAAAATTCAAAATGCTCACCCTCCAGCAGCTGCTACCCATGCTTTCCAAGGACGCTTGGCTAGCTACCCTAGATCTGAAAGAGGTCTACCTCCACACTCCTATCAGGGACTCATGTAGGAAATCTTTCCGCTTCAGGGCAGGATCTGAGCACTTTCAGTTCTCTGTGCTTCCCTTTGGCTTCTCTACTGCTCCCAGAGTTTTCACAAAATGTCTGGTTCCGGCCATTGCCTTTTGCATAGAAAGAAATATTCAGATTTACCCCAACTTAGACGACTGCCTTATTCATGCAGACAGCCAGAAAAGCTGCTCAAGCACCTGGCCTTTGTAAAGACCCTCCTAACCTCTCTAGGGTATACATTCAATAAAAAAGAAATCCAAGCAGGTGTCTACCCAAAGGATAATCTTCCTGGGAACAAGTCTGGACACAGCATCCCAGATGGCATACCTTACACCAGAGAAACAAATTGTCCTGACAACCTACTTCTCTCAACTAGCCACCAGTCCCTAGCTATCTGCAAGGAAGATCCTGCAGGCTCTGGGGTTCATGACATGTTGCATACTACTCATTCCATATGCCAGACTGCATATGAGGAAACTTCAGTGGTACCTAAAGAGCCTTTGGTGTCAACACTCTCAAGACATGGAAACTCTTCTACCTATAATTTCTTGCCTCAGAAAAGATTTTATTTGGTGGGCAACAACATGCTCCCTCAACAAGGGATTGCCTCCTCCCCACCAAGACTCTCACCACAGACGCATCAGACTATGCTTGGGGGTGCACACCTGGATGGCAGGTGCATACAGGGCAATGGAGCCCACAGCAAATCCCTCTGCACATTAGTCAAAAAGAGATGATGGCTATACAGCACGCCTTGATAGCTTTCAAGCCCCTTCTCTCTCCAGGAGCTCTCCTGATCAAAACAGACAACACCACTGTGATGTGGTACATCAACAAGCAGGGAGGGACTCACTCCTGCCCTCTGTTCAGGCTGGCCATAACCCATTGGCACACAGCCTCTGCCATGCAACTACACATGTTAGCACAATTCCTACCAGGTTCTTTCAACTCTCTGGCAGACCAATTAAGCAGAAATCTTCTGGACCCACACGAGTGGCAACTCAGCAGAAGTACCATCACCCTAGAAGCTCAGAATTGGGGAACCCCGAAGGTCGACCTCTTTGCCTCCCACACCAACCATCAGCTCAGCAAATTCTGCACCAGGGAGCATCACTGCATGGCTTGGAAAGTGGATGCCCTGTCCTCCCCCTGGGTCAAGCTGCTGAAAATAAGGGAGGAAAAAACAAGGACCATTCTTATAGTTCCAGACTGACCCCGGTAACACTGATACCCCTTGCTGCGCAGCTTGTCCCCGCTGCCTCCATGGCATCTTCCTCAGATTCCAAACCTCCTGACCCAGAGGGAAGGGGAATTCATGCATCCCCAATTGCAGACACTCATTTTGGCAGCCTGGCTTGTTCCCTAACCTCGAACCAATCTGCCAACCTCAGTAAACATGCTCTGGATGTTATCCGTTAGGCCAGATGCACTAGCACCAGAAAGTCTTATGCTGATAAATGGAAAAGGTTCTGTACCTGCATCCAGGCTAAGGGAGCCAATACAGCACAGCCTTCCCTCCCTCTCATCCTGAATTACTTAGCTGACCTACTACACAGTGGCATCTCTTTCTCTTCTATAAAATTTTATGCCTCTGCTATTTCTGCTCATTTTCACACGGAACAGCCCCTTTTCTCACACCCTTTGCTCAAACAGTTCCTCAGAGGAGCTAGCAACTTGAGGCCACCCAGAAGGGCATCAACACAAGCTTGGGACCTTAACTTTGTATTGGAAAAGCTCACCCTGCCCCATTTTGAACCAGCTTCTTCTGCAGAGCTAAAATTTCTCTCCTGGATGACAGCATTCCTTCTGTCCATCACTTCAGTCAGAAGAGTCTCTGAGTTGCAAGAACTCATGGCTGTGGGAACCCTTCATCATCTTCCATGCAGATGGGGTATCCCTCAGAACTAACCCATCCTTCATGGCCAAGGTGGTGTCCAGTGTGGCTCTCAACCAATCCATTCATTTGCCCACTTTTTTTCCTAATCCCCAGAACAAGGGAAAAGGGATTCTTCATTCTCTAGATGTGCACAGAGAGCTCGGATTCTATCTAGACAGGACTAAATCCTTCAGAAAGTCTGAGCAATTGCTGGCTAGCTTTGCTACAGGGGCAGAAGACAGTCATCTCCAGACAAACCATTTCCAAACGGATACCACACTGCATCCATTTCTGCTACAAACAGCATGGAACGCCTCCCTCCAAGGGGGTCAGGACACACTTCACCAGAACAGCCACCACCTCTGCAGCTTTCCTCAGAGGAGTCCCCACTAGGGACATCCTGGAGTCTGCCACCTGGACATCTGTTCGCACTTTTATCAAGCATTACCACCTGCCTCTCTTCTCCAAATCCAAGGCAGGGTTTACCTCTGCAGTCTTGCAGGGCATCCCAGTCTGCCCCTAGTTTCCTTGACTGCTTCCACCCATTTCCTCAGCTTTGGGAATCAACCCAAATGTGATGAGTGCAACAGTGAAACACAAAGAACACAGTACAGTTGTGTACACTTACCCTAAATGTAGATGTTCGAGTGTATTCACTGTTGCAGTCCTGGTTTCCCTCCTTCCCATCCCCCTTTCTTCTCTTTCACCTTTTGTTGCCATTCTTCCTAATTGTTGTCCTTGGACATTTTGGTATTTATTTTCCACTGGTGGTGTTCTTCAACCAGAACCTGGCCTCCTACTTTGGAGGCTCCTGACAGGTTAGGACAAGAAAAACTGATGTAATGGTGTCAGCTGCCTTACTTTATACTACTGACGACCTGACGTCAGTCCTCAAGTGACAGCAGCCAATGTAGAAATACTAAGTCTCTGGTATTCGGGCTGGCCGACGGCTACCCTGGCAGGGATAACCCAAATGTGATGACTGCAACAGTGAATACAATCGAACATCTACATTTTATGGTAAGTGTACACAACTGTACTTTCTGGTCCCTCAAGGTTTGTGTTCCTTGCCCACTCTGTCATCAGGTGACCGGATTTTGCTTTAGGAATAGTAGTCTTATGCTGTTCAGTTTCCACATATTATATAACATCGTTTCTTCCACCATAGGTGACTAGGAATTCCTTTTTGCAGTATCTGCAGAATGCTTTTTCATCATTGCACTTCTTGATCCAGTCAAATTCCATTTTCCAAACATACTTGCATATTCTCTTGTTGCAGGTAGACTGTGATGAAGCTGCTGCTCTCTTAATTCTTGAAACTGCACTTGCCTGATGTACAACATATTTAATGAAACTGTGTTAATAGGATGCAGTAATGTAATGGCACACACATGTGCTGGCTAGAAACACTGGCAAAAAAAATCACTTAAATTTGAAAGGACTGGTTAGAAATATTAGCATTTGAAAGAACTGCTTAAAACATTGGCACTTGAAACAGGAAGCAGTTTTTGACATAAATTCACTGAAGACCTGAGGAATGGAACAGAAAGGAACTAGCATTACAAACCATTTCAAAAGATAGAATAGTAAATGACATAATGGGGGGAGGGGGGGGGCATTTTGGCCATTGAAAACATGACATTAATACAGCTTGTAGAACACCAAATGCATTGTTTAACACTGAACATGCCACCAACCCTTCAAAAAAGTTACACACATTTTCATTTTAAATTACTTCTTGCAAATCACTAAAAGCCACTCAAAAATGAATTAGAATGCACAGCAGACCCCACAGACCCCATTTACCTCTGAGCACAGCAATTAAGAATAAACCTATAGCATTAGTTTAACCACCAGAATGATGCAATAAAACAGGCCTAACAGCAGCTCCGCCCATAACCACATTATAAGCAAAGCAGTACATTTTAAACTTAAAAATTTAAAATTTTTGAAAACAGCATTAAAAAGAAAATACACCCATTTCAACTTCTGAACATACCCCCCCCCCCAAAAAAAAAAAGTTAATCAAGCATTTTCCCTTTTGAAAGTACAATTACAATGTACAGCAGACCCCATAGACCCCATTTACTTCTGAGTACAGCAGTTAAGAAAAACAGATAAACCTACAGCATTAGTTTACCCAAAAGAACAATACAATAAAAAACAGACCCAGCAGTAGCATCAGCCATAATCACATTATAATCAAAGCAGTACATTTTAAACTTATTGAAGACTGCATTAAAAACAATATGCGCATATTTCCAGTTCTGAGCATGCCCCCCCCCCGAAAAAAAAAATAAGCAAACATTTTCCCTTTTGAAAGTACTTCTTGCAAGTCATAGTTAACAGCTAGTCTAAGTAAATTACAATGCACAGCAGACCCCATTTAACTCTGAGCATAGCAATTAAGAAAAATAAAAATGACCACATAACGGTAATTTACCCAGCACAATGATGCAATAAAGAGCAGGCCCAAGTAACACCAGCGTGGTGATTATTCACATTATAATCAAAACAGTACATTTTAAATTTAGACAGAATAAAAAATACAGACGCTTCTGCTTATAAAGGCAAACTATCTCGAAACAGCCACGACAACATGTACCTAGTAGAATCTCAAATGCACTACATTTACCTATGAACGTGTCCCCTCAAAAAATAAAAAGTTACACACGTGCACATCACATTTTTACAAATTTAGTGATGACTTGCAAGAACACTAGAAAAAATACTCAGAGCAGTATATCTTGACTTCTTGAAGACAGCATTAAAAAAATTAATTGCACAGACTTGCACACACAAAAAAGTGCAAACTGTCCTGAAATCTTTCCATCTGTAATCGCAAAGTACCCTGAAAAAGCCACAATTGCAGTAGAAATATATCACACTACAGTTATCCGTGAAGACTGCCCCCACCAGATAAAAAAGTTCTATACACACATTTTACCCTTTAAAAATAATGCTTCCAAATCATAACCATAATTATAGATTAAATTACACACACACACACACACACACACACACACACACACACACACACACTTTTTTACCTTTGAAAATTACTACTTGCAAATTTCAAAAAAACACTACACACATTTAAATACTTACAGTGCACCCCATTTATCTCTAAACATTAAAAAGTTAAATTGAAGTAAAACACAATATTCCTGTTTTAAAAAGCTAGAGTCACAGAATGTTATTTGTACTTACAACTACAATCACAGACTGGCTTCTTTCCTGCTGTAGTGGCTGGCTGGCCTGGCTTTCTCCCCTGCCTGCTAGAGTAGCTTAGTGGCTGCCTGGCTTCCTGCCTGCTGGAGTGGCTGCCTGGCTACCTGCCTGCGGGTATGGCCAGCCAGCTGGCTTCCTCCCTGCCTGCTGGAGTAGTCTAGTGGGCTGCCTGCTGGAATGGCTGGCGCTGGCTTCCTCCATGCCTGCTGGAGTAGTTGAGTGGCTGCATGGCTGCCTGGCTTCCTCCCTGCCTGCTGGAGTGGCTGGCTGGCTTCCTCCCTGCCTGCTGAAGTGCCTGACTGGCTTCCTCCCTGCCTGCTGGAGTGGCTGGCTGGGTTCCTCCCTGCCTGCTGGAGTGGCTGGCTGGGTTCCTCCCTGCCTGCTGGAGTGGCTGGCTGAGTTCCTCCCTGCCTGCTGGAGTAGCCGAGTGGCTGCCTGCTGCTGTTGGAATGATTATCTAGCTGGCTTCCTGCCTGCTGGAGTAGCTGAGTGGCTAGCTTACTGACTGTAAGCAAGAAAAGACAAGACACATCCCATTCTATGATCCTAGTATTTTTCTAGTGGCTGTAGAAGTGCTAATAAAAAACTGCTCTACAGCCGTCACCTTTATAGGGCTCTTCGTGGCTCAATCCCACCATGAGTTGTAGCCAATTGCTGCACAATTTACAACACCCAGACCTAACAGGGAATAGCTCTGCTTGCATGTCCCGGGGATGTTCACCCCTTGAGTTCGGGCATCTACTGATGAGTAAACCTAAAGCAAGGAGTGCTCATTTAAGACAAAGTGCGTACTTTGGTTTGGGGGGGTGGCGACTTTGCTTAACCAAAGTATTTTTGGTCACCAGGAATAACCGACAAAACAATAGTAGCTCTCAACATAAACATTACACCTTTATAATTTAGAACAAATACCACTTGTTCTGCAAAAGCCATCAGTTTTAGGCTTAGGACTTAGGAGGGATTAAGATTTAAGAAGGACATAGAAAAGTTGAAAGGTGAGAATGATACCAGCTTCGGCTGAGTGAGTATCCCAGTGGTAGGTAACAGTCAAATGAAAACAGTGGGAACGGGATAGGCCATTATTTTAAATTGTGCAAGATAAGTGTACATTTTTGTTCATTTTAAATGTCTTACCGCATATAACTGTGATAGCCAGTAAGCCAGAGTAATGGCTAAAATAAAATAAAAGCTAAAGATAATTTCACTTCAGGTACAAGTCTGAAAGGAGTGAAATGTTTACAAAACTTTCTTTCTCAGACTTATCAAAAGCATATGCAAACAAAAGGTATGCTATTCTTTTCCTGTTTGGTCTGACTTATTAAGATTAGATTCCAGTTAGCACAACAGTTTACAGCAATATTAAAGTCTCCTTCAGCATGTTAAAATACAGTCAACCTTTCTACAGTTGTACTGTTAGGGTGATTGGCTTAGACTAGAAATACAGCTTTAAACAGTTCTGCTTTTTTGATAAAATATCTAGCAGATATTGAGTAAAGTGCTGTGTGTTGTAAACAGTGAAGGCCACTTTTTGGCTTTTTAGTTTTTTTTTTTTTTTTGTCAAAGGCTTAGGCTTTGTTTTTGTAGATGTTCATCGTGTTACACTGCTGCAGTCATTACACTTGGGTTATCCTGCCGTCAGGCGGTCCCGCAGTCAGCCAGAGTTCCAAAGTCTTGGTCCGGCATCAGTTGCTGTCGCTTCTTCCCTGACGTCAGTGCGCCAGGGGTATATAAGATGCATCCGACGCCATTTTCTTTAGTCTTTCTTGCCGCGCGGTGCCTGAAGCAGAAGCAGTTTGCGAGTGCCGATCGGCTGACTCCTGAGATTTTCGAAGTCTAATTTCAGATCCGAAGTCTTCAATAAAGCTAAGTACCCCGTTGGGGAAACTTTTTTTCTTGCCTCAGACCGATGTCAGAAAAAATTAATAATTGTATTTCTTGTGGGAAGCAAATACCTCATAAGGACTTCCACTCTTAAAGTATTCCATGCCTAGACCCTGATCACGACGTCACTAGTTGTCAGTTTTGTGCTAGATTTAACAAACGCACTATAAAACGACGTTTTGATTTTGCTTTGCACTACTTTGGCTGAAGGTTCAATTATACTATGCCGTCGGATCAACCGATGACTGCAGTTCCGAAAAAACGCAAAGCCAAGGATAAAGACAGGCATCCGAGGTCCAAAACCGACGATGAAACCACTTCCAGGCCATCGCCGGTTCTCAGTGAGGCGCTTTTGCAGCCCCTGACACCCGCTACCTCAGAGCCACAGGCCACCTCCCACGTGGAGACAACTAGGCCTCTGGAAACTCAAGGTATTGGGCCTACGGAAACTAATCCCTCAGATGGGTCCGGAGCCGCTGAGCAGGCATCGGCTTCTGAGGGTGTTTTCAGACCTTCACAACTTACCATTAAAGCAACAGCCAAGACAAAAGTACCATTAAAGACAAAGAAGCAAGTACAGCATTCTCCTGGACAGTCCTCCATGCCTAAGAAACAGATGCTTAAAATGGCCGTAGACCACATTACTCTAATCAGGGGTTCCCATCCCCCTCCTGAGAAAAGGCCTAGGCAGAGGGATACAGGCTATGATTTCTCTGATCAGGTTTCCATTTCCTCTGATTCCTCTGCAGACCAGGGATATTCTCTACCCCCCTATGAGGACTCTGATGCTGAAGAATCTATCCCTTCAGCCTCTCCTCCTGGGGATTATTTTTTTGGGGAAACTTTACATACCATGAGGGAGCATTTCCATTGGGAAAGTCAAGATTATTCAGAATCCAAGAAAAGGCTCAGGGATTTCCTTTTATTGCCTCAGCACAGGCCCCTGGCTATTCCGCCTATGCTAGATATTGTGGATGATGTGTTCTCTGAATCCAGCTTTTCTCCTGATTCTTTGACCCTGCACCAGCCAAGCCAGATGGGTATTATAGAGTCCCTGACTCTCACAAGTTTCTTTATAAAAACCATTCTGCTAATCCAGAAACTATTTCCCAGGGTCCAAAAGGGGTTAAGGCTTCCATTGCAAAAAATCCAGTACCCTCTGACAGAGATTCCAGAGCTTTGGATAGATGGGGGAAGAAAGTTTACACTTCTGCAACTTTAGCAGTAAGGGCTTTAAATTGCCAGTTTCACATGCTTAAGTACCAACAATATTTAATGGCTCAGTTAAAACAGAAAATGCTTGCAAGCTCAGAAGCTCCTGACTGTAAAGAAATGCAGGATTTGTTGCATGCAGTTGAACAGGTGGGAAAACATACTCTGCAATGTGGTTTTGATTCTTTAGATGCCGCAGTTACAGGTTCTGTGATTCGAAGACATGCTTGGTTAAAAGAACAGAGTTTACCTGATCATGTTAAGGCAAAAGTATTGGATGCTCCTTTACAGCATGATACCTTGTTTGGTGTTAAGGCAGAAGAGGTGTTAAAGAAAATGGAGGATAAAGCTAAATCTATGCAAACAGTCAAGGATTTTTTACAGGTACAGCCACCTCGATTTAGCAGAAATTGTCCAACAATGAATTGGTCTTTTCCAGTGTCAGACAGGCCACAGAGAGGCAGATACAGATGCCCAAGAGGCAGATCTCAACCCCAAGGCTCTAACAGACAAATGACAGTGGGGCACCTCAACCCCAAAAGGAGGTGAGGACAAGTCTCAACCTTACAGGAAACGGTCCCAATGACTTCCCCCTTTGTATGCCAAGCACTTCCCTTTTGGCAGCCCCCTTAGGGGGAAAACTAGCACTTTTTTTCTCAAAACTGGCAAACAATCACCCAAGACAAATGGGTTCTGAATATTGTGTCTCAGGGTTACAGGTTCCACTTTCACACTTTACCAAGGCTAAAAGGAATGCCAGATCTGCCACAAAATCAATGGGCAGAGGCACAAAAACAATTTCAGCCCTCATGGACATGAGAGCTATTCAAAAAGTACCACAACAGGAACAAGGACAAGGATTTTACTCAAGACTCTTCCTGGTCCCCAGAAAGTACAAGGCCTGGAGGCCCATACTAGACCTCTCAATTCTAAATTCTTAACTGGATATTCTGAAATTCAAAATGTTGACATTACAGCAGCTTCTACCCATGCTGGGCAAGAAGGCTTGGCTTGTTACTCTGGACCTCAAAGAGGCATACCTGCATCCCTATCAGACAAAATTGCAGAAGATACCTCAGATTCAAAGCTGGTACCATGCACTGCCCTTTGGCTTATCTACTGCGCCCAGGGTCTTTACAAAGTGCCTGGCACCAGTAATTGCATTTTGCAGACAAAAAGGAATTCAAATATATCCATACCTGGGCGACTGCCTCATTCAAGCAGAGACAAAGGACATTCTTCTAAAGCATCTGGCATTCGTAAAAAGGTTGCTAATTTCTCTAGGGTACACAGTAAATGAAAAGAAGTCAAAACTAGTGCCCTCACAACAGATTATATTCCTGGGTACCAGCTTAAATACAGCGGCCCAGATGGCTTATCTCACGCCAGACAAACAAGTTCAACTAACTCAATATTTTCAATTACTGGCAAAAAAGTCCCATCTCCCTGCAAGAAAAATTCTGCAGGCCCTGGGATTCATGGCATCCTGCATACTACGAATACCATATGCCAGACTGCATATGAGGAAATTAGTGGTACCTAAAAAGTGTTTGGACTCAACACTCTCACAGTCTAGAAGCAGTAATACCAATGATTCCCTGCCTACAACAGGAGTTTCGATGGTGGGCACAGGCATGTCACCTAAACAAGGGTCAGCCTTTTACTCTACCCACAGCCAGGCAGACTCTAACAACAGATGCTTCGGATTACGCCTGGGGAGCACACATGGCAGGAAAATGCATTCAGGGCAAGTGGACCATAGACCAAATGCATCTTCACATCAATCAAAAAGAGATGTTGGCTGTTCAAAATGCCCTAACAGCTTTCAAGGACCTTCTACATCCAGGACAATTATTATTAAAGACAGACAGCACCACTGTAATGTGGTACATAAACAAGCAAGGGGGCACTCATTCTTATCCCCTATGCAGGCAAGCCATGACCTTGTGGAACACAGCTCTAACATATCAAGTTCATCTGCAAGCACAATTCCTGCCAGGAAAGAAAAATACTCTGGCAGACGATCTAAGCAGAAATATCATAGACCCTCACGAGTGGAAATTGAATCCACAAATCTTCAGCATGGTAACGCAAAAATGGGGATGCCCAGACATAGATCTTTTTGCCTCCCCACTGAATTGCCAACTACAAAAATTCTGCACAAGGACTTATCACACACAAGCATGGAAAGTGGATGCTCTCTCGTTCAGCTGGAAAAACCTAAAAGTTTATGCCTTCCCACCACTGCCTCTCCTTTCAAAGGTACTCCTAAAAGCCAGACAAGAAAAAACACAGATGATCCTGATTGCTCCAGACTGGCCACGCCAGCACTGGTACCCAAACTTAAAGAACTTAACTCAAGGCCCACCATGGATTTTGCCTCAAATTCCACATCTTCTAACTCAACAAAACAATCAGATCCTGCACAGTCAGCTCAAAACCCTAAACCTGGCTGCATGGCAGATTCATTAGTCAAACAGGCAACACCTCTCTCTAAAGCTGTTATGGATGTCATTTTGGAGGCCAGGATGCCTAGCACCAGGAAAGCTTACTCAGAAAAATGGAAGAGATTCTGCGCCTGGAACCAGGCTCAAAGCCTTGACCCTCTTGTCCCAAACATTCAGATTTTACAATACTTAACTGAGATGCTGGACAAAGGCCTATCCTTCTCATCAATTAAGATCCACGCCTCTGCCATTTCAGCACATTACAACACGGATCCTCCTTTATTCTCTCATCCCTTGCTAAAGCAGTACCTCAGAGGGGCTAAAAACATAAGACCGCCCCAGAGAGCACCAACACCAACTTGGGACCTCAATTTCATTTTGGAAAAACTGACCCTGCCACCTTTTGAGCCAGCCAATTTAAAATTTTTATCATGGAAAACAGCTCTGCTCCTGGCAGTAACTTCAGCACGAAGAGTCTCAGAGCTACAGGCATTAATGGCAGTGGAACCTTTTATAATTTTTCATCAAGACAGGGTTTCTTTAAGGACAAACCCTACCTTTATGCCAAAGGTGGTATCTAGTGTGGCTCTTAACCAAACCATCAATTTGCCAACTTTTTATCCAAACCCCCAGAATAAAGGGGAGAAGCTTCTGCACTCTTTGGACATACACAGGCAGCTACACTTCTACTTGGACAAAACAAAAGCTTTCAGGAAAACTGAGCAACTGTTTGTAGCATATGCTGCAGGATCACAGGGCAAGGCTATCTCAAAGCAGACTCCAAATGGATAGGACACTGTATTCGTTACTGCTACACACAGCATGGAAAATCAGTCCCTAATAACATTAGGCCACATTCCACCAGGGCAACAGCCACTTCAACAGCCTTTCTCAGAGGAGTACCTACCAAGGAAATTTTGGAGGCTGCAACTTGGGAGTTCAGTGCACACATTTACCAAGCATTACCACTTGCCTCTTTACTCAAAATCCAGAGCAGGATTTGCCACTGCAGTTCTGCAGGGCCTCATAGCCAATCCTAACTCTTTATAGATCAGCCACCCAACCTTAGCTTTAGGATTCTACCCAAGTGTAATGACTGCAGCAGTGTAACACGATGAACATAGTACAGTTTTGTACCTACCATAAATGTAGATGTTCGAGTGTTCACACTGCTGCAGTCCAGGTTACCCTTCCTCCATCCCCTCTGTCCTAGCTGGACTTATCTATACCTTTCTATCCTATACAACCTTTGTGGTGTCTTTGCTTGTAATTGAAGGTATTGTTTTTATTTTATATATATATATTTTTTATTAGCAATATGTATTGCCTACCTACTTGAGGGCACCTGACATCTGGGGCAAGAAAAACTAAAGAAAATGCCATCGGATGCATCTTTTATACCCCTGGCAGCAACCGACGCCGGACCAAGACTTTGGAACTCTGGCCGACTGCGGGACCGCCTGACGGCAGGATAACCCAAGTGTAATGACTGCAGCAGTGTGAACACTCGAACATCTACATTTATGGTAGGTACAAAACTGTACTTTTTGAATGCATGGATGGATATACCTGGTCCCTGCACCCTTCACAAGTTGCAGCCAATTGCTGCATGATTTACAGCACACCCAGATCTAACAGAGAACAGCTATGTCTGACTGCCTGCAGGTCTGAGTTGGTCACCTTTGGTGATGAAACCTGAATTGCCATGGAAAAACTGGAAGTGTTTGCAGCTTTTCCATGGCAATTTGGCATGATATTGAAAAGCAGGACTTTTAACGTCCTACTGCTTTACAGAGTGGGCAGTGGGATATAAGGTAGGTCAACCCATGAGTGTCCCACTGTAAATGGGATGGGTGTTAACCCTAAGATAGAATATATGGCATATTATGCCTGGAATCGCCTGCTAGGTACAGTCTGTATTAGCTCAGGGTCATGATGTTGAGAAAGTTTCTCTTAATATATTTTGATCTGATGTTGTCTGCTCAGTCTGTTCCTCAACAAATGGGCTACAGATACGATCTTGTCTCTGACTTTGGCCACTTTTAGACTTCGGGATCAAATGCTCATGTTCCTCCCCTTAACCATAACTCCTTCCTGTCTCCAGGATTACCCCAGATTCTGTTGACCTCTTGTAGTGAACAGACATGATCCTCTTGGCTCAGGCATGCCTCTGGTAAGTTATTTCCTTTACTTGCTGTTATGGTATTTGGATACTGTTTTGACAGTTGTTGGTATTCTGCTTGTGATAGTGTACCTTTCCTCATTTTCTTTAACTTTTCCCTCACCCGTAACCTGGGTCAATTTCTTCCAGTCTGCATTCACCTTTCCTCCAAAAGAGACCAGTACAAGATCATAAAGACCCCTGTCTACATCTTCCTGCCTGAGGAAGGTTAGGTGTACTAGCAGTCTGATGAGCTGATGTGGATAGAATGATGAGGAAGTTCTTCTGGACTCCAGCTGGTAGTTCTTCTGGCTCCATCTTCCATTGGACCTATGAGCTTTGGACATTTGACCCTTCCAGTGGTTGCTCCTTCCAGAATACGACCACCGTATTCAGTGTCTCTGGATCTGAGATTTCCTCAAGAGTTGTCCATGTTGATTCTAAAGATGTGGACATCTTCCTCTGTGGTAACTTCTTTAATCCCACCAGGTCTAAGCTCTACAGTTCTGGATGGTATTTGGAGCTGAAGCTTAGAGTCAGTTCTGGGGGTATAGGATCAACTCCAAAATTGTCAGAGCTATCCTTTCTGCTCTGGGTTTCGGTGTTACAGAGCTCTGCTCTGGTAGCTGTCTCAGAGTGGAGTTTACCTGGTTTCTTCAGACACTGAGGTATGGAGGTCTCAGCTCCTACTGGAATGGTTTGCGGCTCTTCCTCAGCTTCTACTTTCGAAGCAGACGAGAGAGCTCTTTCCACTGCTGGGGGAATGGACTTCTCTTCCTGTCTTGGCTGCACCTACCTCACAGCTGAAAAGCTTCAGCCCCGATCCTTCACATTTTATTTCATTGGGACAGCCAGTTCCTGTAAGCCTTGAGATGTTCCATATATAAGACAACCCAACAGTCTTCCAGGTCTTGTCTGGTGCATCCCACTGTTGAGGTTCCTCTGAAATATTAGTGTAAGAAGACATATATTGACTCCCCCAGGAGTCCCTCCCTGAAGATACTGATTTTGATGAAGAGGAGGGATCCCCCCCAGATCATCACTTGAGAACATCTCATTCGAGGAGATCCCCGAACTGTTGACTGAAAGGAGGTTGGTCTTACAAAGCTCCCTCCCAAGAGGAATCAGTGTTTCTTGACACTTTTGTATCCAGCTCAACTTCTTCTTGGGTAGTCCCTCCCACCCATGAGATGGTAGGCTTGATCTTTCAGCAGGCATGCAAAGAATCGGATTTGACAGAATCAACCCCCCCCACCCGCAAAAAACAAAAAAAAAAACACATATCTTGTTGCTTTAAAAGACGGGCAGTATTGGAGAAAAAGCCTGGCAGTGGATGTCATGGTAGTGGCGGAAGACACCAAAAAGGAGATTGCAGAGGAGAGCTGATCTGCCCATCCCCCTAACAGAGAGGCTAAGGCTTTGGATAGATTTGGAAAGCGAGTCTACACTTCAGCTACATTTGCCTTAAGGTTGCTTAATTTTATGGCTCATATTGAGTTTCCTATGGGTGCTTTGCTTTCCTCCCACATTTCAAAGACATGTGCTTAGAGTATTTCTCCTTGGGCCTCCACTGAAAATGGGATATGCCCCAGTTGGACTTTAATGGTAAACAAATGTTAAATAAATAAAAGTATTAGCATGGTTTAAGAGAGATTTGACAAAGCAGTTCTCCAAATCTCTGGGTCCAAATCTGTTGAGGACACAAAAACCATGGACTCACAGCTGATGACCCTTCAGTCCCTATGAAATGCCTTTATTCATCTAATATCCAGTGCAACTGATGGCACTTTGAGAGATGCAGGTACAAGCATTACCATAAGCAGACATGCTTGGATGCAATTGAGACTTTGTGGAGCTCTTTAAGGCATTCTTTGTAAATGCCCCTTCTGACAGTTCTTCTCTTCAGACCCAAGGTCAAAGATGCATTCTACCAAAGTCCACCAGGATGGGAAAACCCTTTCTGCTGTGGGAATATGGTTTTCTATCCTCCCAGAGGACATTCTCTAGAAACTAGAAAGAAGGCAAGATGTGGTTCCAGAAGTTTCAAGGGCTCTCCCCAAACACTTCTGTAGCTAGACCCCCCATGGCAGAGGAAGAATTCTAGTAGTGGACATCATCCTCAAGGCAGAGGAGGCTAGCAGAATGAAGGCTTCAGTCATCTTTTTTCCCTGAGGCCTTTTCAGCAGTCCTGAATGTTTGCCAAACTGCTGCACTCTAGCATTAGTCACTGATGGGGGCACTTATCTCTGTACCCAGAATCCTGGGCATCCATACCTTAAGATGTCTGGGTGAGGACATTCATAACCAGTGGTTACTCCACTTCCTTATATTTGTCTACTCCACAACAAAAGAAAATTCCCAGTGTTTCACCCCGTCAAATAAAGGCATCAGCTATAGCAGTACGAAAGCTGCTAGACAAACGAGTCATCCAGGACGCCCCACCAGACCAACAAGGATTCAGAATTTACTCAAGATTCTTTTTAGTGAGAAAAAGTAACAGGAACATTAGGCCAGTTTTGGACCTCTGCCACCAAAGCCATTATGTCAAACACATGAAGTCCCGGATGGTCTTGGTTCAGTCTATGCACTCCCTATTGAGGAAGATTATTGGCTGTGCTCAATAGACCTTCAAGATGCATACTAGCACATCAGAATGGACAGGCAGTTAAGAAGATTTCTTCACTTCCAGCTGAGGGCCAGTCATTTCCAATTCAGAGCCCTGCCCCTTGGGCTTACCACAGCCCCTAGGTTTTCACCAAGTGCATAGCAGTGGTTGCAGCTCATCTCAGATTACAAAGGTTCAGTGTGTTCCCCTACTTGGGTAAGTGGCTCATCGCTGCCCCTACCAGGTCTCTTCTAGTCCAGACCAGGAAGTACCTGCTCCATCTTTGCTCACCACCGGGCATAATGGTGAATCAATAAAAATTGCATTTTTCCCCACTACAGACTTTGGAGTTTATAGGAGCTCACTTAGATACCATTACACAGATAACCAGACTCCCAGTGAACAGATAGTCCACCCTGCACAACCAGACTCTGCAGGTCATATCGTGTCAAATGGCACCAGCCAAGTTGGTTCTTTAACTTTTGTGCTCAGTGTTGGCTTCCATTACCTTCATCCCCTTGGTGCAGTATTACATGAGAGCTCTTCACAGTATTACATGAGAGCTCTTCAGTGGAAACTGGCAGCTCAGTGGAAACTGGCAGCTCATTGGTCCATCAGGTATCAGCGTGTGAGTTTTCGGATTCATTTGACAAACATTTGCAGGACTCACATAAAGTGATGGATCCTATCTCCTGCGGTACCTTAGGGCTGACCCTTTGTTCCTCACCGTCCCAAAGCCATGATGACTACAGATGCTTCCCAGCTAGGATAGGGAGGGACATAACATGGGAAGTGTGGTCCAAGGCACATGGCCCCTATCCAAGGGTAAACTTGTCAACAGTGCCTTAGAGATAAGGGCAGTCCTCCTAGCATTGCAGGCTTTTCAGGAGGCACTTCCTCTACAGAGCTATGTCAGTAGTCAGGTACATCAACAAACAAGGGGGAACATTTTCCTACCCGTTTTGTTGAGAAGCCACGAGAGTATGGCAGTGGGAGATATTTTCCAACCACTTTCTGATAACGCACACACCTGGGAAATCCAACACTCTGACAGGTTAAGCAGGTTAATTCTTCTACCTCATGAATTGTCTCTCATTCCAACAGTGGTGGAACAAACTTTTCACCAGTGAGGTCAACCATGCTGCGATCTTATCACATCTCCCATCAACTCCAAATGCATGTGATTCTTTGCTGTGATCCCCTGTAGAGGGGAAGTCTCAGAGAGATGTTCTAATGCATGTCTGGTCTCCTATATGCCTTTCCTCTTGCTCTGCTGACCCAAAATGATTAGAGAAAGCTCTCCAGAGGAAGATAGCGGTCATCCTCATTGCTCCCTACTGGCCTTGACAGTTGTGGTTCCCCTTCCTCTGACCTTATTTGATACATTCACCTTAGGTGCTGGACCTGAATCCAGGTCTTCTGTTCTGCCCTCTTTTTAACCACTTGGTTTCTCTACCTCCATTGATGACTAATCATTCTAGGTTTTCTTACCAAGTTATCCACTTTCTCACTTCTTCCCAGGGACCATCTACCAGAAATGTTTATAAGAGCAAGTGGAAAAGATTTTTTGTCTTGGCTTCCCAAAGGAATCCAGATCCTTTCTTCTATACCAGCGGTTTTGGGTTTACTAGCTTCTGTTTTTCACGATGGGGCCAGTTATTCTACTATTAAGGTTAAGGTAGTGGCTATTTAGGCTTTCCTGTTGGAGAAAACCATTCTATTTTAGCATCACTGAAACTATAAAGCTTTCTTGAGAGGTATTTTCCTGCTTAGGCCCCAGGAAGGGACCCTGTTCCTTCTTGGAATATTACTATTTTGCTCCAATCTTTGATCTAAGCATCCCTTGAACTTGTGGCTAGGGTGGACATGAAGATGTCCTTCCATATATTATTTACCTTGGGGATCTCCTTTAAGGATAGCCCAATACCCGGACAGTATACCTTAGCCTTTAGTTTTTATAGGTGTCATATGTCACGCATATGCTCCCCATACAAGGTGTAGGGAGTGCAGGTGACCTACAGGCACACATGCTCAGAACTTCTTTGCCTCCAGGCCGAATAACATTGTTGAATGTCAGTCTGAACGCTGTTCTGCTGTGCTGTTTCCAAGCCATATTTTCAGATAAGTGCCCCACTGGGATTTCTTCCCCTTCTTTTAATTGTTGTGGTTATTGTATTCATGTCATCCAGAAAAGGAAAATATCAGTGTGCGAGGCAGAGTTCACATGAAGTCCGTCACAGCCAGTATCTCTCTTGTTTGGGTGCTTTCCATAATCATATGCAGTGCTCTGTCTGCCAGGTGTTTGTGCCTAAGACCCTTCATAATCGGCTCTCCTCCTTGTCCGTCTACCTAGAGAAGCAATGTCTTAAGTCATGGGCTCGAGGTGCTATGACGAAGTCCTTCCATCCCAAGGGCCAGCCGTCTTCCAAGAAGATGGCCAAAGATGTTGGGTCTGAGCCTGCTGCTGTCCAGCCTCCCCTGGCCATTTCTCACACTTGAGATTGATAAAAGCCCAGAGGACCATCCAGTGCTTGGTTTGAATTCCTCTGCCATGACTCCATCGGAGGCCAGCATGGATATGGATTCTCTCATGTTTTCGGAGGCTTTTCAAACTTATGTTCCTGGTGTTGAGAGGGAACCTTGACTGATTATTTCCAACAAACTGAGGAGGATTCCTCAGATTTTAGTTCAGGAGGAGATTCCTATGACTATTGTCAAGTCTTGCAAATGGTCTGACCCTCCAAGGGTGTTTTGTGTGGACATCTCACAGAAAAGTAAGCAAAAAACAAAACATATTTCCCCTGTTGCTGAGGATCCCCAAAAATGGGAAGATTTTACTCTGAGTTTATTTAATGCTTTGATGGCCTTGAAGTTTCTGCAAAGAGTCTCTGTGCCTGTTTCTCCCTGGTCTTCTACTCCACTTAGGTGACCCAGGGAATTGGATTCCTCAGATGAGGACCTGGAGTCCGGGGAAGAATCCTTGGCTTACTCTTCCCAGATCCCTTCCTCTTTGGACTGTGGTTCAGAGGTGGAGGATTTTATCAGTCCAGATTGATCTCTCCTTTGATACCATTGTTGGTATGATGGATTGTTTTAAGTGCGATTGTTCTCAAATCTCTGAGATTCAAAAAAGATATGAGCTCCAATAGATAGTCTCCTAAGCAAATTGTTGTTCCTTCTGTTCTGGATGCCCTTCTGGATAATTTCTCAGCAAGTATGTAGCCCATGAGTCTCAGCCCCTTGCACTTAAGAAGTCACACAGATTGAGTTCCAAGATGGCTGCACACTGAGTAATAGCTTGTTGCTAGCTCTCCCAGTGTGAAAACAGAAAATCAGCAGAGAAGGTCAGTAGACTTGTGTTTATGGGTGAATTTCAGTAAATGTCTAGTAAGTACACCGCTTGGATGCCAGGAATAAACAAATACAGACGACCTGCCAAAAAAATCGGCTACAAAAAGTGAGGAAGAAACACTGACTAGGGAGAGTTCTGCAGCTGTTCAGCAAAAAGCAATGCAACCTTCAGACATGACTTCCAATAACCTACAGGATGATGCAAGACAACTGCATATAGACCTGGTTAAAATAAACAAGCTAGATTATATCAACACAAACAACAAAAGGCTGGAAGAAATGAAAGAAGCTTTAAACAGATATTCAGATGAGATGATAATGCTGCAGCAAAACTCAGAGGATGGGATGAAGAAAAGGCTGGCTGAATATGAGACTGCTCAGGAAGAGATGTTTCAAAAAACTGATATAATTAGAGGACAGAGCACATAGGGAAAACATGACATTTTCAGCTCTACCAGAGAAGCTGGAAGGAAAAGACTGCATTAAATTTATGAAAGCACAAATAAGCAACTAGACTGGTATTCCACAGCAGGACTTATTAGTTGAATGGGCACATCATGTGTATGTTCCAAATCTAGTTATAAGAAAGCAACCTAGACCTTTAATAGAAAGGATGCAATCCTACCAGCAGAAAGAGTTGATTTTGTCAAAACTGTGGCAGGACAAAATACTAAAAGTAGGAGAAAACAGTGTGTTTGTGGAGAATGATTACTCATTGTACACCAGGCAGAAGAGAAGTAAATTCATTCCTCTGTTCAGAGAATGTCGAGATGCAGGTGTGAGAGTCAGACTGCTGTATCGAGCTGTCTTCAAGGTATTCTTCTTTAAAGGGACAAATTTTTTGATAAAGTGCATACTAAGGAGGAAATACAAATGTTTGTTCAACAAAAACTGAGCTGTGAAACAGAAGGAGATTCGGCTTTTTGTTCCTCTGGTAATAGACTACACCTGTGAAACCTTTTCCAGTATTTCAATGGAAAATGGAGAGAAGGAATGGAGCATGAGAGTTGAGTAGAAGAATTGAGAGTACATTGGAAATGAAGCAGAGAAGATTTGGGTGATGGAGAAGAACAGTTTGTTTGTGTCTTTCAGCTTTTCCCGGTTAGGGGTCGCCACAGCGGAACTCCGGTATGCTAATGATTGGTAGTGGGTTTTTATGTACCGGGTTACCAGCCCTGACGCACAACCTTCAATGAAGGCATGCCCCATTCACATATGCCTCCACACAGAAGACGCTCTAGCTGAGAATCTAACGGGACAACGTCTTGCTATGAGGCGACAACGCTACTGCAGCACCACCACTGCAGTATGGAGATGAACAGTAATAAAATCAATAACTTAATGTATGATTGCAATGCAATAGTTATATTTGTGAGATATGACAGCACAAGAAAATCTAGGAATATTGGACTTTTTCAAAATGTTTGCTCAGTGGGGGACTCTAAAGTATATGCCCTATTTCATGTCATTAATGTTCAGAAAAATGCTTTGGGAAGGGGTAGAGAGGGAAGAACGCTAACTGTAAGTAAAGAAAACTCTCTTCTTAATAGTTCTGTATCTGTGTTGCATAGTTTTCTTTGCATGCTATTTTTGGATGTAATGGGGGTTGTAAACACGTGTTTTTATTTTTCTCCCCTTTTTTTTCTTCTTGTGCAGTTTTGAGAAACATAGGCAATGTAATGATAATGAAAGGAAAAAGGGAGCCTGATTAAGGGGGCATGACAGAGTTCAAATGAATGTGCTTTTTCATTCTTACATGGGGAAATACTGATTAAGGACCTTTGTTTTAAGACAGAGAGCAAGTAAATGAAAAAGAATATTGAATGCTATAAAGCTTTTTTCCTAGCACTTGCAAATATGTATACTAAGTAGCATTTCTACAGCTGGTCTTCATGCCTCAATGGAGGCAATCTGGTAAAGAGAAACTGGAGACAGTTTTGAGGAAGGGGATTGGCTGAGGGAAAAGAAGAATGAACAGAAAAATTAGCTAGGACCTAACATCCGCTGAAAACAATCAGGAGTTTTCACAGGTGTGGCAGCTTTAAAGATAACACAAAACCAGTTAGACGTAAAGTAAAGTTTTCTGCTTTTTTAATGCAATAGGGATACTAAAATAAACGGGTGCTTTTATTTTTTCTTCTTCACCTTTCTCATTTTCTTGCTCAGCTTTGAGAAATGTAGGCACTGCAATGAAAAGAACATGAGGAAATGGGGAGAGAGGAAGGGTCTGGTTAAGAGAGTATGATAAAAGAGAAATCAGTGTGCTTTTTCCCATATTTGCATAGAGAAATGGCTGGGTAAAAACCCTTGGCATTATCCAGTAACAAGTTTATTACAAAGCATGTAAATGAAAAAGAATATTGAATGTTGTAAGGCTTTTATTCTGATAAACAAGGTACCCTTAGGAGTTTTGTGCCTGGTTTGCATGTCACTAGAAGACAATTTGATAAAGAGAAATGGCTTGGAGAAAGTGTTTACTGAAAGCATTCAAGTGTTTTCTCAACTGGTAGAGTTATAAAGATTTACAAAATCAAGTAGCACTTACTAATACCACAGGCTGTGCCATGCATCTTAGCATGACTAACCTTTTCTTTTTGGTTAACTTTAGCCTGTCTGTGTAGCTATTAACTTAGAACTTATGTTCTTATGAGGAAACAAAAACTTATATTTGAAAATGTACATAGTTTTGCGTGTTATTGTTAAGCTCATAGGTTTTAGGAGGGTTTTTTGTTTTTTCTGTTTGAGGACTTTCAAAACAATAAAAACTTATGTAAGATGTGACATAGGCGCAAATGGATATGACATGCAGCACCTGTATAAAATACCAACCTGCCAAACAGTATATACATGTAACATAAAAGTTGGAAACATACATTTAGCAAAAGAGCGGTGATATATAAAAGGTGGTAATAATAACTGTATAAGAAAATGATGCTTTCTTTAATGTCTTTCAATCTGAATGGTCTTGCAGATAAATAGAAAAAAGAAAGAGCAGTAAACTATATTAAAAGATCTAGAATGCGAATAGGTATGCTACAGGAGATGCACCTGGAAAGAACTGAGCATGTGAATTTCATAAAGAAAGGTTTTCAGGATGGTTATTCGGTGGAATATCTGGGGCAAAGGAAAAGAGGAGTACTTATATTAATTGCAAGAGGTGCTCCAGTAGTGATAGAAGAGGGGAAACAAAGATAATGGAAGATGCATAGTACTAAGGGGCTACTGGCTAGGGAGGAGAATTACACTGGCATGCATATACACCCCCCCTAAAACTGCTATAATGGAGCTTAAAAAAATTCTGGGAGAAATAGTCTGCTTTCAGCAAGGAATATTATATACATAGGTAGAGACTGGAATCTGGTTTGCAACAGTGAAGATGTGTCTGGGGCCCTAGAAGGGAAATATGACAAAGAAGGGTAGATTTTTGAAGACATTTATGAAAATGTTTGGCATGGAAGATGTGAATTCAGTGCTAGGAGTTCGGAGTGAATTTACATATTACTCACCAAGATGCAAAAACTGGACTAGGCTGGATAAATGTTATATCTTACAGGAGCATGTGCATTAATTGAAGGTCTTAAAATGCAACCAATAACTGTTTCAGATTATGCATCAATAATAACTAAAAAACGCAAGGTAATGAAATAAAAATGAGACACTGGGACTTTCCCACCTATCAGCTGAAAAGAGAGGAATTTAAGGAATGGGTTGTGGATTTAATTTAGGAGCTACTAGAGAAGATAGAATTATCTTCGGAAAACATAGCTGAGGAGTGGGATAAAATTAAAGTCGAGTTTAAAACTAGGTTGAAAATTAAAGAAAGGGAGATATGGTTAAACAGTAATAATAATTATTTAGAGGAATTAAATGTTGAAGTATTGCAAAATAGTGGGAATCTCTCAGAACAAGAAAAGGAGCAACTGCAGAATGCTAAACAGAAAATAAGGGATTACCTCAATTATATGAACAAGTTTAAAAAGATTGCTGTTAAGCAACTGCTTTTTGGTAATAATTCTAGAGAATAAAAACTTTTAGCACAACTCCTCAAGCAACAGAAAGTGGAAAGGGCAGTCATCAAGCTTATGGAACCTATAACAAAGAAGATAACAAGAGATCCTGTAGAAGTATTAGAAATATTTTGGGAATTTTATGAAAATTTTTATAAAGCAGAGACATATGGAAATCAAGTAAGGGTACAAATGGAAATGTTTATGGAAGAATTAAATGTGCCAAAGTTAGAGGTAGATGAAGCTCAATTACTAACAAGATAGATAGGAAGGGATAAAAATGGCTATGAATAACCAATCTGCAGTAAAGGCCCCAGGATTAGATGGTATTCCTTTGGAAGTTTGGTGGTTAGGAGGGAAAAACTGATAAAAGATCCGGAAGGTTTTGTTTAACAGTATTTTAAGAGGAGGAGAAGTACCAGCTTCCTGAAGAAGATTGTGGTAACAGTAATACCTAAAGATCCATATAATGGCAAAAAGAATGGCAAAAGTGATACCAAAATTGATAGAGATGGATCGTGTGGTTTTGTGGAGGGGAGGCAAACATTTGACAATATTAACAGAACATTGATGATCCAGAGGGAGGCAGAAAGTTAAAAAGTACCACTTTTTTTGGTGGGTCTTGATGCAAAGAAAGCATTTGACAGAGAAGACTGGGACTTCCAGAGCAGGGCAATGGATGCATTTGCTTTTCCTGATACTATTATAAAGTTGATTAGAAGAATATATGAGGGATCAGAGGTGTGAATTAAAGTGGGTGGGGTCCTCTCTGATAATTTCTGCTTGAGTAGAGGAGCCAGGCAGGGTTGTCTGCTTTCCCCTTTGTCATTTGCATTATATTTAGAAACATTGGCAAAGAATATAAGGGACTCAGAAATTCAAGGATATTATTGGTATACTAGTCAGGAAAAGCTGGCTCTATTTGCAGATGATGATATTTTATACATGACAAAACCAGAAAGGGACATTATAGTGTTCTGGAACATTTTAAGACTGTTTCAGATCTTCTTAGGATAGAAAACTAATGAAGCTAAAACAAAGGCAATAGCAGTAAATTATGTACCCACCCACAAATTGTTCCACCAATATCCATATATATGGTGACATGATAAAATGAAGTATTTAGGAATATGGTTTAGAAATGAGACTCTGGTGGCAGCAGAATACGTGAGAAGAGACTAAACGGAAGATAATACAAAACTGAGAAACTGGAAGTTTTGTTATATGGCTACTAAGATATAAGCCATTACAATGTTTTTAGTCCCTTTAGTTTGTACACAGGTCAGGCATACTTTTATCAACTGGAGGAGAAGTGGATGGCAATTAAAAAAAAGAGTTGAAGGATTTTATCTGGGAAGGGAAGACAGCAAGGGTCAAGTGAAATAAGCGGATTCTACCAATGAAACAAGGCGGACTAGGATTACCTAATTTGAGGGGGTATTTTAGAGCAACAAAGTTAAGGCTCTTGTATATAGCACAAGCAGAAAACTATCATTTAAAGTGGAAAGGAATGATGCTGACACAGGGAAGGAAGCTCAAGAAATAAGGAAAGATTGGGGTTTTGGATGCACACTTTTGAGGAGAACCACCAAAATCGTACAGAGTATTATATTCATAAAATAGCAGGGAGTATTCTAAGAACCAAACCAGCACGAGAATGGAGAAAAGAGATTTTGCCATTAGGGATGATTGTGGTCAGGGATACAGATAATCGGTAAGAAGGGGCTGGAATTTATTGGAGAAAACTGACAAAGAAACCAAGATATTAGGAGCAAATAACTAGAAAGGGAAAGGGTAATAGAATGGGAAGAGGCCAAGAATTTATTTGGACTGCAGTTTAGAGATTGCCTTCCCTATGAAGGATTGATATCAGAGTCCAGGCAAAGAGAAAGAAATAGGGGGCTCCTAAATGAAAGACCAGCACTTGTAGAGTTTTTAATATAATCTAGAACAGAAGCTGCCATTAAAAAAGGAATAATTAGTAAAGCATATAAAATATTGCATGATAATTATAAGATCAGTCGGAGTAGCTTAGAAAGGATTGGGAAGAGAGAGATTGGATAAGCAATTCACAAAGAGGCAATAGGGGGGATGTATGTATATCTCCCAAATATGCAATGAAGTTTAGAAGATTGTGGATATTTGCCTGGAAATGATTACATAGGTATTTTTATACCCCAAGTAGTCTCCAAAGAATTTTTCCTCTGGTGGATAGCAAATGTCGGAGGTGTGACTGGCAAGGCAGAGGTAGCTGGGAAACTTATGTTTTGGTAGTGTAAGGAGGTTTCAGACTTTAGGGATTCTCTGCAGACTGCTCTGACAGGGATGCTGGGTGAGCAGATTGGACTGACTGGGCAGATGATTTTTTTTTTGGAATTACCTAGACATAGTAAAGCCTTGCTGATTCTAATTATAGTGGCTGCCAAAAAAGCAATTACTAGAAAATGGAAATCAAAGTCTAGACCAACTTTACTGGAAGTACTGAATATAGCAACAGAGGTAAAACAACTGGAATTGGGATCTTTAGAAAAGGGAAGGAGCAAACTGCATAAGAAAAAAAATGGTAATTGTGGGCCCAATATATGCAGAGCAGGAATGCGGTGTAAGAGGCAGGATTTGAATGAGCCATATAATGCTTAACTGGCAATGACTGGATGGTTTATAAGTGATGTATAATGTTTGCAACTACAGTTGTTTCAATGGTGTCTGTGATGTAAATTGTATGCAACTAAAGTGGCATCAATTTTGTATGTCTTTCATTTGTATAAATGTAAGATTGCTTTTGTCATGTGTGAAAATTGAATCAAGATGTTTAGAGAAAATAAAAGAAGCCACATAGATTATACAAAGTTCTTGAGGAGTGCAAATTTCTTTACAGATGCCCTTCTGTAGTGTCCGTCTTCTCTGATAAGTCCACCAAATTGGCCTCAATTAAATATTTCCATCATATAGGATTGTAGGGCTTTGGAAAGGCTGGACAAAAAAGTTTATACTGCTGCCAGTTCATCTTTTAGTGCCATCAACTACCAGACCTGTAACCCAGGTATATTTTGGTCCTAGTTTCTCAGGTGTCTAAGGTGGTTTCTGACCTTTCCTGACTCTTGGGGAGGGGGAGGCGTTGACTTTGTCCCTGCTGAGCTCTACTTCTCCAGTTGCCTGCCACTCAGTCAAATATAGCTATGATGCAGCTGATGCCTCTTCTAGGGCTGCTGCCTTGGGTTCAGTTATGAGACGTTATTCTCGGCTTTGTCTTCAGGCTTTTTTTGATGACATTAAGGCCAAACCTTTAGATGCTCCTTTAGATAATAAATATCTTTTTGAATATGCTGCAGCTAAAATTTTCTTGTCCATCAGAGACAAGGGTAAAGCCTTACAGGAGTTGAAACATATTTTTGTTTCTTCTATTCTCAAATTTCAGAGGAGTTCTCCCTCTAAGACTGATTTTATTTGTAGGCAATCTCACCCTCCTCCCAAGGCCGAGCAGGATTATAGATGTGTGCCCTCCTGCTAAGTCTACTCAGACTCCTGCCTCTCAGAAACCTCCTTTCTGGGATAAGCTGGGTTCCGTTTGACCCGATAACTTCAGACTCTTAGGTTCTATCCATTATCCGCCAAGGATAATTCTTGGCTTCAAAATCCATGCCTCCTTTTTAGGCATTCCTCAAACTCCTGTGGAGCAGCTCTCTCTTTTCCCAGAGGTGCTTCATTCCCTTTTGGCTCAGGGCTCCATCCAGGCAGTGCTTCCTGCCAACATGGGAAAGGGATTTTACTCTAGGATGTTTCTGTTCCCATGAAAGGATGGCACTTGGAGACCAATTCTAGATCTTTTCTGGCTAAGCACTTGATTCCTTCCTTCCTTTTGGTTATCTCTGGAAACTTTATTTCCTCCTCTCTTACCCCACGCTTTTCTGGTCTGTCTGAATATCAAGGATGCATACCTTCATATCTCCATCCTTCCTCTGTTCAGGAAATTTTTGTGTTTCTCTTTCTTTTCCTTGCATTTTCAGTTCTCTGCTTTGCACTTAGGCCTCTCTACTGCCCCAAGGATAGTCACTAAATACCTCACTCTGGTTAGAGAAATTCAGATCTTTCCCTATCTAGATGAGCCACTTATTCATGCTTCTTCTCCCAACACTCTGCTGCAGGATCTCAATATCACTACTTCCCTGTTAGAGAGTATGAGGTTCACCATAAACTTCCAGAAATTAATTCTGACTCCTTCCCAGGATCATATTTTACTCGGTTGCAGGCATCAGACGTTTCCCCATGCTGGCATCCCTGCCTGTCCCCAAGGGTGCTGCCTTACCTTTTTTCGATCCCTTCTTTCTCAGCATCTGTCTCAGCCAGTGAATTTCTCATGGTTCTCTGGTTCACAATTCCCATGCTTCCTCTTACCACACTTCATATGAGAAAGCTTCTGTGGTACTTCAAGTCAGTCTGTAGAACATTGCCACCTTCTGGATTTCTAGGTACCTTTGCTTTCTTTTCCTGTCTCAAGCTTGAGCTTTAGTGGTAGCCTTCTCTCAACACATGGCTTCTTTTCCATCTCAGGAACTCTTTATGGATGCCACAGATGGGGGTAAAGTGCCTCCTCTGTCCCTCTTAATATTCAGAGTCTCTGATCTTCTCAGAGATCAGACCACAGCAATATAAAGGAGATGAGGGCTCTGCAGGCTTTAAATTCCTTCTTTCATCCCAGGCCCCTCAAAATTTTCAGAGACGATACCCACAGTGATGGACTATGTCAGTAAGCAAGGCGGCATACTATCCTATCTTCTTTGCATACTAGCTTTTCAGGTCTGTGATCTAGCTGTCCATTGTCAAGTGGCTGCTTACATTCCCTCGAGTACAATCCTAGTGGCACTCTTTGAATGGGTCCAGCACACAAGCTCACAAATGGGTACTTCACAGAGATCTGTTCTTGGATATTGTCTATTGGTGGGGTATTTCTCAGGTAGATCTTTTTGCCATCCCCCTGTATAGAAAACTTCCTCTGTTCTGTTTTGGACTCCCAAGTCCTCTGGTTTGGAAAGTGGATGCCGTTTTTTCCTTTGAAGGGGGTGTTTCTGTACACCTTCCCTCTCCTTCCTCTATTACCGTAAGTCTTGCACAAGATCCAGCAGGACTCTCCCAAATCTTGCTAATGTCTCCCTTTTGACTCCAACAGCACTGGTTTCCCCTTCTTTTTCACTTGGCCAGGAAGCAGTTTTCTGTGTGGTGCCTCTCTCGCCATCAGGATCCCTTATCTATGGAGTTTCCTCTGGGTTCTCTCTTATTTGTGTGATCTGCTCCATGATTTGTTGGCATATTCTTCGGTTAAAGTTCACCTATCAGCAATTTCTGCTTGTCTGTCCTTGACTCCTCCTCTGGCCTCTAGGTTTGAGGTCAAGCAATTTCTTATGGCCTCTAGGTTTGAGGTCAAGCAATTTCTTAAAGGTGTCCTTCATATTGGCCTTCCCTAAAGCCTATTCCACCTTCCTGGATCCTTAATTTTGTACTTGAACAATTGACTCAGGCTCCTTTTGAGCCTGCCTCTTCACTTCCTTACAACATTGTACTTGGAAGTCCGTTCTTCTTTTGGCCCTCACTTTAGCCAAGAGAGTGTCAGAATGTCAGGTTCTCATGGCTTTTCCTCCTTTCTTAGTTTTCCACAGACAAAAGTATCTCTTGGTACTAATCCTTCTTTTATGCCCAAGGTGGTCAATGAGTTGCCCTTAATCAGTCTATTCATCTTTCTTCCTTTTGTTCCTTATCTGCAGTCTGGCAGTGGCAGGGTTCCTCACACCTTGGATGTGCATAGACAGCTCAGATGTTATTTGGATAAAACTAAAGTTATTCGTATAGATGAACAGCTTTTTGTTTCTTTTTGTCCCAGAAGTTTAGGTTTGGCTGTCTCTAATCAAACCATCTCCTCCTGGATTTCTAAGGCTATTTCTTTTTGTTACTTCTTTCATAGTCGAGTGTATTTCTTTGTCAGTAAAGGTGCATTCTACCAGGGCTTTTGCTGTCGGTGTTGCTTTTTTCAAGGGTCTGGATATCTATTCCATCCTTGAGGCTGCAGCCTGCTCCTCTGTTCATACTTTCACTAAGCATTGCAATTTGGATGTTATTGCCAGAGCAGGCTTTGGCAGGGCTATCCTGCATGGGTTTGTAGAGAGATCTTTTGGACCTTCCTCCTCCTAGGCTTCCTGTTGAGCTTTTGTACTCTGGCTTAGGTAAAAAAGACTGCAGCAGTGATATGGAAGGACAAAGTACAGTTTTGTAAAATCTTACCATAACTGTAAGATGTCCTCCTCATTACTGTTGCAGTATTTGCTTCCTCCTACCCCCTTCTGCTCTATCTCTTGCCATGTATTTTTCTTGCCTTCCTGGCCAACTGGCTTATTTTCTTTATCCTTTTTCTCCTTCTGGATGCGCTTGTTTTCCTTGCCCCCAGGGGCATTCTTTTCCTCCTATTGCTTTTTCAGTTGTGTGCGTGTCCACTTCAATATGTCAGTTTTATGCCCCACACCTTGCATCACGGATGACACCTGTAAGAACTAAAGGCTTTGGTAAACTGGCCAGATGTTGGACTAGCCTTAGCAGGAGATCCCTTTGGTAAAGAACAGTGAAGAGGAGGACATTTTCTGTTATGGTTAAGATTTTACACAATTGAATTTTTTTGATCTGGAAAAAACTTTCTAGTTGCTATTACCTCAGCTTTGGGTGTGTCTGAACTTCAAGCATTGTTTTGCAAGCCTCCTTGCATCATCTTCTGCAAGAACGGGGGTGCCTTTATGAACTAATCTGTCTTTCATTCTCAAAGTTGGTACTGAGACATCTCTTAACCATTGCATCAGTGTACAAGTTTTCTTCCCAAATTTTTCCAATAAAGGAGAATATATGCTTCATGCGTTGTATGTGCATCACCAGCTACATTTCCATCTCCATCGTACTAAAACATTCGGACCAGCTTTTTATCTCCCTTCCAAAGTCACCATGTTTCAAAAGTAACCTTGCTTAAGTGGTTAGCTGACTTTATTCATAGGTAAGTACTAGGCTATCTGCCCAAGGGCATTTATAAGCCTAGCCAGAGTGTGATGGCTTTTGCCACCCCCTTAGATTCGTTCCCTGTGCCTCTGACCAGCAGAACCATTAGTTCCATGCGCCTCTGTCCAGCAGAGCCACTGCAGTGATCCCCGGGGTAAATGGTCTGTTTCCCATCCACCCATCAAGGTTTCTCTTGATGAGTGCTAGTGAGGGGCTCTGCCTGATGTATATTGAAATCTTGTTCCAAAGCATGGGGAGTCTCTGGGTCAGGACTCTGTCCCTCCAGCACGTCCTATTTATCGTTGTGGTAAGGTTTATATCCCTAGAGCGTGTGGCTCTCGGGGATTTGCTTATTTTTAGGTAGAGCATATCCATCAATTCTGGGTTGGACATGGCCTTGTATGTCAAACAGAGATCACCTCTGAGTAAGCGGTATGCAACCGAGTACAGTTGGAGTTTCTTTAGCCGTGCTGCATAGGTTATCTGTTTGAGGCCAGTAATCCTCTTGGTGAGGTACTTTTGTGGCCTTTCCAGCTGTTGCAGGTGTCTTGTAAGGTACATCCCAAATGAGGTGTTGTATTCTATAATGGGTCTAATAAGTGATGAGTAGAGGCACAATAACCTCCTTTGTTCTGGATGAGAGCCCTTTTGAGATTAGGTGGGCAACGTAGAAGGATTTTCTAACCACCTTGGCAATATGATTATCAAAAGAGAGATTGCTGTCTACTTCGGTCCCCAGATCCCTTATTACTTTTTCTGTATTTAGGGGACTACCACCTATGTGGTAGTTCGCGGGTACTTTGTTTTTTCCAAAGGGGATGACTATGCTCTTTTTGGCATTCAGCTTGAGACCATGATTTTGACACCAGGTATCTGTGTCAGTGAGACCCTTCTGGAGGGTGTCTTTATCAGCCGGAGAATCAATTATGGTCCCTAGTTTGCAGTCGTCTGCGAACTTGGTCAGCCAAAGTCCTCCTGTGCTTGCCTGTACCTCTGAGAAGTATATACCGAACAGCAGGGGTCCTAGGACATATTCCTTATGTATATAAGGAAAAAGGCTTGATACCACCCAGACCTGTCAAGGCTGACTTTACTAGATCTTTCTACTGCCTTTTTCTCAAGGGCCTCAGTTGATGATATTTGTGCTGTTGCTGCTGCCACCTAGTGTAACATTCACACTTGCATTTCTCATTGTAAGCTGGATTTGCTATCCAAGAATAGGGCAGCTTTTAGTTCAGCCTTCCTCTGAAATATCCTTCCTTGAGGCCATTGTGAGCTAATTAGCTGGAGCCACACTCCTATCTGTTGAGGGACAGACAGAACAGGCATCAGATAAGAAAGTTATGTACTTACCATAACTGTGGATCTGTGTTCCCTGTTTCCATCCTTCCTCAAATCTGCTCCATTAGTCCTCCTTCCATTTCATGGAAGATTATAGACAGTGTACTTCTTATATGATATAACCTGCCCACGACCAAGGTATTACACACTTACAGCTCCAGAATAGCGCTTGACTGGATTCTTGTGTTTCCTTCAGTATTTTCAACTTTGGTTGTGTCTTTGTTTGCAGAAAAAATTTGTTCCGAGGTAGTCATGGTGGCAGGAGGGGATTACGGGCAAGGGAAGGGGCCTGAGCTGAGGCTCCTGAAGTCTGATCTGAAAGCCATCTGTTGAGGAAGGAAGGAAACAGACAACACAGAACTATTGTTATGGTAAGTACATAACTTTTTGTTTACAGGACTACATTTCTTTGAGGAAAGATAGACTTAGCTCATGTAGTAGTGGATAGTAGGTGTGTTTCTCTTCAGATACTTTTTATTCCCCGTCATACCCAACCAGCTAGCTGCTCTGCCTACATTGTGCCTAGGTAAGAAAAGTTACCTGGATCTGCCACTGGATGGATTAGCAGTTGCTGCATACGAAGTTGAAGTAAAACAATAAAGCTTTCCTGCCACCATTCCCTTTTGTTACTTAATTGGAAAAAAACGTATGACATCCTGTATATTTCAGCAGTCTAGGAAACAACGTCACTTGTTCACTTTTACTGCAGTAGAGGGAAAATTCCATTTAAAATTTTATTATGGCACCTATATAATCATTTCTATCTTTGATAAATAACATTTTATTGTTGCTGAAATGTTAGAATGTGGAGGAAAAAAACTATTTCAGAATATTGAGATATACCTAACAGAAATTATTTCAATATTAAAATGTCTAGCTGAGACATTCAGTTCTTACCTTTATTGTATTCGTGCAGCACTGTTTTACTTAGTTTATTTCCTCCTGTATGACTGTAAAGATAGGTTCCAGAAGCCTATCTACCAATCTTGACCTGGAATAATCAGATAATTTAAAAATTAACTAACAAATGAGTGAAGTAACTGTAAGGGTATATTAATTAGATTTTAAGTGCTAATTTATTAATATGAGGATTTTGGTTAGTGTTTTTCTGAATTTGTAATTATTATTCCTGGAGAAGGTTGTACTACCTTTGTCATATTAAGAAAGAGCAACCAACTCTTTTTTGTCTTGTTTAATTAAATATACATTTTTTGGAATTATAATTATTGGTCCTGGAGTAGTTCATTGTGCTAACTTTGTGTTTTGCTTGCTGATTTTGTGGAATCTAGTTTTAGTCTACTTACCCGTTCTTTTTCAAAAATTAAAAGTTGAGTGATGTATGATACATAAGGGAGCCCTGTGTTGGAACAGTGCATGGAAGATGCCACTGTTTTTGTAAGTTCTGGTTGGGAGGAGACACAAATAATATTGGTAGAACCATAATATTATGATTTACTGTTTCAGGGGCCTCTCCATGAAGATATACTGTTAAAGTAAGGGTACTTAAAGACAGCCGTAGTATTTACTTCCTTTCTTGATCACAACACTAAGTCTGAGAGTTTGCCTAATAAATATTGTCTAAAAAGTGCTATTGTTGAATTTTTTAGCAGCTTCAGACCTCAGATTGAAGTATTCTTAAGATTCATTAATTAATTTTGCACAAGCAGAAAACTATAACTCAAAGTGGAAAGGGATGATGATACAGAGGTAAAGCTCATGAAACAAGGAGAGACTGGGATTTGGAAGACCCTTCAGGAGAATGGCAATAATCATGCACAATATTATATTCATAAAGTAGCAGAAAGTGTTTTAATAACTAAGCCAACATGGAATGGAGAAAGGAGATTCTGCTGATAAGGATGACTGCAATTAGGGATACCGACAATAGGCAAGAGGGGGCTGGAATTTATTGGAGAAAACTGACAAAGGATCCAAGGTATTGGGAGCAAATGACTAGAAAGGGAAAGGTAATGGGATGGGAAGACACCAAAAATGTATTTAGAATGCAGGTTAGAGATTGCCTTCCCTATCAAGGATTGATATCAAAGTACAGGCAAATACAATATTGATATCAAAGTACAGGCAAAGAGAAAGATGTAGGGGGATCCTAAATGAAAGACCAGCACAGGTAGAGTTTTTAATAGAATCTAGAACAGAAGCTGCCATTAAAAAAGGAATAATTAGTAGAACATATAAAATATTGCATGGCCAGTATAAGAATCAGAAGAGCTTAGAAAAGATTCATAAGAAAGATCGGATAAGCAATTCACAAAGAGACAATGGGGGATATATGTATATCTCCCAAATATGTAACATAGTCTAGAAAATTTAGAATCTTTGCTTGGAAGTGTTTACATGGGCATTTTTATACCCTAAGTAGACTCCAAATAATTTTTCCTTGGGTAGACCGCAAATGTTGGAGGTGTGATGGGGATGAAAGAGGTAACTGGGAACATATTTTTGGGAGTGTAATGAGCTGGCAGACTTTAAGATTCCCTGCAGACTGCTCTGTCAGAGATACTGGGTGGGCCAACTGGTGTAACTAAGGAAATCTTTTTGAGCTATGATACAGAATCAGAATTGCCTAGACATAGTAAGGCCTTATGGAGTCTAATTATGGTGGCTGCCAAAAAAGCAATTACTAGAAAATGGAAATCAAAGCCTAAACCAACTTTACTGGAAGTAGTGAATACAGTAATAACTGGGATCTTTAGAAAAGGGATGGAGCGAAGTACATATTAAAAAATGGGAATTGTGAGAACAGTTTATGCAGAGTAGGAACGAGGTTTTAAAGAAGGCAGGATTTGAATACGATATGTAATACTTAATTGACAGTGACTGGATATATTATAAGTGATTCATGATATTTGCAACTACAGCTGTCTCATTGAAGTCTGGGATGTATAATATTTGCAGCTTGATGATGGTTTGTTTTTCATTTATACAATAATTTAATAGATATATTTTTATTTTAAAAAGATTCATTAATTTATTGCACAGTATTTTGTCCAAAAGTAGGCGGTATATTCTTATACAAAGTTGTTGCATAATTCCCCACCACTGGGGTATCATCTAAAGCAGTTCAGTGTTTGGCTAATGCTTTTGCCTCTTTGGTTCATTTGTCAAGCTGATGACCTACTTGGCTTTAAGCAACTTGATTTGCCGTACTTCTCCTTGAGTGCATTTAATTATGTAGGTATGTTTGCCCTTCTGTGAGTAAGTAATTTGATGTGCTTACTTAATATTTAATAATGGAGTTGTCCTGGAAATAGTTTGCACTGAAATAAACTTGTCATTTGGAGCAGGAGGCACGTACTTTGTTTCTGTAAAAATTGTCCTCTTAGCGGATTTGTCTTTGTCAAAAAGTTGCTGTTTTTACTATCTGCAAAGAAGTTGCACTCCTTAATTGTACATAGATGAAACAGTTAAACTTGTGTGGAAGTGCAGGAAGTGTTACCAGCTGTACTTTTACTAGTTAGTAGACCTGTAGATGGCTACATTTGTAAGCATCATTTGTGTAAATATTTTAATTGTTTTGCAGAGTTCAACCACAACAACAAGCTCTCAGCAGGTTAAGGCTCCACAGAGTACAGCACCATCTGACCAAAATGATGCCATTGTAAAAATGTTCAATGCTTTTGATGTAAAGGAGACATCTCATCACTTAATCATTACTCATCTGGATCTGCATATATGTGATGATATTCATGTTAAAGATCGAGGTACTGTTTTGAAACTCCCTTTGTGATAGATATAGTGAATTACTTTTTTACATTATCTTCTTCAAATTTGCTGATGTATTTATAACAGAAATAAGCCATTTGCCAGCACAGAAATTAACCGTTATAGGTGTGTGATGTGTGTGGATATGTATGTACACGCGCACATAAATATATATGTGTGTACACACATGTGTACGTATATATAAATAGACATATGTATGTATGAACTTTGCAGTTAACCATGTGCTTTATCAGAATCCCTGAAACAGAAAACCTTTCGTGTGCCCAGATGTTATAAAAAAGCACCTGTTACATGCTAGACTGTGTGACTTCAAGGACAATTAATTTAATTGCAAATGCTCAATATTTTGTAATTATTGGACTACTAACTATATAAAGCTGTTCAACTAAATCAAGCCACATATAATTTTTTGATGCCTTGCTATACTGTGATTAAAAGTCATGCCATACTGTGCTGAAAATATTATATTCTGTTCTATTATGTGTCATGTATGCTGCAAAGTTGTGATCAGTGTTCATCTTGTTTGCAACACTTTATTAACCAGTGTGGCAAAACATATGCAGTTAACAAAGTTGCATGTTTCTATCATCTCAGTGTAAGTAGCAAGTGGTGTAAATATAATTGGCTTCTGTTTGTTGAATATTGTGAGCTCATTGTAAACCTTAGATGATTATAGTTTACTTGGTTTTATGAGTGTTGCTCTACCCTGAGTCCAGATCTTGGATGAAAAAGGTCAGACTTGACCAGTCCCACCTGTGTGTTTAACAAAGTAAAATAAAGTGTAATCATAGCAAAGGCCAGACTGACCTATGTGGTTAACAAAGTGAAATAAAATAAAATCACACCAGACAAGTATAGCATGTAATTTTAGCACTGAATACTGGAGATTAAAATTAACTGTTGTCAAGCTGTCTCAGGCTTTGCTGCCTTCTCAAAACAATAATAGTAATGTAAATTATCAATTGATAGTGATTAAGCACATTTTTTCACTTTGAACTGACAAAAATTAGGTTTTAAAATGAAGAATGTGAGGTTGTTCAATCTCGCCTTCATTCTTACTGATGGGTTTGGAGCCGAACATCGGCTCCGATTTGGCCAAATAGCAAAGCTCGAGGTCTCTAACAGCTTGAGGCCAAGCCCTATCCCACAATGCACCACTACATACTCCAGATATAGTTTGCTGCTGCAACTGATGAGGTATTCTTTACAGCTCTTCGCCGTTTATTGGATAGATATGTGAATTTTGGAAAAAAATTCTACCTTTTTTCTCTCTATTATAGTGGTTAGGTTAGTAGTACTAAACGTGTTGGTTTGTTGTCTGTTTGGACTTATATCCAGTTGGATAAGTTTTCTTTCTTAGTATGTTGATACCTGGGCGTGGCCCTGTTATTTTAGTTAAGGTCGTTGGCCTTTTGTGGCAGTACAGAGCTCTATCCCAGCCTGGTTAGGCTTGCTGCAGTTTTTTTTTTTGCACCTTTTACTTTAGCCAGTTAGGCTTTTGGCTGATTTCTTGGCCGTTTTTGTTTTCAGACTTGAGACTTTTTGCTAATACTGTTAACCGGTTAGGCTCTTGTTGTAGTATTGCTGCTGTATAATAACTAGTTTATAACCCATAGGCAGATAGATATATTTGTTATTGGACTTATTTGGATATAACTGTTATTTGGACCAGAATGTCAGAGAAGGCTAAATCGGGATTGCAACGGTGTCCCAAATGCAATCAGAAAATGTCAGTAACGGATGGTCATTCCACATATGTGTACTGTCTAGGGGAGGTACACTTGCAGGAGGTTTGCTCCATTTGCCATAGCTTTAGTGCCAGGGTTTTAGCTGAGAGAAAGCATAAGTTGGTTGAAAGGGGCTTAATTAAAGCAGCCTTCCGGTTGGATTTGGATTCTGCTTCCAGTCAGCCAAAACCATCTTCTCCTGCATCGTCATCTGGTTCGACACCAAAGGGCTCTTTGGTCCCGAAGTCATCTAAGAAGGCTACGGTCTCGGCTCCAGTGCTATTAGAACTGACCGTTCAGGTTGCTGGTAGGAGCCGGTCCCCAGTTCTGGAACCGGTGTCTCCTACCTTGAGGTCCCCTATTCTGGGGTCACCGGCTCTGTCAGTGGTATCTCCTCGGCCTTCTAGACTATCTGATTTGGATATGGACCGAGTGGTGCGGAGACTTCTACAGGACCTGATGCTTGCAAAAATTCTGTCTGTTTCGACTCTTACAACTTCGGAACTGACAAAGTCCTCTCCTATTCTTGTTGCTTCTCCTCCGACTACACCAAGACTTCGGAGCTGGAGGAGGCCAGTCAGTCGTTGGTGGAGCCTTCAGTGCCAACACTCACCTCTGAGCTGTCTATACCGACCACCCTGATATCCTCTGCTCCGGTAATGGAATCTGGGAGCCAACACTCTCCTGTTGGCTCTTGGGGGGGGGGTTGAACCGATCTGTTGGTTCCGACTCTTCTTCTTGGGGCATCATCATGGATGAGTTTGGCTCCTACCTTGGGCTTAGAGCTGGCAGTTCTGGTGTGGGAGGAGTCCTCGGTGTCTTCGGACATGGGTGCTTCCTCGCATTGGAGCTGTGGGGCCTTTGATTCCATGAGGAGGGCTTTGTCCCCCAGGACTTCCACAACCTCTGATATGGCCACCTCCTCCTGAGAGGCACCTGCTTCTTTTCCACTACCACAGGTTCCAGTAAGCAAAGGGACCCAGAGCCTCAGGATGCCCCCTTGTGGGAACCCTGCTCTTCCGAGACTTCCCCAGAGATTCCCACTGAGGAGGTCCCTCGGAAGAGGCTATGCAAGAGGAGACATCTAGATTCCCCTCAGGAATCCATCACGTCGGACACAGATTTGGAGGAATCGGAAGGGTCTCCAAGGTCCCCCTCTGAGGATATTTCCTTCAGGGATATCTTTGAGATCCTTAAGCAGAGGGGGGACTGGCAGCCCTAAAACCCTACCGAGGATGAATCGGAGCTCCTGAAGGTTTTTGGGTCTCAACCCTCCACCTCTTGGGTGTCTCCGCCCTTTGATGAGTTAATGGATCTGTTATCTCGAAGGGTGTGGGAGTCACCAGATTCTATGGAGCCTGTTCCTAGAAGGCCAAACAAGTACATATCAGCACCCCATGGCAACGTCTTTTTATCTAGACCCATACCTGTTGATGCCAGCCACTAAAAAGGAGATGTCTGAGACTTCTACATCTGTTCATCCTCCTAATAGAGAGTTTAGGATAATGGACAGATTCAGGAAGTGAATGTTCAGTTCGACGACCTTTGCACTTAGGTCATTGAACTACCTGACCCACTTCACACGTCTACAAAGAGATCTCCTCAAGGAGCTTGGAGATACTTTACAGGGTGCAGTAGCCAACTTAGTGACATCTCAGCTTGCTACCCTCAATTCTATTGTAAACTTGTCCATGCGCCTTGTGTCTTATGCAGCTGATGGAACGAGTAGGGCTGCAGGTACAGGAATTGATCTGCGGAGACATTCCTGGATGCGCTTATGTTCTTTTGTGGAACCCTTTAAGTCGTTTGTGAATGCCCCTTTTTGATGGTTCCTCCTTATTTGGACCAAATAAAAGAGACACCCTCACCAGATGTGCGCAAGACGGTAAGACTCTGCCGTTGGAGTCCATTTTTCTACCCCTACTAGACCTTATCCCAAATGTCAACGGAGTGGGAGGATGCATTTCCATAAGAGCCAAGGAGCCTTTCTGAACTTACAAGGTGAAGCCTCCTCCAGGGGCAGAGGGGGAGGCAATGGTGGAAGATGCCCATGTGGCAGAGGGAGTCCGCAGAAACTGGGTGACAGGGATCAGTTCCTTGGGAAACCCTATCAGCGCTCCTGAAAGGAGGCCTGACTGTCCTGCTCTGGAGGCAGTCTGGGAACATTTGTCTTTGTACCTAGGCACCTGGCTAAATATCTCAGAAGACTGATGGGTACAAAACATTATATCCAGAGGATATTCCATCCCCTTTCACTCTTATCCCAGACCAACAAAAGGAATCCCAGACATTCCACCCAGTGTACGGGATGTAGCATCCGTAGAGGTCCATTTGTGGTGAAGACGAAGTTCCGGATGGTCACGCTTCAGTCCATTCTCCTATTTTTAGGGAAGGACGATTGGATGTGCTCTATCGATCTACAGGATGCGTACTACCATATCAAAATGGCCAGGCCATTCAGGGAGCATCTATGCTTCTGGCTGGGAGCCAGTCATTTCCAGTTTTGGGCACTGCCCTTTGGTCTCACTACAGCCCCCAGAGTGTTCACTAAATGCATGGCAGTGGTTATGGCTCACTTGAGGCATTCAGGAATCCAGGTGTTTCCTTACTTGGATGACTGGTTCCTTTCCGCCCTCACCAGGCATCTGCTTATTCGGGCAAGGGACGCTACCAGGGATCTATGTTCACAGCTGGGCATTACGATAAATTTAGAAAAGTCTGCCTTATTGCTGTCGCAGCGACAGTCTTTATAGGAGCAGACTTAGACATGGTCAGCATGTCCCTGAAGCTCCCTGCCGAAAGGGTTATTGTCCTCCAACAATAGATTGTGGATCTCCTGTCAAAGCGAAACGTACCAGCATCACAGATTCTCAAACTGCTCAGCATGATGGCAGCAGCAATTATTGCAATACCCCTTGCGAGATCCCACATGCGCATTCTTCAATGACTGCTTTTCACACAATGGACCTTTCGGGAATTACCGACTCTTGCAAAAAAGACCTTTGCTGTTGGCTAACGTTGGAAACAGTGACTATGGGCCACCCATTTGTTCTTCCCTCTCCAGTCACAACACTGACCACGAACACCTCCCTGATTGGGTGGGAGGGCATTATCAGGGATGGACAGCCCAAGGTACTTGGCAGGCTCACGAGGCTCATTTGCACATAAACATCCTGGAGATGAGAGCGGTTCTGCTAGTGTTTCAAGACTCTCTTCCCCTAGGCACGATTGCAATACAGTCAGACATGTCAGTCGTCTGGTACATCAACCAACAAGAAAGAACCAAATCCTACCCCCTGTGTTGAGAGGCTCTGAGATTATGGAATTGGGCGGAGACCACCCAGCGTTTTCTGATTGCAACACATATCATGGGGAAATTATCGTAATAAAGGACAGACTCAGCAGAGCTATTCTGCTGCCTCACGAATGGTCCCTCAAGAACGAAGTAGCAGAAATGATTTTCCGCAGATGGGGCCAGCCTTGCTGCAACCTTTTTGCCACCTCCACAAACACCAAGTGCAGCAACGACTTTGCCCTGATCCCTCAACAGGGTCAGCCACCGAGGGACGCTCTGGTCCACGATTGGCCTCTGGGACTCCTTTATGCTTTTCCCCCTTCCCGTTGATTCCCAAAGTATTGCAGAAAGCCAGTTTCCTGGGCAGGGCACACATCTTAATTGCCCCCTATTGGCCTCGTCAAATTTGGTTTCCCTTTCTGAAGCTCCTCTACTAGAGGAGCCTTGGATCTTAGACCCAGTGCCGGATCTGTTGACCCATTTGTCAGGCGCTCTTCATCCCTCTCTTCAGTCCATCAAACTGACAGCTTGGCTGCTCCAATTCCCAGAATAGCCAGGTTCCAAAATCTGTCAGAAGCACCCCAACATATCCTTTTGTCGTCACACAAATAATCTACTAGGAAACTTTACCTCAGTAAGTGGAAAACGTTTTCCATTTGGGCACAACAGAATAATTTTGACCTTTTCCAGGCATCTATAATAGATATACTGGAATTCCTAACTAAACTATTCATTGAAGGAGCTGCAGCAGCAACCATTCAAGTCCAACTTGCTGCTATTTCTAATTTTCATTTAGGGGCAGCCGAAAATGGTAACATGTCTCATAAGCTGGCTAAGGCTTTTTTGAAAGGTACTGTGCACTGAAAACCACCAATCAGATCTCCCATTACTCCCTGGAACTAAATCTAATCTTCTCCAGAATTATTCTTCCGCCCTTTAAACCTGCCTCTTCTTGTGAGCTGAAGTTTCTTTCGTGGAAGACTTTATTCTTGGTGGCTATTACATTGGAACGTAGAATTTCAGAATTTTGCCTTTTCCATCAAACCGCCCTACCTAATATTTCATAAAGATAGGGTTTCCCTCAGGACGAATCCATCATTTCTACCCAAGGTATGTTCTGAATTTACACTGAATCAGACTATTGAGTTACCCGTCTACTTTCCTAATCATTCAAACCAGTTGAAATATATGCTTCACAAACTTGATGTGCATAGACAACTTCGATTTTATTTGGACAGAACAAAAGATCTCAGAAGGGCTGATCAGCTGTTTGTCTCCTTCTCAGATTCAAGAAACGGTACACCTGTGTCCAAACCTACCTTATCGAAATGGCTCTCTGATTGTATCTCATTTATCTACAGTAAAGTGGGTATTGCATTACAGAACAAGGTCAAAGCTTATTCTACAAGGACGGTTTCTACTTCTGTAGCCTTCTTGACCAGGTTGCCTATAGATTCTATTTGTGCAGCTGCCACCTGGTCAAATCCACTTACTTTTATATCTCATTACAAAGTGGACATGGCCTCTAGGGACAGAGCTTCATTTGGATCTGCTGTCCTGAAACAGGTACTCCCGTGAGCCACCCAAAATTGTGGTGCTGGGGACACTACCCATCAGTAAAAATGAAGGCGAAGATTGAACAACTTCACATTAAGAAGTTATGTACTTACCATAACGTTCCATGCGAGTTGTTACTCTCGCTTTCATTATTATGACCCTCCCTCCTACCCCCTTCCTGTGTCTGGAAGCACGAGAGTTATCACTTGGTTTGGTTTTGGTTTTCTTGAAGAAGTTTCCTTTTACCCTGGATGTATGCTTTCCTCGAAATCTGGGATAGGTTTCTACTCTAGTTGGCAGCAAACATGATCTGGGGAATGTAGTGGTGCATTGCGGGATAGGGCTTGGCCTTGCGCTGTTAGAGACCTCGATCTTTTCTATTTGACTGAATCGGAGCCGATGTTTGGCTCCGAAAGCATCAGTAATAATGAAGGCGAGAGTAGCAACTCACATGGAACGTTATGGTAAGTACATAAATACTTATTTTTATCATTGTAGAGTCACTCGTGTTGACTTTCTATTCATATGCTGCAGTATCCATTACCTGAGAGAGTCTGCCTCCAGCTGACTCATCTTTGGTAAAATGGTTGTATGTATAAATGCTACTGCGAAGGTATGAGCATCGGCCCTTAATACACTGCATATGTCTGCCATAAGCAGATATCTGGTATAAAGCAGATGTTAGCACACACCTACCTCAGAACTTTTCTGCTGCCTGTTTGACTGCCAGCTCCGGTTGTCGCTCACTTTGGAAAGTGACCTTGTGCTTTGTTCGAGTTCATATAAGTATCCATAGGGGTTTTGTTAACTTCCTTGATACTGTGTTGTGGATTAATGTCAGGTAGAAAGGGCAAGTGTTGGTGTGGAAGACAGATTCCACATAAAGACTCACACAAGCTCTGTTTATTCTGTCTAGGCCCAGACCACAATCATACCACTTGCAAGATCTGTAAGGCCTTCATTATGAAGACCCTTAGGAGCCATCTTGTTGCTCTTAAATTATACTTAGAGAATTAGTGTTTAAAATGCCTGGCTAGAGACATGGACGCAACATTGCTTCAGAGTAGCCACTGACCAAAAAGGCCAAGAAGCCTCTGCCTGCTCTTAAGACTGCGCCCTCTGTTCCGACCGTTCCTCTCGAGGCCAATGAAGAGACGGAGCTGGAATCCGTAGACCTTCTACTGATGGGTATCTGAGGGGAAGCCATTAAGGAGACTGCCAGCATGTCTCAGAGGGATCTGGAGGCATCTAACCCAGGCACCAGGGGGAAACCATGGCTTATTATCTCCAAAGGCCTGCATGGGGTTTCCCAAATTGTAGTTCAAGAAGATGCTATCTCAGACGTCGTAGAGTGTTGTCCAATGTCTGGTCCTCCTCCACCTCTCCACTGTGTCTTAGACAACCCCCTACATCGGAGGCCTCAAAAAAGAAAAAAAAAGACCAAACACATTGTTTATTCTTAGCAGACCATGCCATCTGATCAAGTGCCTGACTGGCAGGCCTTTACCCGAGGCCTCTATAATGTTTTCATGGCCTTATGTCAGACCCTCAGCCTCCACTCTTAGGAGTAGGCCTTTGGCAGATATTTCTTCTGAGGATGACGAATCTTCAGGGGATGAGTCCCTTACATACACCTGTCAGATTGCTTCTCCACTGGGCTATGCTTCCCCAGAGGAGTAGTCTAATGGAACTGATTGCCCTGTGGAAGGCATCACCTTTGAGGAGTCCATTGTCCAAATGAAGGACTTCTTTTAATGGGTCTGCAGTCTGGTATCTGATACTCAAAAGAAGTACTATGACCTCTTGCAAATGGAGTCCTTTAACCCGTCTGATGTTCAACCTGTTCATCCTGCATTTTTTTATGCCTTTTTTTGCTGCATCTGAATCTCCAGACTCCCCACCCCCAGTACGTAAGCGCCCTGACAGATTTTATAAAGTACCAGAAGATGCCAAATTCCTTTTCAAGGCCCCTTCTGTAAAACCCATCCATTATGTCTGTTGCTGCAGATAAAACTTCTAAGCTTCTTCCCTCTACTTCCTTGCTCCTTTCTGATAAAGAAAGCAGGGTTATGGAGAGCTTAGGGAAAAAAGTTTATAACTCTGCCACCTTAGCTGTTAGTGCCATAAATTATCAAAGTCATAAGAACAAATATTCCTTGGACCTATTGACAGATGCCATTAAACAGTTTAGTGAGTTACCTGACGCCCCCAATAAGGCAAAAATTGCCAGCCTTTTGAATTCTTGCAGTCAAGTTACCAGACGCAATGTAAAGTGTAGTTATGATGCAGCAGAGGCCTCAGCTAGGACAGCTGCATCAGGGCCGGTCCACAGAAGATATTCCTGGCTCAGGCTGCAGCCTTTGCCAGATGACATCCAGGCAAAATTAATAGATTGCACCCTTAAATAATAAGGCCTTGTTTGGCTTAGCGGCTGCAGAGCTCTTTAAGGCCCTTCAGGTGAAGGGTAAAGAGCTTCAGGATTTCAAGCACATATTTATGTCCCACATTCCCTGATGTTCTTCGTGTTTCACTGTTGCAGTCATAACTGTAGGGTGCTCCTGCCGGCAGGCAGCCCGAGGTCGGCCAGAATCCCAAAGTCTGGGTCCGGCGTCGGCTGTATAAGCTAGTATCCTGACGTCAGTACGCCTTGGTACATAGCCCCAGCCGACGCCATCTTCTCCAGTCTTTCTTGCCGTGCGGTGGAAAGCAGCTCGCAAAACGTTGGTTGGCGATTTTCGAACAGCATTCTTGGTTTTTGTCGGTCCGAAGTTGTTACTTCTCTTCTCAAAGCTAAGTACCCCGTTGGGGAATCTTTTTCTTGTTCCTCCGATATCAGAAAAAGTTAATAATTGTATAGCGTGTGGGAAACAAATACCTCATAAAGATTTCCACTCTTACTGTCTACCTTGCTTAGGGCCCTGACCACGACGTTTCTTGTTGTCGGTTCTGTGCCAGGTTCAACTCTCGTACTATCAAACGCAGGTACGACTGGGCTTTAAATTATTTTGGCAGACGCTTCAATTACAGAATGTCGTCGGATACTACCGGAGTTCAAAAGAAGCGCAAAGATAAAGACAGGCCTCCGAGGTCCAAACAGGACTCGTTGCAGCTGGAGCCAGCGTCCGGTTCGGCTGTCGTCAGTGAGGCGCTTTTGCAGCCCCTGTCGTCCGCCGCTTCTGAACCGATGGCCGATACGGACTCCCATGGGGAGCCATCAAGGCCCACTATTTTAACTGCTGCAGGACCTTCGGACGTCGCTCCTTCAGATGGGTCCGGAACCGCTGTGCAGGTACCGGCTTCTGAGGGGGTTTTCAGGCCTACTCACATTACTATTTCAAAGGCAAAGGCAAAGACAAAGACTCCTAAGTCTAAAGTTTCAGCTCAAGCTGCTTCTGAATCCACTCCCAAGACACAAAAACAATTATTGAGGATGGCTGAGGACTTGCTTACAATGATTAGGGGTTCTCACCCCCCTCCTGAGAAAAGACCTCGACAGGATGTAACTCTGGATTCTTCTGACCAGGCCTCTGTCTCTTCTGTTTCTTCCTCTGATCAGGACTATTCCTTCCCCCCTTATGAGGATTCGGATGCTGAGGAATCTTTGCCCTCGGCCTCTCCGCCTGAGGATTTTTCTTTTGGGGAAACCTTGCATGAGATGAGGGAACATTTTCATTGGGAAGGACAGGAATATTCTGCTTCCAAAAAGAGGCTTAGAGAATTTCTTCTTCTTCCTCAGCATAGGCCTTTAGCTATCCCTCCTGTTTTGGACATTGTGGATGATGCTTTTTCTGAGGCTAATTTGAATCCTGATTCCATGCCTCCTGCTCCTTCTAAGCCTGATAGATTTTATAGGGTTCCTGACTCTCATTTATTTTTATTTAAAAATCCTTCTGCAGACCCTGAAACTATTTCTCAGGGTTCTAAGGCTGCTAAGGTTGCTACTTCTAAAAATCCTATTCCCTCTGAGAAGGATTCTCGTGCTTTAGACAGGTGGGGCAAAAGGTATATACTTCTGCTACCCTTTCTGTAAGGGCATTAAATTGCCAGTTTCATATGTTTAAATACCAGCAATTTCTTTTGTCTGTTTTAAAGCAAAAGCTTTCTTCCGTACCTGCTTGTGCAGAGGATAAGGAACTTCAGGATGTTTTGCATGCTACTGAACAGGTTAACAAGCATAGCTTACATTGTGGTTTTGATGCCTTGGATGCTTCCTGCAGGGCTGCTGCCTCTGGTACTGTGATTAGGAGACATGCCTGGCTTCGTGAACAAAGTTTGCCTGAACAGGTTAAGGCTAAGTTATTAGATGCCCCTGTTCAACATGATGTTCTTTTTGGTTCTAAGGCTGAGGAAGTTATTAAAAAGATGGAAGAAAAGGCAAAGTCCATGCAGACTGTAAAAGATTTCTTGCAGGTTCAGCCTCCTAGATTTTCCAGGAATTGGCCCTCTAAAAATTGGTCCTTTCCCACGTCTGACAGGCCTCAAAGGGGAAGATATAGACGCTCCAGAGGTCGTGGTCAAGGTCAGACCTTGTACAGATCTAGACAATGGACTGCTTCTTCACCTAGAAGGGGAGAAGACAGATCCCAATCTCAAAGAAAACAAACTCAATGACTCTCTCGGTTGGGCTTCAGGACCTCTTTACCTGGACGCCCCTCTCGGAGGAAAACTGTCTCTTTTTTACAGGAATTGGACTCATATTACCCAGGACAAATGGGTATTGGATGTGATTTTAAAAGGTTACAAGTTCCACTTTCACACTTTGCCAAGGACTCACGGTTGGCCAGATCTGCCAAAACTTCAATGGTCAGAGGCCTTAACTCAAGTGGATGCTCTTCTGGCCATGAGAGCCATAGAGCCTGTTCCAGTCTTGGAAATGGGAAAAGGATTTTATTCAAGGCTGTTTCTGGTTCCCAGAAAACAAAACTCTTGGAGACCTATTCTGGACCTTTCTGTGTTAAACACCTTTTTGGAAATTCCAAAGTTCAAGATGCTCACTCTGCAACAGTTACTTCCAATGCTCTCTCAGGACGCCTGGATGGCGACATTGGACTTAGGGATATGCAAATAGGCTTCCTTTATCAGACAAGAACGCAGGAAATTCCTCAGGTTCAAGGCAGGTTCGAGGCACTTTCAATTCTCTGTTCTGCCCTTTGGTTTATCTACTGCGCCCAGAGTCTTCACCAAGTGCCTGGCACCAGTAGTGGCTTACTGCAGACTTCAGGGGATTCAGATTTACCCCTATTTGGACGACTGCCTTATTCAGGCAGACAGCAAAGATCTTCTGCTTCAACACCTAGACTTCGTTCAACATCTTCTCCTCTTACTGGGATTCTCAGTGAACATAAAAAAGTCACATTTGATCCCTTCTCAACAAATGGTATTTTTGGGAGCCCTCTTAAACACAACCTTACAAAGGGCCTACCTCATTCCAGAAAAACAAACTCAGCTGGCTTCTACTTTCAACACCTTGGCAACTCTATCTCAGCTCACTGCAAGGAAATTCCTGCAGGCTCTGGGCTACATGGCTTCCTGCATTCTGTTGATTCCAAACGCAAGGCTTCACATGAGAAAGCTTCAATGGTATCTGAAAAGTGTATGGTCACAGCATTATCACGATCTGGATATTCTGATTCCTCTGATCCCCTGCCTCCAGAAGGAGTTCCTCTGGTGGTCCAGGGCATGCATTTTGAACGAAGGAAAACCTTTCCGTCTCCCTCAACCTACTCAAATCCTAACCACGGACGCCTCGGATTATGCTTGGGGAGCACATTTTCTAGACAATTGCCAGCAAGGAACCTGGACAAACGACCATCTTCACTGGCACATCAATCTGAAGGAGATGTTGGCAGTTCAAAATGCCCTTTTGGCCTTCAAGCACCTTTTACAACCAGGGCCTCTGCTAATTCGCACAGACAACACCACGGTCATGTGGTACATCAACAAGCAGGGGGGATCTCATTCTTACCCCCTTTGCAGACTGGCTATGAGTTTATGGGACACCGCTCTAAATTTGAATCTGCATCTCCAGGCTCAATTCATTCCAGGAAAACAAAATCTTTTAGCAGACAGCCTGAGCAGAAACATTTCAGATCCTCACGAATGGATTCTAGACACCAACTTGTTCAAAAGGATTACTGCGGTTTGGGGATGTCCCCAGATAGATCTGTTTGCATCCCATCTCAATCATCAGCTGCCTCGCTTTTGCACCAGGTCCTTCCACAAAACAGCATGGAGAGTGGATGCCCTGTCTTTCAGTTGGAGAAGTCTGTCTGCATATGCCTTCCCTCCTCTTCCTCTACTGCCTCGGGTACTACTGAAGATAAAGCAGGACAAGCCCAAGTTCCTCGTCTTGATTGCTCCAAATTGGCCTCGACAGTTTTGGTATCCGACTCTAAAGCTCCTGTTCCCGGGGCCTCCTTGGATTCTTCCACTGAACCCTTCACTTCTGTCCCAGCATCAGGGTCAGTTACTACATTCCAACCTCAAGACCCTTTGCTTGGCAGCTTGGCTCTTCAAAGGAATTTGATTGCCTCTAGTCTTCCCAAACAAGTTTTGGATGTTCTTTTGGAAGCTAGACGGCCTAGCACTAGGAAATCTTATGCCTCTAAATGGAAGAGGTTTTCTATTTGGATGCATTACCGAGGTTCTGATCCTCAGGTTCCTGATCTCTCCTCTATTTTGCTTTACCTTTCGGAGCTTTTATCTAAGGGACTTTCATTTTCTTCCATTAAGATTCATGCTTCTGCTATCTCTGCGCATTTCAGTTCTGATCCTCCTGTTTTTTCACATCCTTTGGTGAAGCAGTTCTTGAGGGGGGCTAAGAATTTGCGGCCTCCAAGGACCCCTCCGGTCCCTGCCTGGGATCTTAATTATGTTTTAGAAAAACTTACTTTGCCTCCTTTTGAGCCTGCTGCATCTTCAGATATTAAGTTTCTATCTTGGAAGACTGTTCTTTTGTTAGCTTTGACCTCTGCCAGAAGGGTCTCAGAGTTGCAAGCTCTTATGGCTGTGGAACCTTACCTTATTTTCCATCAGGACAGAGTATCCTTGAGGACCAATCCTACTTTCATGCTTAAGGTGATTTCAAAGTGGCCTTGAATCAGACAATTCACCTTCCTACTTTCTTTCCAAATCCTCAAAATAAAGGGGAAAGGATTTTGCATTCATTGGATGTGCACAGACAGTTGAGATTTTACTTGGACAAGACTAAGGATTTCAGAAAGTCTAACCAACTGTTTGTTTCCTTTGCCTCCAGTTCACTTGGAAAACCTATTTCTAAACAAACCATTTCCAAATGGATTGCTTATGGGATCAGATTTTGTTACACTCATCATGGTAAACAGTTTCTTGGAACCATTAGAAGTCATTCTACTAGAGCAGCTGCTACTTCTACAGCTTTTCTCAGAGGAGTACCTACCAAGGATATCTTGGAAGCTGCCACTTGGAGTTCAGTGCATACTTTTTCCAAGCACTACAATCTCCCTTTGTTTTCTAAGTCTAGGGCAGGCTTTGCCTCCGCTGTCTTGCAGGGTATTCTTGCCTCCCCTTCTTCTATCTAAAGCCTCCTCCCTCTCTACACTGCTTTGGGATTCCACCCTACAGTTATGACTGCAACAGTGAAACACGAAGAACATAGTACAGTTGTGTACACCTACCATAAATGTAGATGTTCGAGTGTCTTCACTGTTGCAGTCGGGGTTTCCCTCCCTCCTATCCCCTCCTCTTCTCTCTTTTGTGGTGTATTTGTGTTTCCTTGTTGGATTCATTTTTGATTTATTGGGGTGTTCTGACATCTAGGGCAAGAAAGGCTGGAGAAGATGGCGTCGGCTGGGGCTATGTACCAAGGCGTACTGACGTCAGGATACTAGCTTATACAGCCGACGCCGGACCCAGACTTTGGGATTCTGGCCGACCTCGGGCTGCCTGCCGGCAGGAGCACCCTACAGTTATGACTGCAACAGTGAAGACACTCGAACATCTACATTTATGGTAGGTGTACACAACTGTACTTTTCCAGAGGAACTACCTGGCCAGAACCTCCTTTGTGAGAAGGCCTTCTAAACACCTATCTTCCAAAGGGAAAAATAACCTCAGGAAGCAGACCCCTTCCAGGTCTTCACCCCGCCACACTAGTTCAAAAGCAGCCCTTACAGGCCAAACCTGATAGTCTGTGACTACCAGACCCTAAGTCCAGATACCACCCCCTCCCTGTGTCTTGTCCTGTCCCTTCCTGCTTGGAAAAAGATTACCCAGGACTCTTGGGTCCTTTGTGTCATAAAACAAGGTTATTTCATGGTCTGGGAATCCAGACCATCATTAAAAGGTATTCCTCAACCCCCACCCCACCCCGAGACCAAATGGCTTCCTTTCCTCCAGTTTTACACACCCTCCTTTCTCAAGGCACTATTCAAGAGATATCTCAAAATTTGAGAGGGAAATGTTTTTACTCCAGAATGTTCCTGGTTCCCAGGAAAGAAAGTCCCTGGAGACTATCTTGGATCTGTCCCATCTGAATACCTTCCTCTACATCCCCCCCTTTCGGATGCTGACTCTTCCTACCCTCCTCCCTCTGGCTTACATCAGGCTTACATGGTGTCCTTAGACATAAAGGATGCCTACCTGCACATCCCTGTCCTCCCACTTTTCAGGAAATTCCTTCTTTTCCCTGTGGGTTCGTCATATTTTCAGTTCTGTGCTTTGCCATTTGGTCTCTCTACGGCGCCAAGAGTGTTTACAAAGTGTTTAGCCCCGGTCATTGCCTTCACCAGAATGCAGGGGATCCAACTATTCCCTTACCTAGATGATATCCTCATCCAGGCATTGTCTCCACAGTTGCTTCTACAGCACTTAGACTATGCCATGTCCCTGCTGAATGGGCTAGGGTTTATCATAAACCTTCAAAAATCCTCTCTTACTCCCCTTCTCAGGACCATCTATTTCAAGGATGCAGGATTCTCACAGTGCAAATGATGGCCTGTCTACCTCCAGAGAAGTTTCCAGGCCCTCACTTCTTATTTCCAGGAACTTCTTCCTATCCAAGCCCTGTCTACCAGAGAGTTTCTAAGACTCTTGAGGTTCATGGCTTCCACCATTTCCATGGTACCCTTAGCAAGACTGCACATGAGGAAATCTCAGTGGTTCCTAGGGATAGTCTGGAAAAGGCACCTACACCCACTGGAGTTTATGGTCCCCTTCTTACCTTGCCTAGCTAAGGAGCTAGAGTGGTGGATTGCTCAGATTTCAAAAATCCAGGCCTTCCTCTACAAACCACCTGCCCCCAACTAGGATCTGTACACAGATGCATCAGACTCTGGTTGGGGGGGGGGCATTCTGGGAGATTGGAGAGTGAGAGACGTATGGACCCACTGCCAACAGAAGGAACACATCAGCATCAAGGAAATGTGGACCTTGATCATTGCCCTACAAATCGTCAAGGCTGAGATCCTTCCAGGAGTGCTGAGATGGTACACAGACAGCACCATGGTGCTGTGGTACATCAACAAGCAGGGAGGGACAATTACATCTTATGCTGATTGGCTTTGTATGTATGGGAGATTGCTCAGCAGAGTCAGGTGACTCTCCTAGCCATCTACATCCCTTCAGCCCAGAATGTAATGGCAGATTCTCTAAGCAGGTCCATGACTCAATCCCATGAATGGATGTTAAACATGGATGTGTTCCTGGACCTGGTCCATCGATGGGGTACACCTCAGGTAGACTTGTTTGCCTCCCCCATGGCCAGACAACTCCCAAATTACTGCACCAGGATATACACTCCTGGGGTGTGGAATGTGGATGCTTTCCCCTTCCCATGGAATGGGATGTTTGCTTATGCATTCCCCCCTTTCCTCTTCTACAAAAAGTTCTGCTGAAAATTCAGAGAACAACCTCAAATCTTGTTGGTAACCCCCTTTTGGTTAAGTCAGCACTGGTTCCCCCTTCTATATCATCTAGCCAAGGGCAATCGCCACAAGTTACCCCTCAGGATGGACCTACTTGCACAGGAAAAGGGTACTCCCATATATCCACCAAGAACCTTGCACTGTCTGTGATATAGCATTGATTCCCTTTAGACACCTTTATAATGAGGACGTGTTACAGGTTCTGGAGGAGGCCAGAAAACCCACTACCAGAAAATCCTATCTGTCCAAGTGGAAAAGATTTCTGTTTGGTGTCAAAAACATGACTGTCAACCACTGTCTGTAGAACTTCCAGTGGTCGTGTCCTACCTGTGTGAATTAGTGAACACTGGTTTGTCATATTCCTCCATCAAGGCACATCTTTCTGCCATTTCAGCTTGTATACCTTTGACTCCTCCTTTGGCTTTGAGATTGGAAGTCAAGCTTTTTCTGAAAGGAGTTCTGCACATCAGACCTCCAAGGAAGCCTATCCCTCCTCCTTGGGACATTAACTTCTTGTTGGAAAAGCTTACCTTACCACCCTTTCAACCAGTTAAGGACTCCACTCTACAAAATTGCACTTAAAAAACTGTTCTTTTGGTGGCCATTACTTCAGCCAGAAAGGGTCTCTGAACTGCAAGCTCTCATGGCTTCTCCCCCTTTCACAGTTTTCCATAAGGACAGGCTTTGCCTGCTTACTTAACCTATCCTTCATGCCCACTTTCTTTCCTTCTCCACAATTCTCCAGTGAAAGGATCCTTCGCTCCTTGGATGTGCATAGACAACTCAGATACTACTTGGCCAAGAACAAATCCATTCGTAAATCAGACAGGCTCTTTGTTTCTTATCACTCAAGAGTCCTGGGAGACCCTGTTTCCAAGCAAACTATTTCTTCATGGATCTCAACAACTGTCGCCTTTTGCTACACAGCCAATGGTAAAAAGCTTCTCGTCCCAGTGAGGGCACACTCCACTAGAGCTGTGTCCTCTTCTGGGGCTTTCTTTAAAGGATTGGATACGGCTGCCATTCTGGAGCCAGCTACTTGGTCATCTGTCCACATTTTCACCAAGGATTACAAATTGGATGTCATTTTTAGGTCCAGAGCAGGATTTGCCATGGCCATTCTGTATGGCTTTGTGGAAAATGTTTCATTTCTCCCTCCCAATCCTTCTGTAGCATGAGCTTTTGCACTCTCCCTCTTGTAATAGATACTGCAGCATACGAGTAGAAGGACATGGTATAGTTGTGTAAAATCTTACCATAACCATAGATGTCCTCTTCTATATGCTGCAGTATGGTTTCCCATCCTGCCTTCCCCCTGATGCTTGCATGACTCCTGATTACTCACTCCTTCCAGGCTGGCGCTCGGCGACATTCAGTTCTGAGGTAGGTATATGCGGATGTCTTCTTTATACCCGACGTCTGTTTATGGCCAACATACGCTGAGTGCTGCGGGCCAATGCACATACCTTCACAATAGCATTTATCTTTGGTACAATGGTTGGATGTACAAGTCAACCGGAGGCAGACTCTCTCTTGTAATGGATACTGCAACACATAGAAGAGAAGAGCACCTATGGTTATAGTAATATATTTTACATAACTATACTATGTTCATTATACTGATAACTTCTTCAGTAGCCTTAGCTGTATGGGTTGTATCCAGCCAAGGATATAACAGCCAGATAGCTTCCAAAGTGTCAAGAGTACCTTCCACACATCCAAACCATTAGTAAGCTTGAGTTGAGCTGAAGAAAGAGTGGTTTGTCTGTCAAGCCCTTCAGATATTTCCTGCCACCAAAGATGATTTCTCTTGTGGGCTTTCAAGAATCAACATTTGGCTAATGGTTTCCATTGATGGGCTGATGAGTTCTTTTCAGGAAAAAAAAAAACTTCCACTTTTTAATTTTATGACTGAAAGTGAATTTTTTTCTGTAAAATTATTTTATGCTGGGAAAAAGTCATCTGATGCTGTCAATTTTCATTCATTCCTCAACAGTTGGGTTTTAATCCGACCCTTGGATCCCACTCTGTCGCTTTTTAGAGCTTGTGGATACTGAAAACTCTCGAGCTCCTCCCTTAACCATAATGCTGTAGTCACCTATCTATCATACCCCCAATCTCATTTGCCACTTTTGAGTATGGACACTGTCGTTGGCTCTCAAGCTTTAGTGTTTTCTGGTTGGATAAGTAAACAGATTGTTTATTTTTTTCACTATCTTTATCCTTTTTTCTATATAGCTAATTTATTCCTCCCTTATGCTACACTTTTCTTAGTGTAATTTAATTACCATTGTTTGTATTTTTCTTCAGTTTGTCTTTACCCTTGTGCTAATTTCTTTAATAACCATTGTTGGTAATTTGTCTTTCTTTCCTATTTAAAAAAGAAAAAAAAATCTTAGTGTTATACTGCTTTTGTTAAGATGGTTGAAAAACTTTCCAGTTTTAAAAAATGCAAAGAGTGTGGGCATAAGATCCTTCTGTTGGATGCTCATAACTCTTGTGTTTATTGTTTGGGCCCATCACACTTAAAGGTGTCATGTGATATTTGCAAAACTTTTAATCTGTGGGTCTTAGTTGATCTAACCAGCTTATTTTGAAAGGTGTTCTGCCTACAAACTTCTCAGAATCATTATCTGGAGCTCAAACCTCCAAATCAGACAAAAAAGAGCCCAGAAAGTGACCGTCGGACCCTTCTGGATCCTCCATTCCATCTTCGATCCTACCACGGAGCCAGCACATAAAGTCTGATCCGAAGACTAAATCTTTTGATCCGTCTGTCTCAGATGCCGGATCTATTTCATCGGATACGATACCCCGGGATCTGAAACAGCTTCCTTGGACCCAGTACGCTTCCTCTCTGGACCCTGTTCTTTCCTGGCTGCCATCACCTATTTTAGAGAGATGCCACCATTCTATGTCCTCTTTGGTGGACTCCTCCTCATTCTTCCAGGAGTCTGACAGAAGCAGATGTGGATAGAATGATGAGAAAGTTTCTCTTGGCACAGATTCAGAAGGGAGTTCTCTAGCTTCTACTCCTTCAGGTCCAGAGACCTTTACCAGTGCTACTCCACACATTTTGGCTCCTTCTCTGATCCGATCCTTGGCTTCAGAGCCCTTAGATCCTAGTCTTCTGGGACCATCTGTATCGGATCCAAAGATCGTTGTATCTTCTGCTTCAATGCATTCTGTGAGTGCACCAGCTCCAAGTGTGTCAGAGCTGGATGACTGTCACAGCTGTACCATTGTTTTCAGATCTGAGGTGTTAGTCGACTTGGACGTTGTCAGAGCCATCTCTGCCGCAGCACTGGACAGCAAAGCTTCGACCTCTGTCACAGATGGGCTGCTTTTGGGTTAGAGGGAGCCGAAGGTCCAGAAACATGTCTTCTCTCCATCAGGCTCATTCTCGCTGGATTGCTCTGCCTTTGAGGTGGTGGCGAAAGTATTCTTTGCTTCTAGAGTATGGACGATTCCACCCTCCCAGATCTTCCTTCTGAATCCCATATATCTTTGTGCCTTGAGCCTTAAATCTCTGCTTCACAGGTACAGCCAGCCCAACGTCCTCCAGTCTACCAAGCAGGGTATACTTATATCTTCTGATACTTCTCTGGGGCATCCCACCAAAGACGTCCCTAGGAAGAGAAGGTGCAAGATGAGGCACTTAGCCTCTCCTCAAGAGTCAGTCACAGAAGATACCTATTTTGATGAGGGAGAACAGTCCCCTAGATCACCACCTGATGGCATCTCCTTTGGAGACATCCTGGAGATCCTAAAGCAAAAGGATGGTTGGTCTACTGATAACCCTTCCCAAGAGGAATTAGTATTCCTGGATGCCTTTGGATCTGGCCCATCTACCTCATGGGTGACTCTGCCTACCGATGAGCTCATTGATTTAATCTCTAGGCAGGAGTAGAAGGAACCCAATGCCATGGAGCTGATCTCTAAGAGACCAGACCAGATCCTGACACCACTGAACGAAATAAATTTTGCAGCAAAAGGAGTACCAGTAGATCCCATGGTCATAGCGGCGGCCATTACTTCTGAGGCACAGAGCTGTATTGCCTTACAGTTGGCTACCCTACAGTACATCACAAATTTGTCCATAAGGCTCATTTCACATGCAGCTGAAGGTACTTCAGGGGTGGCGGGCTGAGACATTTCCATTAGGATACTTGCCTGAATGCACCTGTGTGATTCTGCAGAGCCCTTCAAGTCCTCCATCAATGCTCCCTTTGACTGAAGTTCTTTATTTGGTCCTAAAGTTAGACACACTCTCCAAGTTTTGTATGTTCATAGGTAGGTAGTAGGCTGTTGTCCCTAGGGCCTATATAAGCCTAACCATAAAGGTACCCTGGCTTTCGCCACCTAAGGAATCAGTGAAGTGTGAGCAAGATGGTAAGACTCTGCAGTAGGTGTACATTTTTTGGCTTCTCTAAGAACCTTTTCTAGGAATCAGTGAAGTGATCGAAAAATGTGGTTCAGAAAGTCCCAGGGTCCTTTCCTTGATCTATGTGGAGATAGTGGAGATAGTTCCCCCAGGGGCAGAGGGGGAACTCTTAAAGGAAGATGCCACCCATGTGGCAGAAGAGGTTGCAGAACCAAGGGCCCAAAGTTTCTTTTTGTGACAGATCCTACCAGCACTCCTGAAAGGAAGCCCGATTATCCACTTCTGGAGATGGCAGGGGGTCATCTATTCCTGCACTCGAGAGCCTGGCTAGGCATAACAAAAGATACGGGATTGCAGACTATTATTTGCCGAGGTTAATGTAATACCCTTTTCCTTACCCCCCTTCAACAGTAAACAAAATTCCCAATGTTTCAACCAGTCAGAGGACAGCAGCAGCTTTAGAAATAAAAAAGCTGCTAGAAAAGAGAGTCATGCAAGAGGTCTCCCCCCATACCAGAAAGAGTCTGGAGTCAAGATTCTTATTAGTGCCAAAGAAAACAGGGGACTGGAGACTAGTTTTGGATTTCAGCGATATGAAAAAATCAGTTCATTATGCAAAGTTCTGGATGTTCACGGTTCAGTCCATTTTGCCCTTCTTGCACAAGGATGACTGAATGTGCTCAGTAGATGTTTAAGATGCATACTATTTTATAAAAATGAACAGACGATCCAGGAGATAACTACGCTTTCAGCTGGGAGCCAGTCATTACTAATTCAGAACCCTGCCCTTTGGCCTCACCACAGCCCCAGAGTGTGTACCAAATGCATGGCAGTAGTAGCAGCTCACTTGAGACTGCAGGGATTCCTGGTGTTTCCATACTTGGATGACTGGTTCATAACCACTCCGACCAGGCATCCTCTGATAAAAGCACAAGAGTATGTACTCCAGCTTTTCTTTCATCAAGAAATTACCATCCATCACAACAAATCTCAGCTAGAATCATCTCAGACATTAGAGTTCATAAGGGCCTTGTTCAGTATGATGTCAGTGATGGCTTTCCTTCCTTTACCCATGGTGCAGACTGTTTGATTTCAAGTCAAAAAAGATCATTCAAAATTCTTCTCTATCAGCTCAATTGATTCTATAAGCCTTGGGGGGTCAATGTCTGCTGTGATAGTTCTGGTGCTGTTAGCAAGATTAAAACATTACAATACATGTATTACTTTAACTTAATATATTGTAAATATTTAAGAACAGGTTAACAGCATCATTAAGTGCTGATGGTTGATGTACCTATCTTACTATTCTATTACTTTAGCTTAGTTTGTTGTAAATATTTAAGGACAGGTTTTAGAGTAACAACATCATTGAGTCCTGGTAATCGATCTGCCTCCAGTCTAATTATCCATTCATACTCCTTTAATTCAAGCATATTATTAATATCTCCTCCTCGTGTTGTTGTACCAACAATACAAATAACCCTGAAGAAAAATCTATGTTGACTACCATTTTCTAGAATGTGTTTATATAATGCATTAGTGGCTACTGCCCTTCTAATTTCTGATCTATGCTCAACAATTCTGTCCTTAAGCTTTCTTATAGTTTTACCTATATAGAAAGACGAGCATTGGGAGCAAGCAGCCATATATACAACAGATGTGGTATTACATGTAGCTTTTAAATTAAAGGTATACAATTTATTCGTTACTGGATGTTTAAACTTGATGGCTAGTTTGATCAAAAATATCAGAACAACAAGAACAATTAAAACATTTACAAGTACCCGGTTTATCAGCTATAGATGTAGAAATAAGGTTTAAATCCTTATAGCATAATTTTTGTTCAAGAGCTGTAAGTTAAAATTAATATCCTCTGTGTTTAATTTAATTGGTAGAGTAAGTAAATTAAACACAGAGGATATTAATTTTAACTTACAGCTTGAAGTCATGTTTAAGGAATTGGCGTCTAGTGGTTATAACAGTAAATTATTGTTAGAACTTAAAAATAAAACCATAGCTGATAGAAACACTACACTTAGACCCATCTATACAGAAGGGATTAGAATACCTGAAACAAGGCAATCTGATACAAAAATTAGGTTTGTTACTTCGTTCAATGCAAAAACACATTTGATTAAGGAAATTATACAGAAAAGTTGGTTGATCTTAATGGCTTGTACGAACGTTAAAAAAGTTTTAGGTGACAGACCATATTTCTCCTTTAGAAATATGAAAACTCTTAAACAAAAATTATGCTATAAGGATTTAAACCTTATTTCTACATCTATAGCTGATAAACCGGGTACTTGTAAATGTTTTAATTGTTCTTGTTGTTCTGATATTTTTGATCAAACTAGCCATCAGTTTAAACATCCAGTAACGAATAAATTGTATACCTTTAATTTAAAAGCTACATGTAATACCACATCTGTTGTATATATGGCTACTTGCTCCCAATGCTCGTCTTTCTATATAGGTAAAACTATAAGAAAGCTTAAGGACAGAATTGTTGAGCATAGATCAGAAGTTAGAAGGGCAGTAGCCACTAATGCATTATATAAACACATTCTAGAAAATGGTAGTCAACATAGATTTTTCTTCAGGGTTATTTGTATTGTTGGTACAACAACACGAGGAGGAGATATTAATAATATGCTTGAATTAAAGGAGTATGAATGGATAATTAGACTGGAGGCAGATCGATTACCAGGACTCAATGATGTTGTTACTCTAAAACCTGTCCTTAAATATTTACAACAAACTAAGCTAAAGTAATAGTAAGATAGGTACATCAACCATCAGCACTTAATGATGCTGTTAACCTGTTCTTAAATATTTACAATATATTAAGCTGTTAGCAAGATACCATATGAGAATTCTTCAGTGGACCCTAGCAACTCAGCGGTCCATTTTGCAGCAACCTATGTCCACCCAGATCTGAATAACTTATGCATGCCAAAAGTACCTCTTGTGGTGGATTCACTCAGATCAGATATTACAAGGCCTGTCCCTTCATTCTTCCTCAGCCCAAAGCCATAGTGACAATGGACGCTTCCCAAATTGGGTTGGGGGGCATTTCTTGGGAAAAACAATCCAAGGCACCTGGTCCCCCGAAAAGGCCAACATGCATATCATTGTCTTGGAAATGAGAGCAGTACTCCTAGCACTGCAGGCTTTTCATATCTCTCTCCCTTCTGGGACGATTGCGATTCAGATGGACAATATGTCAATGGTATAGTACATCAACAAACAAGGAGTAACCAGATCTTTATCCCCTGTGTTGAGAAGCTCTCAGTGTGTGGAAATGGACGATCTCATCCAATCAATTTCTGATAGGAATACACATTCTGGGGAAATCTAGTGAGATACCAGACAAGTTGAGAAGGTCCTTTTTTATTGCCTCACGAGTGGTCTCTCAACATGACAGTTGTGGAAGACATTCTGCCAGTGGGGCCAAACTTGCTGTGACCTCTCTGCATATCCCCTCAACAGCAAGTGCAGCAGGTTCTTTGCCCTGATCCCCGCACTGGGAGAATCACCAAGAGACGCTCTGTTCCATGATTGCCCCCCAGTCTACTCTATGCTTACCCCCCCAACCCTTCTAATCCCAAAGTTACCAAGAAAGCACCTCAGTTGAAGAGCAAAGTCATCCTCATTGCCCCTTATTGGCCTTGTCAGATTTGGTACCCCTTTCTTTGGCGTCATGTAGTTCACTCTCCATGGATTCCGGATCCCATTCTAGAGGACCTGTCTCACCAGACAGACATGATTCACCTGGACATTTTATGCCTAAAGCTTGACTGTACAGTTTCTCCATTTCCACTGAAAGCTAGAAAACCCAGGCTTTCCTCCTCTTTCTGTAACATTCTTTTATCTTCCAATAAAGCTCCCACTGGGAAGATTTACAGAAGTAAATGGAAAAGATTTCATTTTGGGCACAACAGAAAGAGACTGACCCTTTTTCAGCACCTGTACATAAAGTTCTTGAGATTTTAGCTATAGTTTTAATGATTGAGTGGGCTCCTCAACTATTGAAGTACAACGAGTTGCCATTTCTAATTTTCATAGATAACAATTCCACCTTAGCTTCTCCAAAACTTTGTAAGGCCTTTATAAGGGGTACCGTTCTCCTGAGGACCCCCCCCCCATTTTAAAGATCCAACTCTGCCATGGGATTTGTATTTAGTTTTACAAGCTTTAACTCAGTCTCCATTTGAACCATCCGCAAAGTATGAACTAAAATTTTAACCTGGAATTCTATCTCTTTGGTAGCTATAAGCTCTGCTCGAAAAGTCTCTGAACTTCCAAACTTATCTTCTAAGCCTCCTTATTTAATTTTCTATAAAGACAGAGCAGCATTATGAACTAATCCATCCATTCTTCCCAAGGTGGTGTCAGAATCTAACATTAATCAGTCTATTAATCTTCCAATTGTCTTTCCAAATTTCATGAACAAAGGAGAATACATGATGTCCTATTCCTATGTTGCAGTATTGTTGTTGTGGGATTTCCTGCACTCAGGCGACTCTTACATCAGCTCCTATACAAAAGCTTCAGCTTGGCTGTTGCAGCTGCGTGGGATGTCACACATAAGGCCGTAAACCAGGGGCCTTAAGTGACATCCACATGCACAATCTTCAGAACTTTTCAGCCACAGATGACCGATGCATCGTGTGTTCCTTCCATCAGACATCTCAACAAAGCTAAGTAACCCGTTGGGTTTTTGGTTTTTCATATCCGATTGTTATTGCTTAGGCTTGGTCTGTTATAGCAATTTATAGCCGATGTCAGGTAAAAAGGGTAAATGCCAATGTGGGTGCCAGATACCCCAGAAAGATGCCCATGATAGGTGTGTTTTTGCCTAGACCGGGAGCACGACCATTCCTCTTGCTCCATTTGTCAATCGTTTGTGGCAAAGACCCTACGCAGCCATCTGGGTGCACTAAATATCTCCTTAGAAAACCAACGCCTTAAGCAGTTAGCCCTAAGAATGGATCCTGGAGGCCGCATCAGAACCTCAGCGTAAGAAGCCCAAGTTTTCTAGGCCTTCTTCGCCTGCCGCTCCATTACCGAATGCCCCGCCAGCTGCCGATTTAGGAGCTGAGGAGCGCCCGGCAGATTTGTCGACTTCAACAACTACCTTGGAGGAAGCAGTTGCTCAGACAATGACCGGTACGTCCATGGAGCCAACCCAGTCCCGACTACCATCGAGTTTGAGGGGGAACCAGAATCAGTGGTACCTCCGACTGGGATCCTGAATTCAGATATGGTTCCCACTAAACTTAATTCCAGGCCGGCTCCATCAGCCACACCAGCTAAATAAAAACAGAAAATCAAGCATGCCTCTGCCACTGCTGAAGGCCTACCTGATTGGCAGTCCGTCACTTCTTCCCTGATGCAGGCCTTTATGGCCCTTAGGCTTTCAGCTTCATACTCCACTATTGTACCTTTGTTCAGTCCTAGGCCTGCTTCTGCCTCTTCCCTCCCTCCCCATGACATCTCAGGTTAGGGAAGAGGAGCATGATACATCCTTTTCCTCCTCCGAGAACTCCATATCTTATACCTCCCAAATTGCATCTCCCCAGGAGAATTATTCTCCTGATGAATCTGTTGAGGGAGATTCACCCACTGAGGATATTACATTTGGTGAGACCATCACCAAGATGAAAGACTATTTCAAATGGGATACCTCACAAATGTCTGACACCCAAAAGAGGTATTTTGAGCTTCTTCAAGTTGAATCCCCCTCCCCTTCTGCTGTTTCTCCAGTTCTACCTGCATACCTGGATGCCTTTAATTCTGCATCTAGGGCCCCAGACTCTCAGCCACCTGCCCCCAAGTGACCAGATTGCTTCTACAAAGGTGTCTGACAAGCAGAAATGCTTCGTCAAACCACCCTTGGCAGACCCAGCAGTGATTGCCACCTACTCTGATAAGCAATCCAGACTCCTTCCCTCTGCCTCACTCCTACCCACTGATTAAGACAGCAAATCTATGGATAGGATTGGTAAAAAGGTATATGCATTTTCCACAATTAACTGTCAGACGTACATGACTAAATATGCTCTGGACTTGGTATCTCAAGCCTCCCACATGCTGGCCTCTGTTCCTGACAGCCCATTTAAGGCTGACATCTCCTCCAAACTTGCTTTGGCTACACAGGTAGCTAGACACTCGATTAGATGCAGCTACGATGCTGCAGAAGCCTCGGCTTGCTCTGCAGCATCTGCTTCTGTTCTCAGGGGATACTTTGGCTGAATCTCCCAGAAGACTTCAAGTCAAAGATCCTGGATGTCCCCCTGGATCACAATTTCCTTTTCGGAAAACAATCTGCAGATCGTTTTAAGAATATGCAAGAAAAAAATTAAAGAATTGCAGGACATAAAATATTTACTGGTGTTCCCCATTCCTAAGTACTACAGAAACTATCCAGCTAAAGCCACCTTTGTGAGGCAAAACCCTACACAGACGGGTTCTTCCTCTTCCAGCTCTAGAAAGAGGTGCAAGATGACCCACAACGTCCAGACCTGCTGCCCCGCATCCTCAGCCTAGACAACCCTTTCAGGACAGAGGAGGCCCAAACAATGTGCGACTGCCTTGCCCCCCTTCCACTCTCAGCATGCCTTTTCCACTGCCTCTCCTTCTGGTAAACCATAACCTTGGACCAGTGGGTACTATCTGTAATAGAAAAAGGATATTTCCTCTCCTGGAAAAAAGCCACCCATGAGAGGCATATACCATACCCACCCAAAAAACAACAGCATCTCCTTCCACAGGTTCTGACAGACCTGCTGAAGCTGGGTACCATAGAATCTGTTCCCTCAGGACAAGAAGGAAAAGGTTTATACTCATGTCTCTTCCTGGTTCCCAAGAAAGATGGCCCTTGTAGACCCATTTTAGACATCTCCTTCCTAAACATTTACCTTCAGGTGCCCACCTTCAAAATGCTGTCACTTCCCACCCTACTACCTCTCATACCAGCCAAGGCTTATATGGCCACCTTGGACCTAAAAGAGGCCTACCTACACATAGCCATCAGAACTTCCCACAAAGGATTCCTGTGTTTCTCTGGACCCTCCTCTCATTTTCCAATTTACTGCTTTGCCCTTTGGTTTGTTCACTGCTCCCCGAGTGTTCACAAAGTGGCTGGCCCATCCATTGCCTTCTGCAGAACTCAGGGGAATCCAAATTTAGCCCTATCTGGATGATATCCTAATACTGGCAGAGTCAAAAAATACCCTCTCAAAGCATCTGCACTTCACCATGTCCCTTCTGCAGTATCCATGGTTCACCCTCAACTTTCCAAAGTCCTCCTTGCACCCAGACCAGGACAAGATTTTCCTCTGTTGCAGAATCCGAACGGACAGAATGAAGGCTTCTCTCCCTCAGGACAAGGTCCTATCTCTGACCTCCCACTTCAAAGAGCTGCTACTCTCTCAGACAATAACTGCAAGGCAATTCCTTTGACTCCTGGGCTTAATGGCAGCAAACATCCCTATGCTAACACTGGCCAGAGTGCATATGCACAGGCCTACAGTGGTACCTCAAAAACATTTGGTCCCAGCACCTGAATCACTTGGAACAAGTAATCACCTTCCTTCCCTGTCTAAAGAAATAAATCAGCTGGTGGATCCAACAAGTCCAGCTAAACCCAGGGCTTCCACTTCAGCCCATACCCCCAACCCAAGTAATGCATACAGATGCCTCATATTCAGGTTGAGGAACAACAATGGCAACTTACAGGGTTCAAGCAAACTGGCACCCTTCCCTGAAGGCCAAACACATCAATGTCAGAGAAATGACTGCAGTCTTCTTAGCTCTAAAAACATTTACCCCTCTTCTTCGACCAGGGGTCCTTCAAATAGTAACAGACAATACCACGGTAATCTGGTACCTCAACAAACAGGGAGGGACAAAGGCATATCAGCTGTGCAGACTAACCCTGCTTATATAGGATCCAGCCTCCTGCTGCAACTTGTCCCTGCAGGCAACCTACATCCCCTCACAGGACATCAAGCAAGGAGATCTCCTAAGCAAGACATCCTCTCCACAACATGAATGGATGCTGGACAAGACCGTCTTCCTAGATGTAGTCCACCAGTGGGGCACTCCTCAGATAGACCTGTTTTACTTCCCCCCCAAGAACAGGCAGCTGAAGACCTTTTGCTCAAAGACCTACTCCCCTCTAGCATGTAGTAGACGCACTCTTCATCTCCTGGGAGGGGAAGTTTCTTTATGCCCCCCCCCCCCTTTCCACTGATTCAAAAAGTCCTCCTGAAAATCAAGGAGGACAACCCGAAAATCTTGTTAGTGACTCCCTACTGGCCAAGGCAGCACTGGTTCCCCTACTACACAGTCTAGCCAAGGGCAATCGCTACAAGTTACCCTACAAGGTGGACCTCCTGACACAAGAGAAAGGAACTCTCCTCCACCGACACTTGCAGATGTTATCCCTGACACTGGGTGATAAAATATTGATCCCATTCGGACCCCACTACTCGGAGGACGTGCTTTCAGTCCTGAGGGAGACTAAGAAACCTACAAGAAAATCTTACCTAGCTAAATGGGAAAGATTTACTAAGTGGTGTCTAGACAAGGGACGGGTCCCTTGCATTGCTGATCCCCCTAGTTCTTATTTGTGTCTCAACTGATAAAAAATGGACTTTCCTATTCTTCAGTGAAAGTACACCTTTCTGCAATATCAGCCTGCTTGCCTCTTGATCCCCCTTGCTATCCAGGCTCGATGTAAAACTCGTTCTTAAAGGGGTGTTACACATTAGACCTCCAAAAAAGCTGATCCCTCCACCCTGGGACCTTAACGTCATCCTGGAAAAGCTTACCCCACTTCCCTTCAGATATGTACATGGAAAACAGTCCTTCTAGTGGCTATCACTTCAGCCAGAAGGGTTTCTGAGCTGCAAGCCTTAATGGCTTGCCCTCCCTATACCACATTCCACAAGGATACGGTCACCCTGCAAACCAACCCCTCCTTTATGCCCAAGGTGGTCAATGACTTGTCTCTAAACCAATCCATCCACCTTCCTTCCCTCTCCCACAAATGAAGGGGAGAGGATACTCCACTCCCTGGATGTACATAGGCAAGTAAGATTTTACCTGGACAAAACTAAATCCATTAAGAAAGCTAAACAACTCTTTGTTTCCTTCCATCCCAGAGCATTGGGCAAGGCAGTCTCCAAGCAAACCTTTGCATGTTGGATCAGGAAAGCCATCTATACTTTGCTACTCCCACCACGGGAAAAAAAAAAAACAGTGGGAGCAAAGGCCCATTCCACAAGAGCAATGGCTGCCTCCAAGGCTTTCCTGAAGAGGCTGGACACTCCTTCCATTATGGAAGCAGCCACATGATCCACTATCCACACTTTCACCTTACAAGCTAGACCAAGTCTCCAGAGCACGTGGAGGATTCGCCAGGGCAACCCTAGAAGGCTTTTAAGAATTCTCTTCTGCATCCACCACCCTCTCATCTAACTAAGCTGTGGTACTCTTCCACAACAAGAATACTGCAACATAGGAATAGAAGGACATAGAACAGTTGTGTAAAATCTTACCATAACCATAGATGTTCTTCTCTTCCATGTTGCGGTATTCCTTCCCACTCACCAATAACCCCCTCATCATTCAATTTTCATCCCAGCATCACCCTGGACTGACTTATGCTACAGAAGAACCCCAGGGTCCCTTATCTGACACCTGCTCCTGATGGGCCTTCTACTCTACCTGCTGAGCTTCAAGTTCTGAGGATTGTGCATGCAGATGTCACATTTAAGGCCCCTGGTTTATGGCCTTATGTGTGATGTCCCATGCAGCTCTGCAACAGCCAAGCTGAAGCTTTTGTATAGGAGCTGACTTACAAGTCACCTGAGGGCAGGAAATCCCATAACAAGAATACTGCAACATGAAAGAGAAGGACATCTATGGTTATGGTAAGATTTTACACAACTATTCTTTACATTTGTTGGATGTTCACAGAGAGTTACATTTCTATTTGCACAGAACAAAGAATTTCAGAAAATAAATCAATTATTTGTTTCTTTTGTGGAATCAAAATTGGGCAAGATTGTTACCAACGTAACTTTAGCCAAATGGTTAAGTGATTTCATTTTCTTTGCCTATAACAAATTGGGTTCGTCTTTGTCAAAACCTTTAAGAGCCCATTCGACCAGGTCCATGGCAACTTCATGAGTATTTATTTTTATCCAGGTCTTTCATGAATGATATCTGTCAGGCTGCAACTTGGGCTAATCCTCATACCTTTATTATGTATTACAAATTGGATCTGGTCTCTAGGGGAAGTGCAGCCTTCAGCTTAACATTGCTCAGGAATATCCTTCCATAGAGTCCTCCCAGGATTCAGGTAGCTGGGGACCCTGTCCCAGTTGTTGAGGAATGAATAAAAATTGGCAACATCAGATAAAGAAGTTATGTACTCATCATGACATTACATGTGTTGTCCATTTTCATTCTTCCTCAACTTCCCTCCCTCCAGCCCCAGTCAGTTGGTTTGTGACTTCTGGAAGAGCGAGAAGATAAGTGAACTAATGTTCCTGCCTTTGAGCTCCAGATATTGGTTTCTCATCCTAGTGCTGCTTCTAAATTTCTATGAAATTATAAGGCTAGCAAACAAGACCTGAGGTCAGATAGGGGAATAGAGCATTATGGGTAAGGGAGGAGCTCTAGAGTTTCCAGTATACACAAGCTGTAAAAAGCAGCTGAGTCGAATCTAAGGGCCGAATCTGAACCCAGTTGTTGAGGAAGAATGAAGATGGACAACACAGATGGAACATTATGGTGAGTACATAAGTTTGTTTTTTAAACACTGTCACATGATGTTTATTAGTTTTTAAATAGGAGAGTTACTTTTTATCTTTGCAGGGAAATAAGTTGTTAAAAGTAATTTAAAGTTGCTTTACATGATTTATTTATTTATTTTGGCATTTGTTGACTGGGTTAGTCTGACTTGGCGAAAGCCCTTTTTCAGCAGAGACCTGGGGAGAAAAGCTCCAGCAATATTAGTTGGATTGTTCCAACTATTACATAGATTGATATAAGCAGAAATGATAGATAATTACAATCTATTCTGAAGAAGAGAAAAATCATTATCAATAATAGCTCTGTAGTTTTGTGTGAGGTTCTACTTTGATGGTTGTGTTGTTCAGGGAAGTGATGGTGAAGGTAGTCTTAGCACTGAGATAGGGATTAAGGCAGGAATAAGAGGAGACTTTTTTTTTGGATTCAGTAGAAGTTGGTTGCTAGTTAGCCATCTTTCAGCAGAGTGGAAAGATTCTTGGGTGAAGATAACTTGAGAGGGGCTGTCAGAGGAGAAAATGGTAGTTGAGTCTTCTGCATATTGTATTAGTGTGGAGTGGGGAACAGATGTGTAGAGTTTATTAGTGAAAATGTTAAATAGTAAATGTCCAAGAATAGAGCTTTATTTGGGACTCCAGTAAGTACTAGGAGGAAGGGGGAGAGAACAGTATGCCATCTGATTGACTGAAGCCTGTTGGAGAGATAGCTAGAGAACCAGGAAATAGCTGAGTTGGAGAGGGTGAGGTCAGAAAGTTTAACTAGACGTTTGTTGTGAGAGACGGTGTCGAAGGCCTTAGGTCAAGGAATAGGCAAGATGCAAGTCTGTTGTCTCGGGTTCTCTCGATGCTGTGAGTGAAAGATAGAGCAGTTGCTGTGCTGTGGTTGTGGAGAAATCTGTGTTGTGTGTGTGGTGTTAGATTTTCTTGTAGAGATATTCTAGTAGTTATTTGTGTATACTTCTTCAGTATGTTTGATAAAAGAGACAGAATAGCTATAGGTTTGAAGTTGGGGGGGTCAGTGGAAGGTCCTCTTTTGTGTTTAGATATGGAGTAGAACTTCCATATGTCAGGGAATATGGGTTCTTGCATAGACCTGTTGATTAGTATGGAGTAAGCAATAGAGTTTGCAGCTAATTTAAATGGCTTATCAGCAGAAGGGGAGCAAGTTTTGAGTTTGCTTAGAAGTGATTTTACATATGTGGTGGGGACAGGTGTAAGTGAGGAGGTGGTTGGGAGAGTAGATGGTTATAGAAGAGTAGTGTTAGAGACAGAATTGTCATTTTGAGAAGGGTATTTGATGGTATTGATGAAGTTGATGAATGTGGCTTTATCAGTGTCAGAGCTATTTTGGCAAGGGTTAGGTGAAGAGGGTTTGCCTGGGTGAAGTAATTTGTTGACAGTGTTCTAGAATTTTTTGATATTTTGATAAAAGTTGTGTTATGGGGCAAGTGTTTTACACTGTGTGTTTCAGTGGAAAATGTGCCTTTTTTATTGCTTACCATGGAACAACCCACAATTTTCTTGGTTCTTCCAGCCATTAAAAAATGCCTTTGCCACTACAGCAGGCTACTAAATTGCCTCAATCACTGATAGGTGTGATGTTACTATGTCTGTTTCTGGTTCTTATTCATCCTTTTCCGTGACTGTGTGTCTTGTGTAGTCCCTACAGCCATCACAGACCTGGGGCTAGACACTTTGGACAAACGAGAATCACTCTCCCTGGCCCTGGGAGAAGGAGCAAGAGAGTACCTCTTTGACTAGCTGGACTGGATTTGCCTGTCCCTTTTTGCTTGGAAAAAGTGTGTTTGCTTCTTCCTAAATTCCTGTCAAAAAGAAGCAAAACATTAGGAGGCATATGTCTTCTACTGTGTCACTTTGGACAGAAGTGATTTATTGGGCTTACCTCAGGCTTTTGACCCTTCTGGTAAGTGAAAAAGGGAGTCTATTTTTTGAAGAGGTTCAAGATTTTGATCCATAATTGCAAAGGGACAAGTTCTAATTTTTCTTCAGGTTTTTTATTCAAATTCTGAGGAAAGTAGGGCTTCTTTTAGTCCATCTGAAGGATTGTCTTTTTTTTCTAAAACAAGTTACAGATTGAATAAATTCTTTCAGTGGGAACATGACATTCTGCTGCCTCTGCAGAAATATTATGCTCTGTTACTGCTGGATTTCCTTTATATATGCTAATTCTTGTTTTTTCAGAATAGGATGATGTATTTGTTACAGCCTGTAATTTGCCTAACAGCCACCTTGAATGCCCCCAAGAAAGCATATAGATTGCATAAAGTACATCAGGCTTATAAGTTTCTATATTCTAACCCCAGATCAGACTTGTTAGTGATTTCTATGGTAAATTTAGCTGCTTCTAAATATCTGTTTAATGGCAATCCATCCTGGTATGACAACAATGTGAAATATTTTGAAACATCTAGGGAAAAGTGTGGTCTTCATCATTCCCACTGCAGTAGCCTTTCGGCTGTGTGGGTTGTTTCCCTGCCAAGGAAACAACAAACAGCCAGCTTCAAAAAGCTCTGTCCAACCCCCACACCTTTACTCTGACTGTCGATTGGTTAATCCCAAGGAAAGAATTCAGAATCGGTGAAGATTTCTTCAGTACTTTCTTGCTGTCTTGGGAAGCATTTCTTATGCTTTACAGGAACACAAGAAAAATGTTTCACACTTATCAAATGATATATATATATAAAAAAATCAGTGTATACCAAGATTATATATTCCATGCTGTGAAGGGGATGTATGGGTCTCCTTGAAATTGATTGCGTGTATAGAGCTGCAGTCATCGGACTGCATGCATATCTGCTGACCTCATTAGATCAAAATATTGTGAAAGTTTTACAGCATGATAAGTGGGAGTCTTTGATGACCTCTCTGTTTAGTAGAAGGATTTGGGTGGCAATCATCGTCGTCGTCAACCCTCTTTTTCCCATTTTCTATATGGGCTTGGGCTGTCAGGTTATAACTGTCACCATCTCTCTCGATTCAATGCCACATTCCTACCTTTTTTGACATGCTTGCCTAACTATTGTAGATAGTCTGTCACACAATCCAGCCACCTCTTTGCTGGACACTCATTTCATCTTACCTTCTTCCTGTCTGTCCCAAATCTTCTTCACCAGATTGTCGTCTTCTTTTCTGCACATATGCCCAGACCATAGTAATTTTTCCTCTTTGATCTTTTCTGCAGTTGAAGCTACTTTGGCTTCTGCTGTTATGTAGAGAAAAACATTGTAGACTCTGATTAAGACTGGTTAAATACGAAAAGGTAAAACAGATCTGATGAAGCGCTTGTTTAGAAAGGCATGAAAGTTCTTATCTGTGTTTTAGCTTTGCTTTTATGGTTTTATTTTCCTTCTTTGAATAAAAGCCATGATTTTGTAGAGCAACTGCCATGGTTGACTGGTTGGATTTACTTCTGTTCTGCTCTTATGTCCTCATTTCTTCATGTGTCCCACAGTGTACATCCTACCACTCTTCTCAGGTACTTAATTTCCATCACCACTAGCTTTTTCATCTGTTCTGCCTTGGTATTTGTAACATACAGTAGTACCGATTGCACTACTGTTTTGTACGCCTTACTTTTCAGCTTCCTTAGCATTCTTCTTGTCATACAGTACACATGACATACTATGCCAGTTGACTGCAGCCCCACTGATTCTAGCTTTAACCTCTTCATTCAGACTTCCCTTCTCCTCAACCACCTCACCAAGATACTTGAAGCTGTTAACCTGTTTCACTATCTTCCCTTCTATCCCAATTCTTAGCTTCTTTTGATTTCCCCAATTTGCTGCCATTGCTTCTGCCTTATCTGTACTTAATTCCATCCCATGTGCCTTCATTTTTGCATTCCATTCCCCTATCATTTGTTGAAGTTCTTTTTCAGAGTCTTCCTGTAATGCCACATCATCTGCATACAACAACTTTGTTGATCTGTCCCCTCCGACCTGTTTGCCATTGTGGTCCATCACCAGTATGAACAGCAGTGGGCTCAGAACTGAACCTTGATGCACAGCCACTCCCACTGGGAACCCCTCTGTGAGATTGAACAAGTGGCAAATGGGAATGGAAATCAAACCAGAAGTAGACAAAAATCAGGCAGCAACTGAATGTGCCAAAAAAAAAAGTATATAAGAAGGATCAGATGAGAAAGAAATGTGGAAAGGCTTGTCAAATACAGAGATCCTGGAACAAACTCATGTCAATCAGAATTTGACACAGCAATGGTTACGTATATAAAACCAAAAGATAAAAGGTCAATAATGGAAACCCAAGATAGTGGACTGCATATATGCTGTTTTCAAAGTCCATTAAACATGAGGAAGAAACAGACAAATGCAGGTTTTGTAAAACAGAGCTGGAAACAGTTGCACATCTTGTTGCTGGTTGTGATACACTTATGGCATGTATGCTGAAAAGCATAATAATGTGGCAATATTGTTGCACTGGGGATTATACAAACATTATTGAAGTAGGTGAAGAACATTGGAAACATGAGCCTCAAAGCATTATAAATAATGATGAAGTTTATATCAGATGGGATCACCCATTACCAACAGTTTAGAAAATAGATGTGAGAAAAAAAAAAACATAGTGGTCCATGAAAAGAAGACAAAAGTCGCAGTGATATTTGAAATTGCTGCACCCAGTGATTTAATTGTCTTACATAACAGAGGAACACAAAGTCGTAAAATATCAGGATCTACAGGCAGAAACAAAAGCAATGTGGAAGGATACAGACAGTTCTGGTAGTAGTAGGAACAATGTGCCCCATAAAAAATAATTTACAGTCTGATTTAGATGTGCTACCAATACACAACTCCATATAAATTACAGAAAGAGTCTGTTCTGGGCACATAGCGAGTGCTGCAAAGACCACTTTTGACTAACATCAAAGATTATAATTTCATTAACTTTAATCATACTCTGACTTAGGATTGGGGTCCATTCCCATTATGGTATTAGAAACCCAAAGAGTTGGAGAAATTAAACTGAGCAGCAGTCGGTTAAGAGTTTAGTTTTTGGCAGATAAGTCCTGTTGGGGAACCCGTCCACACAGAAATTATAGCACTTTTAAGAAACATAATATATCTATTTTGTGACTGAAAGTGGTAGTTCAACAGTTTTTGTTCACATTACCAGAAGTTTCTTTTAAGTTCCCACAATTTCCTCAGTTTGCTCCTATCCTTTTCTAAAGATCTCGCTTCCAGTTCTTTTATCTCTCTTACAATATTCACTACTTCAAATACAGTTGGTTTTGATTGTGATTTCCATTTTTTAGTCATTGCTTTTTTGGCAGCCATTAGAATTAAACTTAAGAAGGCCTTACTAGGTCTAGGCAGTTCAGATCCTGTATCCCAGTTCAGAAATTTCCATAGTTGCACCCATGTGCTCTCCCAATATTTCTGACACAGTGCTCTGCATGGGTATTTTTAAAGTCTAGCTCATTACATTCCCAAAACATATGCCCCCAATTACCTCCTCTTTCCACATCACTTCTCCAGCATTTGCCATCTACTTAAGGAAAAATTATTTTGTAGTCTGCTTGGGGTATACGAATAGCTATGAAAACTTTTCCTTGTGAAATTCCTAAATCTTTTATCAGTTTGTTGAATATTTGGGAGCCATGTATATGTCCACCAGTTGTTTTCTTGTGAATTCCTTAGCCAGTCTGTCTTCTAAATCTTTTTGAACCTCTCTGATTGATTTCTGTAGATGCTGTGCAATGTTTTATAAGCTTTACTGATTGTCCATTTTTTTAATGGCAGCTTCTTTTCTAGATTCATCTAAATACTACACCAAAGCAGGTCTTTCACTTAGGATTTTCCTATCTTTCTTTTTGTTTTGCTTATACTGTATCAATCCCTGATAGGGAAAGCAGTCTCTAGGTTGCAGCTCAAATGTCTTCTGGCCTCTTCCCATTCTGTTATCTTTCTCTCTCTGGTTATTTGCTCCCAATACCTTGGTTCCTTTGCAAGTTTTCTCCAGTAAATTCCAGCCTCCTCTTGCTGTTCTCTGTAACCCTAATTGGAGTCATCCCTATCAGCAGAATCTCCTTTTTCCATTCTCATGCTGATTTAGTTCTTAGAATACTTTACTTTATGAATATAATCTGCTGTATGGCTGTTATTATCCTCCTTAAGGTTCTGTATCCAAATTGCCACTCAATCCTTATTTCTTGTAATTCCTGCCTGTTTCATCATCATCCCTTTCTACTTTGAACTATAGCTTTCTGCTTGTGTTATGTATATGAGCCTTAACTGTGTAGCTGTAAAGCATTTCTTCAAATCAGGTGATCCTAGACCACCTTGTTCTATTGGAAGGTTCAATGTATCCTACTTGACCATTGCCCTCTATCTATCCACAAGTCCTCTGGATGACAAAAATATGCCTGACCTGTATATAAAACTAAAGAGACTAAAATATTTTCACTGTTTGTATGTTGATATCCATATCCATAAATAAAAGCTTCCAATTTCTCTGTTTTTGTATTATCTTTTATTTAGTCTCTTCCGACATATCCTTAGCTGCCATAATAAAACCTTTTTTAACCCATATTCCTAAATACTTCAATCTGAAGTAGTTAACTTAATTTTATCTGCAACCTGTGGGTATTCGGATCCATATCGGATCCGAGCCGGCAACTTTACAAGCATCTGCTCCGAGCTCCAAGCTCCCCCCTTACCAATAACCATCTCCTGCCTTCCCTCAGAGCTCGTTTGCAGCTTCATGCATCAGCATTGTGGTCTCTGTAGCTCTGAGCCATAGGGTTTTCGTAAGTGCTTTGGGGTTATTTTTTTCTTGTGTGAGTGAGAAAGTTTTTCTTGTTAGTTCCCTTTCCTCCCCCTAAACGCTTGTTCGTCAGTTATTTAAAAAAAAAAGTTTTAGTTTGTGGGGTGTAGTTATTGTGTAGCCCCTTCCCCTCCCTATAGGTGTGTGTGGTCAGTAATGTGTTGGGATTTGGTAGGTGTGGCTGTGTGGGTGAAAATGTCGGGTCAGCCGAAACCTACTTTCAAAAAATGCACAGAGTACGGCCATAAGCTTTCACCAGCAGATGGTCACACACTGTGTGTTGTTTGCCTGGGCATAGCGCATTTATCCGCCCAGTGCAGTGTGTGTGCTGGATTCAATCCGAGGGCCCTGTAGGATAGGAAGGCCAAACTGGTGGCTAAAGGCCTGCTTCCACGTTGGACTCTTCAGCCTTGGCCTCTGCTTCTGCAACCCCCCCCCCCCCAAGGCTGGGACTCACCCTCCCACTAGACCTGCTGAAGGGGAAGCAAAAGGGTGAGACAAAAGAAAATATACAGACAGGAGAGACAGAGAGAAGAAACGGGGATATGCCCCGTAAACTGTCTCCAGATCGGGAGTCCTCCCTTAGCCCACCTTCCAAGGTATAGAGACCTGTCTCTCCTCGGCTCCACTCCCCCAGTTTCTTCCCAGAGCCGACAGAGCCTTTGGAGCCGAGGCATTTCCTCCAGATCCTCCCAACGACCAGCCAGATCCAAGTCTGTCGATTCCTCGTGCTCGACTCGGAGTCTCTCTGAAATGGATATTGACAGGATGATGATGAGATTTATTCGGACCCAGATCCAGATAGGAGTCTTACCAGGCTCCTCTCTCTCTGGAGGGGGGGGGACCTCCATGCCCTTCTTTCATCAGATTTCTCCTTTCCCGATCTGGCCTGCGGTTTTGGGGTTTATGGATCTGAGGATCTTTGGAGCAAAGGATTCGGTGCCAGTGGTTCCTCCAACCTAGACTCCGGCGATTACCTCGAGTTACTTGAATCCGACCAGTTTGGATCCAAGCAGCTCTTGGGGCCGAGGGTGGGGAGTTGGACCCGAGGGGATAGAAGTGTCTTCGGCTCCGACTTTGTCAGATCTGAGCCATTCCTTTGGAGCTCCGGCTACCTAGCCTCGGCCCCGATCCTCATGGCGGACCCGGGGAGAGCTTCCTCCTTGTTGGGTACTAAGGAGGTGCGCTCTCCATTGGCATTCAACATGGTGGAGAGGGTTCTCTCCAAAGGATCGGGACCCCGGCCTAATTCCTTGGATTCCACCCAGACTCCCTCAGACTCGGTTACGACTCCCTTCAGCTTGTCTCAGGGACAGCCCATGCTAGAGGAGCCCCAGGCAGTTCCCCTGGAGGAACCCCCCGTGGCTCATGAGCCCTCTTCAGAGAGTCCCACTGAAGAGGGTCTTCGTAAGCACACATGCAAACGGAGGCACTTGGACTCCCCTGAGTCCCTTACAGAAGACACTGATTTAGATGAAGGAGAAGGTTCCCCCAGGTCACCTCCCAAAGATGTCTCCTTTGGAGACATCATGGAGATCCTCCGCCAGAGGGGGGGGGGGTTGGTCATCCCCAAAACCTTTTATGGATGAATCAGTGTTCCTGGAGGCTTTTGACATGGGCCCATCTATGTCCTGGATGTCCCTGCCGGCGGATCCCTTGGTGAATCTCATCACCACGTGGGCATAGAATGAGCCTGACACCATAGAGCTGATACCTAAATGCCCGGACAAGATTCTTTCCCCACCCTCCGACAGACAGGCATGGTATAAGGGATCCCCTGTGGACGCTATGGTGGTTGCAGCAGCCACCAAGAGGGAACTGGCTCAGGAAAGTTCCTCGGTCCACCCTCTGGACAAGGAGTCCATGACAGTGGATCGATTTAGGAAGCAAATTTATTCTTCAGCGATGTTTGTCATCCTAGCTCTGAACTACTTGGCACATGTTATACGACTGCAGCGAGACCTAGTCACAGAGTTTGCTTAGTCACCCCCAGATTCTTTGTCACAGGAGGACAAGCCTCTGTTCTCTGCGAAAATGTCGACTCTGAAATCAGTATCAAACACATCCATGCACCTCCTTTCCCATGCTATGGAAGGAGCAGCTAGGGTGGCTGGGACTGGCATAGCTATGAGGCGACACGCTTAGCTCCGACTGTGTCAGTTTCCGGACCCCTTCAAGGTGTCTTTTACGAATGCTCCTTTTGATGGTTCTTCTCTTTTTGGGAAGACCATACGTGACACCCCTTGTCCAGAGTGAAAAAGAATGGAAGACCTTGTCTGCCGTCAGAATCCGCTTCTCTAGTCCTCAATGATCCTTTTCCAGGAATCAGAGAGGGCAAAAGATGATGTGGTTCTGGAAATCACAGTTTTCCCTGGAATCTCAGGACAAACTCGTTCCCTAGAGGCAGAGGGGGACATGAAAGACGCCGTCCCAGAGTCAGAGGGGGTTTGAGGAACTTTGGGTCTAGGGAGTCCTTCTCGGACAGGTCCGTGCAGCAGCACTGAGGGGTTGCCCGACTGTCCTACTCCGGAGGCAGTCGGGGGAAGATAATCATTGCACCCAGTTGCGTGGGAGTCCATAACTGCAGATCATCGTTGGGTGTTTCAAATAATATCCAGAGGTTACACTATCCCATTTGTTGCCCCTCCAGTCCAACCAAAGCACCTCACAGATGTCCCACCTGCTCAAAGGAAGATGGCAGTGCTAGAGGTTTCCAGGCTGCTTCACAAATGAGCCATCAAACCTGTCCCCGATCAGTCCAGGTCAGGCGTTTACTCCAGGTTCATTTTAGTGCCAAAAAAGACAGGGGACCTCAGACCCATTTTGGACCTATCAACCTTAAACCTGGCTGTCGCCAAACAGAAACTCCGGATGTTCGTCCTGTAGTCCATTCTACCTTATCTTCGAGAATGTGACTGTATGTGCTTGATAGACCTCCAGGACTCTTACTACCATATCAAGATTCACAGAATCTCCAGGAGATTCCTTCGCTTCTGGCTGGGAGCCAATCATTTCCAGTTTAGAGCCCTACCCTTTGGTCTCACCACAGCCCCCAGAGTGTTTACCAAGGTAATGGCAGTCGCAGCGGCTCACCTGAGGCTTCAGAGGATTCCCTTACCTAGACAATTGGCTCCTCGCTGCTTCCATCAAGCGTCTTCTTTGCCAAGCCAGAGATGCCTTCCTTCATCTTGTAGACCTACCTACTAGGGATTACTGTCAATGTTTCCAAGTCCCTCTTGGACCCAGTACAGATCTTTGACTTTATTGGGGCATGGCTGGAGACCCTTTGACTGAAAGTCTTTCTAATTCCAGACAGGGTCCAGAGTCTACGGGCTCATGCATCAATAGTTCTTGGCCCCAGGTTACTGAAGGTGGGCGACGTTCTCAGAGCCCTGGGCTCTATGGCTGCAGCAATCTCTATCCTCCCCTGTGCATGTCTTCACATACATGTTCTTCAGTGGACTCTAGCCGTACAGTGGTCTTGGCTAGATCTCCCCATGAAATATCCAATTCAAATCAGCAAAGCCTGCAGGGCATCACTTCTCTGGTGGCTCCAATCCCCGGAGATCACAGCGGGACGCCCATTTGTTTCACCCACAGCCCAAGCCACAGTGACCACAGGCACCTCCCAGCTTGGGTAGGGGGGGGATTATCTGTGGAGGACTGTCCAAGGCACATGGTCCCAGATCGAGACCAGATTGCACATCAGTGTTCTGGAGATGAGAGCAGTGCTTTTAGCGTTGCAAGCCTTCCACACTGTTCTTCCTCCGGGGACTATTGCAATTCAGACAACATGTCTGTTGTCTGATACATCAACAAACAGGGAGGAACCAGATCTTACCCTCTGTGTCGCGAGGCCATGAGAGTGTGGTAGTGGGCGATCTCCACCAGTCTGTTTCTGATTGCAACGCACATCCCGGGATGCTTCAACATTTTAGCGGACAGACTGAGTCGGGCTATTCTAGTGCCATACAAATGGTCTTTGAAACAGTCAGTAATGGAGGAGATCTTCCTTGCGTGGACAGCCTTGCTGCAATCTCTTTGCATCTTTTTCCAATGCGAAGTGCAACGATTCCCTCACCAGGAGATCCTCCCAGAGATGCGCTCTAGTCCATGCTTGGCCTCCCGGATTACTGTATGCTTATACCCTGTTACCACTCATTCTGAAGTTTCTTCAGAAAGCTTGCCGACTGGGGTGCAAAGTGATCCTCATTGCCCCATTCTGACCTCGTCAAGTGTGATTCCTCTTCCTCTGGTCTCATGTTCTAGCTCCTCCTTGGATTCTGGATCCCTGCCCGGATCTCATTTCTCATCCCTAGGGTACCTGTCCGCCCAACCTGGACAGCCTCAAGCTGACAGCGTGGTTGCTCCAATTCCAATCCTGGTCTTTCGTCTTCAGTGAAAACTATTCTGGTGGTGTCTCATAAGGCTTCCACTAGGAAGATTTATCACAGTAAATGGAAACGATTCTCTATTTGGGCCTCTCAGAGAAACCTGGATCCTTTTACAGTCCCTATCTCTGCAGTCTTGGATTTCTTAGCCAGCATTTTTCAGCAAGGGGCTAGTTGCTCCATTGTGAAAGTGCAACTGGCAGCTGTTTTGAATTTCCACGTTGGCGAAAACATGAATGGCCCTGGCCTCTTCTAGATTGTATAAAGCTTTTCTTAAAGGCACCTTTCTTCTGTGTCCTCCAGTTAAGAACTCTGTTCCTCCTTGGGGCCTTACCTTTGTTCTCCAGGCTTTAGTTGCTCCCCCCTTTGAACCTGCAGCAGCAGTAGATTTGAAGTTCTTATCCTGGAAGACAGCCTTCCTAGTGGCCATTCCATCGGCTAGGAGGGTTTCTGAGCTTCAGGCTTTGTCTGCCGTGCCCCCTTACTTGATCTTCCATAAGGACATGATTTCTCTCCGTAAAACCCTTCTTTCTTACCAAAAGTGGCTTCTGACTCAAACATTAATCAAACAATTAACCTGCCTGTTTTCTTTCCAAATTTTCAGAACAAAGGTGAATATAAACTGCATTTGCTAGATGCTCATAGACAACTTCATTTTTATTTACACAGAACAAAGCCCTTCCATAAGTCTGACCAGTTATTTGTGTCTTTTTCTAAGCCCTTTTTGGGTAAAGCCATCTTCAAGGTTTCCTTAGCTAGATGGATTACATTATGTATTTTGCAAATTTACAAAGACAAAGGTTTGTCTCCACCTGGTCCTGTTAGAGCTCAGTTTACCAGATCTATGGCGACTTCTGCTGCCTTTTGATCTAGGGTCTCATTGGATGACATTTGTGAGGCAGCAACTTTGGCAAAGTCACATACCTTCATTTCTCATAAGTTAGATTTGATCTCCAGAGGGAGAGCATCCTTCGGCTCTGCGGTGCTCAGGAATATCCTTCCATGAGGGCCTCCCAGGAGTTTGAGTAGCTGGGGTCTCTGTCCCACAGGTTGCTGATAAAATGAAGTTAACTACTTCAGATAAAAAAGTTATTTATGCACCATAACATTCCATCTGAGTAGTTATACTTCATTTTTCTGCAACCTTCCCACCCTCCTTTCCCCGAACCTGCTCATGAGATTTTCACGTATAGTTTTTGCTAAGTTGAGTTGCGATAAACTTGATCTGAGGGAAGGTAGTTGATGGGTTATGGGTAAGGGGGAAGAGCTTGAAGCTCAGAGCAGTTGCTTGTAAAGTTGCCGGCTCAGATCCAATATGGATCTGAATACCCACAGGTTGCAGAAAAATTAAGTACAACTACTCAGATGGAATGGTATGGTGAGTACATAACTTCTTTTTTTTATCGTTTCCCCATAAATATGGGTATTGTCAAACCTGTTTATGTGTGGTTACATAGTTTACAGCTGTAGCCTTCCCAAAAAGACATGAAAATTTCTTAGTTTGTTCCTCAACACTAAGATGTCCTTTCCTGGTTTTTATCAGGTACAAAATGATATTGTCTTTATTCGATTACCATACCAATTATATCCTTGAATTTCTGAGTCCCTTAATTTCTTTTCCAATGGCTCTAAATATATTGCGAATGGCAAAGGGGAAAAAGGACATCCCTGGCTGGTTCTCCTGTTCAGACACAGAGAAGGAATCCTTGCACTTAATTTTTTTCCTCCGATCTATCATGCAGTCTCCTAATTAACATTACTATTGTATCAGGCAGTGCAAATGCTTCCATTGCCCTACTCATAAAATCTCAGCTAACTCTGTTGAATGATTTCTTTGTATCAAGACCCACCAACAGTGGTATTTTCTTATATTCTGTTGTATCATTGTTGTATTAATATTGTCATATGTTTGCCTTCTCTCCACAAAACCACATTGATCCATATATGTCAGTTTTGTTAACACCTTTGCCATTCTTTTAGCTGTTATAGAATTAAACACTTTATAAATATGAAGCTTGGTCTGATGGATCTTTACTTATCTTTAGGTATTACAGCCACCACAGCTTTCTTCCAAGATGTTGGTGCTTTCCTTCCTTTGAAAATACTGTTAATTAGTACCTTCCAGATCTTTGACACTTTTTCTTTCTCCTAAGTTTCAGACCTTCTCAGAAATATCATCTGTTCCTTGAGATTTTCCTGCAGATTAATGATACGTCACCATTTTTATCTCATCTCCTCTTATCTTAACTGTTAATTGTTGGGCCTCGTCTAGTTCTCTAAGCTTAGCATACTTATATCTTCCATAAATATTTCTAGTTGTGCTTTACTCTGCTTTATAGAAAGTTTCATAAAATTTCTGAAATATCTTTCATAACTCTACAGGATCTCTGGTTATTTTCCTTGTTAGAGGCTCACTATGTTTTACAACAGCCCTTTCTACTGTCTGTTGCCTAAGTCGTTGAGCTAAAAGTTTTTGTGCTCTGGAGCTGTTATCAAAAACCAGTTGTTTAACAGCAGTCTTTCTAAAGTCATGTTTATTACCCAGATACTGTCTTTTCTCTTTATTACTCTGCAGTTGCGCCTCCTCTTGTTCTGTGAGATTCCCCTTATTCTGTAATACTTTACCCTTTGATGTTGTTGAGTCTTTCGGCTTTCCCCGGTTAGGGGTCGCCACAGCGAACTCCGGTCCGCTAATGATTGGTAGTTGATTTTTACGTGCCAAGTTACCAGCCCTGACGCACAACCTTAAACGAAGGTACGCCCATTCACGCATGTCTCCACGCAGAAGACACTAGCTGAGAATCGAACCGGACAGCATCTTACTGTGAGGTGACAATGCTACTGCAGCACCAATAATTTTTGTTACTTCTTAACTATATATCTCTTTTTATTTCTACCCTGTTTTTAAACTCCCCTTTCAGTTTATCCCAACTTACTAGCTATAACTTCTGAAGAAATTTCTGTCTTCCCTAATAACTCTCACATAATTTCTACTACCCATTTCTTAAATTTCTCTCTTTTTAGCAGGTAGATAAGGGAGTGCCAATGTCTCATTTTTACTTAATTACCCTGCATTTTTTCTTAGTCGTTACTGGTACTTGTTCTCAAATAGTTATGTTTCAAAACTTGCAATTAATGCCCATGTTCCTTTAATTGGGGCTTTTGTTGTGAAGATTTATATACAGTTTGTATAAACTTTGATTTTTTTTTTTTTGACAAAAATGTTGTAGGGATGGGCAGGAGTGTGTCGGTGTAATGCTTGTGCTCACTTTGTGACAAACTGTCTGACCTATTGCTCTTCTTTCAGTGTGCATAAGTGTTCGATTGGGGTACTGACAGGGAATTTGTGTTCCACTTATATTTTTTTCTTGTGCAAGGATCGAGAAAAGTGTTGAGTGTAAGTGTACTGCTTGTGAACACTCCGTGACTACTTGACTTGACCAACATGTTCTTGCAGCTCTTACCTCTTCCTCTACTACAGTATGGAGATGTACTACAATTCTTATTGTTCTTTTCCTACTGTACTTATAAAGAAAAAAAAAATCACTTACCAAGGAGTCCTTGCCATTGTCATGCGCTGAGTCTGTACCTCTCCTAACAGTGGGTGAACCTGTGGAGACCAGTGACTTGCATCTCTGGCTTCGTCTGTTGTAAGCATTTCAACCATCATGAACTTGGGAAGTCCTTCTCTGGTTAATCAGAGCAAGAGACCATGAGATTCGGCAGACGCCCCTAAATTAAGTCAGTCTTACTCCACAGGAAATCTAATTTAAGAAAAAACAAGATTAAACATCCGTCATCTGAAGAAATAATTACAGTAAGATAGATGAATTTCTTACTTTGGCAAGGCAGGCACTATAGGCAATGAATCCTTGTACACAGAAACCATCACAGGTGGGCATCCTTTGCAATGTAATTCTTTAGAAATCAGGGTCTGATGATTCTGACTTTGACTGAGATAGGGCAGCTTGTCCCATAGATGACCCAAGCCTAGCTCTGTGATTATGAGGCAAATATAAATTCTTATACTCTGGTGGAAGAAATTTATTTTTATCAGACCATAGCTAGGATGAATGACATATTGTTATGGGAACAAGTATATGTCCCCTCCCAAAATGAGTAAGAGACTATGATATGTTATAGAAGGATATACTTCATTCCTCCTCATACCTCCTATACTGCCAGCCTTGGGGGATCTGTTTAATGCTGCCTGTAGTTATCCTGATACCCAGACATCAGTCCCTAAAAAAAATGATAAACGGTATACAGTTTGTTTGTGTCTTTTGGCTTTTCCCGGTTAGGGGTCGCCACAGCGGAACTCCGGTCTGCTAATGATTGGTAGTTGATTTTTACGTGCCGAGTTACCAGCCCTGACGCACAATCTTCAATGAAGGTACGCCCATTCACACATGTCTCCACGCAGCAGATGCTCTAGCTGAGAATTGAACCAGACAGCGTCTTACTGTGAGGCGACAACGCTACTGCAGCACCACCCCCGCGGTACTTTAGGCTAATAAATCTATTTTCTGTCACCTTAGATCTGATCCATCAGTTTCAGCTGCGTCTCATGCTGGCACCAGGTTTAGTCCTTAACATAAACCATTTTCCTTGTGACAAAAGGCAAGTTATTGGACTGCATAGATAAGAGAATTTTTTCTTCTACCACTTTATGCCTTAAGACATTGGCTTTCCAGACAAAGTGAAAGGGAAGACAAATGGCTACTGAGTTTCTTAAGCACATACACATGACAGATATCACAATGAATATAGGCGTGCATAACACCTAAACAGAAAAGGCACTTCTTGTGTCTGTCTTTATGGGGTATCTGCCTCTCATACTTTCATTTATCTTTCCTGAATGACATGAAAACAAAGTACAAGGAGGAAAAAAGATCGTATGGAACCCCCAATGGGGCACTTGTATTTAGAAGGTTCAGTTGGTGAAACAGCTCTGTGAATGGTGTACAAACCAAAGTCAGAAGTAGTGCTCAGACTGGTGGCAAAGAAGTTCTGAGAATTAGGCGTTTGTACATCACATATATACCCTATTCCTTGTGTGTAGGAAATGTATCTGACTTATGATGCCAGGAAAAGTGTAAAAGCTTTGGTAGCTGGCTGGACATTAGATTATCCTCATCAGGATATCCCAAGTGTAAATAATACTGCAACAGTGAGAAGTAGGACATCTACTAAAGGGGTGGCGTAAGCCACAAAACGATGGGCTAGGCTTGTAAATGCCCTCGGGCAGATAGCCTAGTATGAACCTATGAACCTATGAACCTACTGTTAGACTCTTATACAACTATACTTTCTTTGCATTACCTTTTGGATTATCTACAGCTCCAGGGGTGTTCTCAGAATGCCTAGCTCTATTCATAGCTTATTGAAGACAAAATGACATTCACATTGTCCTTATTTAGATGATTTGCTTGTCTTTGCAGAGTCTTTATCCAGATGTCAGGAGTCATTAACTTGAGATCTAGTGTTGTCTGTTTTCATCTGGTTCAACTGAGAGGTGTCTGATCTGGTCAGATCTGACCTCGGCATCACTTCTGAAGCTCTTTGATTCCAGGGCTCTGACTCCTCCACTACCCATAATTCCCTGAACTCCACGTCAGTACCTCAGATCTAGTTTGCTGCCTGAAGTATTCGATCACATCACTGAGGGCTATGTGTTTCACTATCCTTTTCTAGGGTTTCTTTGGCAGATTTTGCCTTTCTTCTACTACCCCCCCTCACAACGAGTGAGAATCTTTCTCTCCAGCTAGTAGCATAGATATTGTTAAAGTTTTAGTACATTTAGGTAGATTACCAAAATTAGATTTAGAGTATGCTGTTACTGTTAGTTTTATTCTGTTTAGGTACATTAGTATACATTAGATGTATACATTAGATATACAGAGTTTACTGTTACTTTGTTTTAGCTTGTTGCATTGATAGATATTTACCAAGGTGAATAGTTAGTTATATAGTCATAGCTAGATAGTTGGTTAGTCATACTGGCTGAGTTAGAAAAATGTTTTACTTGTAAACCTTTCCTCAGTGTGTGTGCTTGTCTTCTGTACTAGTAATGACTGATGGTCAGGGGTTTAAAAAATGTAAGGAGTGTGGGCATAAGCTCCCACTCCGGGACCCACACTTCTTGCGTGTTTGTTTGGTTACTGCCCACCTCAACATTCACTGTCAGACATGCTACTCCTTTAGTTCCCAGGCTCTGCAAACTAGAAGGGAGAAGTTAATCATGAAGGGACGTCTTCCCCCTCAGACAGGATCCAACATGCCTTCCACTTCCTCTGCTGCCTTCTGGCAAGCAAGTGTAAAGGTAAGTGGTCCAAGAACAGACAGAGAAAGAAAAAGAGGAGTTTGAAAAAGATAGACAGAGAGAGAAAAGACAAAGGAAAGGGAAATCAGACTGAGAAATCCTGTAGGCACTCCCCCGTATCCAACACTCTCTTCAGGTTTGGATCCAAAAGTACCATGACATTTAGAGCTGACAGTTCCTTAGATCTGTCTGTCTCCTTCTTGGTCCTGGTTCCCCATGGACCCAGTGAGTCCCAGGCTACACTCCCCTATTCTTCAAGAAAGGAAGCATTCAAGACCACTTTTGATGGTGTCATCTTGGGCATCAAGAAGCCTGACCAAACAAGATGCTGACAGGATAATGAAGTTTCTCAGAATGCAGATTCACCTTGAGATTCTCTCAGTACTGTCTTCTGGGAATGTACCGAGGGCTGGGCCATCTACCCCTCCTCCTCTGTCTTATCCAGTTGTGGTCTGCCCCTTGGACATGGTTATCTCAGATGCGATCTCTTCAGGAGTGCCTTTGAAGGAACCTACATTGCAAGTGACTTCACCTCTGACAGGTTTCCTTCCTGTTTTGCCCCCAACATCTTCAGATCTGGAAGAGTCTCTGAGCTAAATCTTTGGTGGTGTTGCATCAGAGAATAGATCAACACTGACTCTGGCAGAGCCATCTCCTCCCCTTGGTGCCTTGGCTCTTCATAGCTCAGCACTGAGGTCAGCGTTGGGTTCGAGGCTGCTCAGTTGTGAGGTTTCTTTTCTGTCTGAGGACAGGAGGATTCCAGCAGAGCCAATAGTGCCCTTAGCCATCTAGGCTGTTGAGTGGGTACTTTTGATGCTGAAGCAAAAGGAGTATCTGTCTAGTTCAGTTCCATTTGAACCCTGACTAGAATCTGCATCTACTTCCCATCTTCCTGTCAGACAGTGACAGTCTGTTCTACAAGCTTCCCATGCTGTCTGCTATATAAGCTTTCAGTCTGATTCAGAACCTTCTGAGCCCCCCCCCCCCCTACAAACCAATTCACAACAGACATGTAAGCGGAAGCACTTAGACTCTTCCTAGAATACACAGACTTGGGTGAAGGTGAAGACTCCCTTTAGATCACCCCTCTGAAGACTTCACCTTTGGCAAGATCCTTGAATTGATGAAGCAGAGAGGGAGATGGTTCACTGATAACCCTTCTACAGATGAATCTGTACTGCTGGAAGCCTTTTTTTCCTTGCTCATCTTCCTGACTGGTACCACCTGTTGACCCACTCATTGATCTCATGGCTCAATGGGCATGGAAGGATCTTGACATGGTTGAACCCATCCCTAAGAAGTCTTAGAGGATTCTAACAGCACTAACGGACTAGAAACCCTGGATCAAAGGTCCACCGGTGGATGTGATGGTGGCAATAGATGCCACGAAGGAGGAATTGTCTGAAGAAAGTTCCTCAGTCCATCCCCCAGTAGAGAGTCTAGGGCTATGGACTGATTTGGGAAATGGATGTATGCTTTAGCAACCATTACCCTTAGAGCGCTGAATTATTTAGCCAATGTCACCAGATTTCAGAGAGAACTGACCAAGGAGATTTCCAAGCCCCTCTCTCTCTCTGGTATCTTGCCTGCAGCTGTTTAGATGACAGTGGACACCCAGTTTTCCATTCTCCAGTCTACATCCAACATAGCCATGTGACTGCTTTCTAATGCTGCCAATGGCATGTTGAGAGCAGCAGGCACCACCATTACCATTCGTCGGCACACCTAGATGCATATATGTGATTTTGCAGAAAGCTTTAAGATGTCTTTTGTTAATGCCCCCTTCAATGGGTCCATCTTATTTAGACCTGAAGTGAAAGAAAGACTGACTGGAAGTCAACAGGATAGCAAGACTCTCTCTGCACTGGGAAGCTGCTTCTCCACTCCCCAGAGATGCTATTCTAGGAATAAGAGGACTGCAAAGAAGATTGTGGTTCAGAAAATCACAGAGCTGTTACTAAGACACTCCTGACGCTAGACCTCATTGTGGCACAGTAGGGGGGTAACCATAATGGACATCACCCTAGAGGCAGAGATGGACTGCATAACCAGGGCTTTTACTGCCCCTTTACTAAAAATCACTTTCAGTGCCCATGAGGGATTGCTTGGCTGCTGCACTCTACATGCATTTGGGGGGATGCTTGTCTCTGCACCCGCAATCCTGAAGAAACATAACCAGAGATTCTTGGGTACTAAACGTAATTTTCAGAGGCTCTTTCATACCATTTTCCCTATCTCCTGTCAAGAATAAGAAAGTTCCTGGTGTTCCACCCAGTCAATGGGAGCAAGCTGTTAGAAAAATGAGTCGTCCAACCAGTCCCCAAAGACCAGTCAGAATCTAGAGTGTACTCAAAATTCTTTTTAGTACCGAAGAAAACAGAGGACCTTGGACACTTTCTGTGGATCTGAGGCATTTAAATCAGAATGTCAAACAGACAAAATTCCAGATGGGCACACTTCAGTCCATTTTGCCTCTCCTGAAGAAAGATGATTGGATGTGCTCTTTAGGTCTCAGTGATGCTTACTACCATGTGAAGATAGTGAAGCATTCAGTGTGATTTCTCCATTTCCATCTGAAAGCTAATCATGATCAGTTCAGAGCACTGCCATTCTATCTCACCACAGCCCCCAGGGTGTTCACCAAGGTGTGATGGCTTTAGTGGCAGCACTTTTTTGCCTGCTAAGGATCCATGTTTTCCCATAACTGAACTATTAGCTTCTGATCATTATATCCAGCAACCTGCTGTCCCACCATCAGGACCTTTTGCTCCATCTGATGCCAGACTTGGGGGTCTTGGTTAATCTAACCAAAAATCATCTTATGCTTTCTCAACAGATAAAATTTATCAGATGCCACCTGGACACAAGCTTGCAGACTGCCTGACTTCCTAGCTCTAGGATGCTCTCCTTGCGCCTCACTGCCACTCAAGTTCTCCTTCAGCCCTGCCCACTGGCAAGACTAATTCTTCACCTACCAGTTCTAATGACTTCCACAATCTTCATGGTTCCATTGGCCAGATATTACATGAGAGTGCTTCATTCGTCTGTAGCAGTGCAATGGTTCAAAATATCATCATCCACTTCCTGCCAACATTTGTCTCACTCAAATTTGCAAGCAGCACATATCCTGATGGATAACATCTCATTCAGCAGTAAAAGGGCGTCCATTCCTTACAGAGCCTCCCCTGTGGTGGTAGTGGTTCCCTTTTAGAGTGGGGGCATTTCGAAGGGAAGACCGTCTACGCTATTTGGTCACATACAGAGGTCAACCTTTACCTCAGTGTTCTGGAGATGAGGGCAGTCCTTCTAGTGCTGCAGACCTTTCAGGTTATCCTCCCCAGGGGGTGTGATATCAGTAATGGCAGACAATATGCCAGTGGTACGATACATCAACAAAGAGGGAGGAACATGCTCTTTTATCCCCTGTGTTGAGAAGCAGTGAGAGTTTGGCAATGGGCAATGTCTTCTCAGTGGTTTCTGGTATCAAAATACATCCTGAGGTTATCCAGTGTACTGGCAGACAAATTGAGCAGATCTATTTTGATGCTTTTTGACTAGCCCCCGAATTCACCAGTGACAACTTTGATTTTCAGTCACTGGGGCCAACCTTGCTGTGACCTCTTTGTGTCCTATGTAAAGAACAAGTTCATCAGTTACTTTGCCCTGATTCTCCCACATGGGCAATCACAGAGGGATGCTGTAGTCCATAATTGGCACCCAGGTCCCGACTAGCCTTTCCACCATTGCTTTTAATAAACAAGTTCATACAGAAAGTAAGAATGTGCAAGGTCAAGATGATCCTCATTGCCCCCTTTCTGGCCTTGACAAAATGTAGTTTCCCTTCCTGTGGCCTCTACTAGTGCATCCTCTGTGGATGCTAGATCATTATCCAAATATACTAACCCACATCCGGACCGTCTCCTCCAGACCAGAAAGCCATGAAGTCAACCGTTTGATACCTCCAGTTCTATCCTTAGCCAGAGATGTCAGGCTTCCCTATTCAGTTGTTCAGATCATGTCAACATCCCAGAAATTAACTACTACAAAAATACATCATAGCAAATGGAAGAGATTCTCCATTTGGGCTATGTTCACGGACTTAGATCCCTTTTCTGCCCCCATTCTTTCAGTTTTCAAATTAGTATTGGAACTTTTTCACAATGGTTCCAGTTATTCAACTATCAAAGTGCAAATGGCAGCTATCTCTGTTTTCCATATAGGTCAGAATGACACCTGTGTAGCCTCTTTAAGCATCTCTAAGGCCTTCCTCAAAGGAACTTTTCTCCTTTGGCCTCTTATCAGAGATCCATTACCTCTCTGGGATATTACCATCATGTTACAAATGTTGACTAGGCGACCCTTTGAGCCAGCAAGCTTCAACTGATTTGAAATTCCTGTCTTGGAAAACAACTCTTTTGGTGGCAGGTACTTCAGCCAAACAGATTTCAGAGATGCAGGCACTTTCCTGCAAGCCACCTTATTTGTATTTGGTCTTCCACAAAGACAGAGTTTCCTTAAGGACTAATGCATTTTTCTTTCCAAAGGTGGCATCCAGAACTAATTGAAATCAGTCGATAAACCTGCCTGTCTTTTTTTGTAAGATTTTCAAACAAGGGTGAATACATGCTACATTTGCTCGACGCTCATAGTCAGCTTAGATTCTGTCTAGGACCACACTGTTCAGGAAGTCGGATCAATTGTTTGTGACATTCTCAAAACCTAGACTGGGCAAAACAGTGGCTAAAGTTACTTTGTCTAGATGGTTATCCAAATGCATTGTCCTTCGTGTACAATAAAAAGGCTTGTTTTTATAGTCTAAGCCTAAGGCTCATTCCACAAAGGCATTAGCCACTTAAACAGCCTTTGCCAGTAGACTACCTACTGATATCTGTGCAGCAGCTACTTGTTCAACAGTCCATACATTTGTATCTCATTTTAAGCTTGATAAACAGTCTTGATCACACTCCTTCTTTGGTTCCACCATCCTCAGGAATGTCCTTTCTTGATACCATTCGCGCCTGTATGCTTGGGAATCTGCCCCATAGTTGAATTGGACAAAAATAGACAGTGGATATGAAAGTTATTTACTTACCATTAGGATAGAGCCATGTTGTCTGATTTTCATGTGGCTCATAGGTAGGTACTAGGCTATTGGCCTTAGGGCGTATATAAGCCTAGCCAAAAAGGTACCCTGGCTTTTGCCACCCAAGAAAATGATTTTCCTGTCCCCCTGTCTAGCAGAGCCACAGAGGTGATCCCCGGGGTGAATTTCGTATTTCCCATCCAATCATCAAGATTTTTCTTGGAGTGCTAATGAGGAGCTTTGTTTGATATAGATAGGTAGTTTGTTCATGTTCTGTTTGTTGTGGTGACAAGGTTTAGGTCCCTAGAGCATGTAGCTTGGAGGGACTGGGATTTCTTTAAGTGGAGCATGTCCAACAGCTCTGGGTTTGACATAGCTTTGTATGTTAGGCAGAGATCGCTTCTGAGTAGGCGACGGAGTAAAGCTAGAGTTTTTTGAGACCGTATGTGTAGGGCATATGTTTGAGGCTGGTAATCCTCCGTGTGCGGTATTTCTGCAGCCTTTCCAGTAGTTGTTGTAGAGGTCTTGTGAGGTACATACCAAAAGGGGGCGTTGTACTCTATAATGGGTCTAATGAGTGACGAGTAGAGGGAAACAATTACTTAATTTTTCCTGGATGATAATCCTTTTGTGATGAGGTGTGCCACGTAGAAGGATTTCCTGACTGCTGTGGCGATGTGATTATCAAAGGAGAGACTACTGTGATTATCAAAGGAGAGACTACTGTCCACCTGTATCCCAAGGTCTCTTATCACACTTTCAGTGTTAAGTAGACTACCACCTATGTGGTAGCTCATGGGTACAGAATTTTTTTACCAAAGAGAATGACAGTGCACTTTTTGGCATTGAGCTTTAGGCCATGGCTTTGACGCCAGGCATCTGTCTCAGTGATGCCCTTTTGTAGGATGTCCACATTGTTAGGAGCTTTGATTATGGTTCCTAGTTTGCAGTCATCTGCAAACTTAGTTAGTGAAAGACCTTCTGTGTTAGCCTGTACTTCAGAAAAGTAGATACCAAACAGGAGAGGACCCAGGACTGAGTCCTGTGGTACTCCACTTGTCACTGGTCTGAAGTCGGATTTGGAGTCTGCTACTTTCACAGTGTGGGTTATGTCAGTGGGTTAGGCTGTGTGAGCCACCTTACCCTCGTCTATGGCTTTGGTGACTGCTTCAAAGAAGTCTTTCAGGTTTAGGAGACATATTCTGCCTTTTACAAACCAGAACTGGATAGGAACCAGAGTTTGGAGATTACCAATGTCTTTGTTTATAAGTTCCATGATGATGCGTTCCATGGCCTTGCAGACCAGGCTCGTTAGGCTAATGGTGAGGTAGTTCACGGGGTCCATGGTGGTTCCCCCTTTCTGAAGTGGGATAACCGTCACTTTCCGCCATTCAGTGTGCAAAAAGCCTGAGGTGAGGCTATGATTGAACATGGTGCTTAGGTGGAGTGCCAGTTCATTCTGCAGTTCGTGTAGAACGCAGCCTGGGATGTTGTCAGGTCCCATGGATGCTGTGTTCTTGGATTTGGAGAGAGTGGTTTTTACCTGTGTAACTGTGATTACAGGAAGTTTGCATTCTTCCTGTATAGAGATGGGCCCTTTAGGGGGTGAGAGGGAGGTAAAGTTATCTGCCAGGATGTTGGCAATATCACTTGGTTCTGTATATTGAGTGCCATTGTGCTGTATCTCAGAGCAGATCTGAGTGTTGCCATTGAGATTCTTGACATAGCTGTAGAATGCTTTGTGGTTGTCTTTAGAATCAGTGGCGATTTTGTTTTTGTAACTATCTTCGGAGGATTTTATGAAAGATCTCAGCTTCTTACTGAGGCTGGCCAGGGAGTTCCTCCATTCATGGGATTTTTCTCTTTCTTGCAACAGTTTCTTTCTTCTGTTGTAGAGTTTGTTTATGGTAGGGGACCACCAGATTGGCTTCCTTTTTTTGGAGGATAGCATCTTGGTTCTGTTAGTGGTAACACAATCCATGCACTCATGTAAGTGCTTATAAAGTGCATTTGTGTAGGATTCAGCAGTTGTACCTCTTTTGTCCATTTGCATGGGTGTCGTGAAGTTTGCCACTTCTGTCTTAAGAAGCATGAAGTTGGCTTTGGAGACATTTTTTACTGTGGTTTCCCTAATGGGTGGTGGGGGCGGGATGTGGATGTCTATAGGGTGATTAGCTTGTGGTCGGATCTGACCAATGAGAAAATGATCTCTGGTGTAGAACACCCGGTTGCCTATGTTGGTAATGACCAGGTCTAGGATATTGCTGCCCCTGGTGGGGGTGTGGATAAGTTGATACAAGGCTTTGGAATTTATGAATTCCAGAAAACGTTGAGCAAAAGAGTTGGTACATGAGTAGTTTTCCCAGTTAATGGTGGGGTAGTTGAAATTGCTCATTATTAGGGTGTTGGGTTGTACCCTAATATTTTCCAGTGCATCAAGAAATGAGAAGTGGGAATCCTGAGGCATGGTGGGGGATCTGTAGGAAGTTAGTTTGTATTGCGGTCTTGCCCAGAGTTAGTTGCACTTGGATAATCTCGGATGCACTATGCTGAGCAACTAACCTGGAGGTGTGGATATCCTTAATGAATATGGACACGCCTCTGCCTTTAGTGTTTTGGTCCAGGTTAGGTGGCCGAACGGTGTGGTATGAATTATAGCCTGATAATGCAGGGGGTGCTCTGTGGAGCCTTGAACCAGGTCTTTGTCACTGCACAGATGTCGATGTTATCCATTTTAAGGAGTGCCTCGAGTGAATGCATTTTGATGTTTAGACTTCTAGTATTACCCTCAGATTTTGCTTGCTTGTTCCTGTTACGGTGGTGAATTTGTCATTTGAACCTTGCCTAAAAAAGGCACTATAGGGGTGGCAAGAGCCTTAGCCAGTATCCGGAATCCCAAGGGTGACAGGTGCAGGTCATCTCTGGCAAAGCATCGTGGTCTGTCAGTCATGTCATCCCCAGAAGACAGATACTGGATCCCCTTAGAATGACACCAAAAGCTTATACTGTGGTATCATTCTGGGTGATGGCAGGATGCTACCCAGGGCTAGGGTCATAACTGCCTGAGCTACAAGATCAGATAGCTCCTCCATGTCTCTTTTTATGTAGTCCTGGGAGGTACGTCTCATGTCATTCACACCAACATGGACAATGACATTTGTACTTGTGGAGTAACTTGAGTGCATGTGTTATGTGGCAGATCCTGGCACCCAGCAGGTGATCGTAACTTTCTCTTTGTTTAGCGTGGTGAGTGGAACATCAGTATGCCTGACTATAGAGTCACGTATGACTAGAGTGTTGTGTAAGTTGTTATGCCTTATGGGCTGTGGTTGAGTGGCACACTGAGTTTTTGAGCTGTGTGGCATTTGGGTTGTGTTAGGGGAATGGAGGTTGCTTGCATTTATGCATTGAAGGTCTCTATTGCTTGAGCAGAGAGCCTCTGTGATTGTAGGTGTGTGTTTTGTGTTTCTATGTGTCTGTTTTGGTGGTATAGGTTTTGAGCGACTATGTGATGAGTGTAGTGTGGTGCAAGTGTTTACCTTCTCCTCTTGACTGTCTAGTCCAGTCTTGGATGAAGATAGCTTTGCTTCCAGTTTGGCTATATAAGTGCATCTCTCACAGGTTGTAGTGTTGGGTGGTAGGAGGAAAGGGTTGCCTGTGTACATGAGGCAGTTGCTGCATTGCCTCAGGATGCCCAGATTCGTCAGATAGACAGGAGAAAACACCTGGAGCTTGACCCTTAGACATGCCCGGATAGGTGCTTATTTATTAAGTACTAAAAACTGTTTTCCTCTAGACAAGTGAGGAAAGTTGGGTGCTGTAGTAATTTGTAGCTTATTTAGTGCTTACAACGAATTCTGAACAAGTGCTGAGCTAAAGAAACAGATTTGAGTGCTAAAACTAAAACTAAAAAACTGGCTAGTTCTAAGGGAAAATTTGAAGAGCAGATTATGGCGCCATTGTATTTTTATTTATTTATTTTTAATATAACCGTAGCAAATGAGCAAACTGATTTAAACAAATGAACCAATTAATGAATAAAAGGCTAAAAACTGTGCCCCATTCCAGCAATCTTTGATCAGACAAGTTCTAACTGCACACTCCTGCCACTAGGGTGCAGGGGAAACTTCTCCAAAAAAGATGGTCTGGATTAGTGCTCAAGTTTTACAATCAAGTGCAGACCACATCTTCTTAATGTAAAATAATTGGCCCGAAGCCCGTGTGTGCTTAAACCAGAATTAATACACTTTTAGAAGAACAGACACTAAGCCTTCAATCAGCAACTCCCAACTTAGAAGGATGTAAGCTTCCTGTCCTGCCACAACAGTGTAGACCACAAACCTTAATGCAAAACAACTAGTCTGAAGCCCAAGTGCTTCAACCAAAGGCTTAGAATAACAGTTGCAATTTAATCTGGCCACTTACAAGCAGTAATAAATGCAGCAGAATAAATTCAATTAAATACTTTTAAGAACAAGCAGCAAAAGCAAAATAAAGTAGGAAGAAAAACTTAAATCTTGCTTCCATCTGCCCCCTTCCAAATTGTCACAAATAGGATTCTTATGACTGGTTCAACTCTGGTATACCCTGTCTGAGAGCAGTTCTAACTGCGTGTTTCCCACAACCCTCCCATTTTCTCTGTTCTACATTCTGGAGTTAGTTTTGAACAAGGTTTATATGATTGAGATACACTTGCATTGGTCCTGATATGGATATAATGTCTAAAAGGGAGCAAACTTGATCTGAGGTGGAGTTCAGGGAATTATGCGTAGGAGAGGAGTCAGAGCCCCAGAACCAAAGAGCTTCATAATCACTGTCAAGGTTTGATCTTATCAGATCCGACAATTTATAGTTGAACCATACAAAACTCAATCAAAATGGATCTATCATTATGGCAAGCATATAACTTTCATTTATTTGTCTTTTGCCAATTTGGGCTTCTAGATAAATATTTCAAAATCTTCTTACTTATATCTCCCTCCATCTCACAGGATTGTGTTTCTTTGCTGCCATCTAGGTACTTCTCTTCATAAGGCCTTTTTGACACGAGGAGGTTGATTTTTATTTGAAATCTTTCCTGAACTTTTCCAATCAATCCCAGACTTCTGCAAGAGAGTTTCTCAGGATCCTAGGCTTTATAGCTTCTATGATTCTCATGATACCCCTAGTTTGTTTACACATGAGAAAGATTCGGTTGTTTCTAAAAGAAAAAAAAAACACAAATGGACCCAACATTTACATTTTCTAGAGTATCAGTTCGGTTTTGGACATTATAAAAAAGAACTACATTGGTGGAGATGACATATTAATCTGAACCCATGTCTCCCCTTCTCTCCTCAGACCTCAAACCAATACCTCACAATGGACATAATCAGATTTTTTTTTGGGAAGCAGTTTCCATGGGATAAAGTTGCAAGGCCTGTGGAGTGTTTTTTAGACGGACCAAAACACATCAACGTATAGGAGATGTTGGCTGTGATCCATGCCTTGAAGTCTATTACCTACCTATGGTCCTCAGAACCTTTTCACATTATTACTGACAATATAAGAGTCACATAGTACACACAAACAAGCAAGGAGGTATAAGGCCATGCCCCCAATGCCTGTGATGGCTTGCAGATTAGCTGTTCAGCATTCCTTAACTCTCCAAGCATCTTACATTCTGTCACAGCAAAATAGTGGTAAACAAGCTGCAAAGAATCAAGACAGACCCTCAGAAATGGAATGAGCAGGGTCTTTCAGGAACTGATCCAGTTGTGGGAACACTTTAAATAAAATCTGTTTGCCGACTATTAAAACACACAACTAAACAAATTCTGCTGCAGGGCTCTTTGCAAGCCTGCAAAACAAATGCATTTCTATTCCCTTGGAAAGGAGTTTTCCTGGTACTTGCATATTATCGCAACCAAATTCCACAATCGCTGCCTGATATTCTAATTCCCAGTGGTAGCAGACAATTTCAGACTAGGTATGTGTCTTAACTATAATCCATTTCAAAATGTGTTTGGTAAATGTTTTTAGACAAAGTGATTTCATTTCTGGTTGATCAGATTGTGACATAATTTTGCCGCAGTGTAATAATACTGCTAGGAGACATTTCACACCTGCTTTCTTAAAGAATTCCACTGAAACCCCAAAACATCACGAGAAAATTGCCTCAAACCGGAGTCAGATTTTTAAAGACTGCTGTTATAAACTTAGTAGGTGCAATAAAAATGGTTGCAGTAACATAATTGTTATGAAGGATATGAAATTGGACCCTGAAACATTTGTCATTCTTATGGTGACTGATGTCCTCAATTGTTTGCCCCAAAAATGCAGCTTTTACGTGAGAGACAGTAACACCACAACAGGAAAGCCAGACTTCATGCACAGTTGTGTACACTTGACAGGCATGCTTAAGATGACAGATTTCACCAGTGATTTTATGAAATTACGATGCAGTTTTCTGTGCAGAAATGTTAGTGTGCCTAGCTGATGTCATGGACTTAAAAAGTTGTTGCTTCAAACAGCTACAATGGATGACAAGTAAAAGTCATTAGGCTGTTCTGACAGTCACGGTTCCATCACTGTCAGCCCGAGTACCCTCAAGAGAAACAGAAAAAGTATGTATATTTATCAGCTAGAAAGGTAGACAGATGTAGTAAGGAATGTTACATTCTCCTCATTGGAAACTTTCATTACATTTTTTGGTAGCAGTACGGCTTGGAAAACAGCTGTTTCTCCTGTTATAATCTGGTTGTGATAAAACACAAGTACCATTTTCCTTCATGCCTTTCCATCTTTTCTTCTGATATCCAAGGAATTTGAAGGTACAAAAAAGTCCCCAAGATTTATTGTGGTGACTCTGTTTTGGTCCAGGCAACACTGGTTCACCCTTCCTATGAAATTGGGCAGTGGGATTTATCTCAAGCTGCTTCATAGACCTGATCAACTCAAACAAGACAGGGAGTTTAATTCACCACAGTCTCAATAAACTTCGACTGACTGCCTGGATGATTCAATTTGAGTACTTTTTAAGCACTCATTTTAATGATGGGGGTACAGCAGGTACTAAAGCAGACAAGCCTGCTACTAGAAAATCCTATATTTATAAGGGAAAGTGATTTTCTAGTTGGTGCTTCACCAGTAACCAGGGGCCCATGATGGATTTTGTATTACTGGTGCTCAAATATTTGTGCGAGTTACTTTCCACTGGCATCTCTTATTCCTTTCTGAAGGTTCATCTTGCAGCCATTTCATCATGTCTGTTCAAGGATCCTCTTTTTGCTTCTTTGTTAGTGGTAAAATTCTGAAAGGAGTTTTACACCTGCGATGATCTGGTTAACAAGATGTTCGTGTTTCACTGTTGCAGTCATTACATTTGGATAATCTGCTGGCAGGTTGCCCTCAGTCGGCTTGATTAACAAAGTCTTGGGTCCTGCGTCAGTTGCTGTCCCTTCCTCCATGACGTCAGATCAGGGGTACAAAACATGCAGCCGACGCCATTACATTACCGATGTCCGTAAAAGTTAATAATTGTATTACTCGTGGGAAGCAAATACCTCATAAGGATTTTCATTTGTACTGTATTCCTTGCCTAGGCCCTGACCACGATGTACCTTGCTGTGTCGGTTTTGTGCTTTAAGCGCACTATCCGTCGTCGGTACATTTTTGCTTCAAAATATTTCGGTTCTCAGTTTAATTATCCAGAAATGATGTCGGTTAGCCATCCGACTACCGGAATACCAAAAAAAGCAAAGAAAAAGAGACAGGATGTTGAGGTCCATAACTGCCGACGACACTTCTCCTAAGCCAGTCGCCAGTTCGCCGGTACTCAGTGAGGCGCTTTCGCAGCCCCTGATACCCGCTACTTCTGATTCGCAGACCTCTACTAAGACCCATTCAGAGTCCAGTATGCCGCGAGATGCTTCACATATGGGACCCGCAAATGTCTCTACCTTGGATGGGTCCAGAACCGCTGAGCAGGCACCGGCTTCTGAGGGTGTATTCAGGCCTACAGACTTGCATATTAAACCGACTCCAACTTCAGTGCTAAGGCCTAAATCTCGGTCTATGTCTAAAAAAGTGATGCCCAGGCCACATGTTCAGGCCCCTATGCCTAAAAAACAAATGATCAAAATGGCTGAAAATTTAATTACACTAATCAGGGGTAGTCAACCCCTCCTCCAAGAGGCCTAAGATTAAATTTGACTATGAATCTTCTGAGCAGGACTCTGTTTCTTCTGACTCTTCTAATGATCTGGATTTGTCCATACCTACTTATGAGGACTCTGATGCAGAGGATTCCATTCCCTCTGCTTCTCCGCCTGAGGATTTCTCTTTCGGGGAAAACTTTACATACATACCTTAAGGGAGCATTTCCACTGGGAAAGTCAGGATTTCTCTGAATCCAAAAAGAGGCTTAGGGATTTCCTTCTTTTTTCTCAGCATAGGCCTTTGGCTATACCTCCTGTACTAGACATTGTTGATGATGTGTTTTCGGAATCCAGTTTGGCCCCTGATTCCTTGCCTTCAGCCCTTAGCAAACCAGACAGGTTCTACAGAGTTCCTGAATCCCACAAATTCATTTTCAAAAATCCTGTTGCGGACCCTGAAACCATTTCTCAGGGGCCCAAGGGCATTAAGGCTCCTACTGCTAAAAATCCTACCCCTTCTGATAGAGACTCCAGGGTGCTGGATAAATGTGATAAAAAGGTTTATACTTCTGCAACCTTAGCAGTCAGGGCTTTAAACTGTCAATTCCTTATGCTAAAATATCAACAGCATGTCATGGGACTGCTTAAACACAAAATTATGTTGATTTCTGACTGTGTGGAGATTAAAGATTTGCAGGATTTATTGCGTTCAGCTGAATAAGTTGGCAAACATACTTTGCAATGTGGTTTTGATTATTTAGAGGCCTCTTGCAGGGCTGCTATTACTGGGTCTGTGCTTAAAAGGCATACTTGGCTTAAGGAGCAATCTCTGCCTGGTCATGTTAAAGCAAAACTTTTGAATGCTCCTTTACAGCAGGACCGCCTGTTTGGCAATAAGGCTGAAGAAGTTTTAAAAAAGATGGAAGATAAAGCTAAATCTATGCAAACTGTGAAATATTTCTTACAAGTACAACCTCCTAGATTTAGTAGGCATTGGCCTACTAAGAACTGGTCCTTTCCAGCTCCTTCCAGAGCTACTACAGCCAAACTCCGACATTCCAAAAGCACCAGGTTTCAGTCCCAAGGGACTTTCAGAGCTAAGCAATGGGGTGCTTCCACTTCCAAATCTGGAAACAACAAGGCCCCCACCCTATGGTAAACAGTCTCAATGACTTCCCTTTGAAATTACCAAGCACTTACCTCTTAGTCGCCCATTTGGGGGGAAAACTGGCAACTTATAACCCAGGACAAATGGGTTTTAAATATAGTGTCCCAGGGATACAGATTTCATTTCCACATGCTGCCAACTCCAAACGGGTGGCCAGATCTGCCCCCAAATCAATGGGCAGAGGCTCAGAAACAAGTACTTTCCCTCCTAAACATGGGGGCTATTCAACCGGTACCAGAAGAGGAAAAGGGACAAGGTTTCTATTCCAAACTTTTCCTGGTACCCAGAAAAGACAAATCATGCCGTCTAATTCTGGAACTGTCTACTCTAAACACCTTTCTGGACATTCCAAAATTCAAGATGCTGACTCTTCACCAGTTACTTCCTGTGCTAGGCAAGGATTGCTGGTTGGCAACTCTAGATTTAAGAGAGGCTTACCTGCATATCTCAATCCGGGAATCTTGCAGAAGATACCTACGCTTCAAAGCAGGCTGCATGCATTATCAGTTGTCTGCACTGCCCTTTGGCTTGTCTTATGTGCCCAGAGTATTCACAAAGTGCCTGGCTCCAGTAGTTGCATTTTGCAGGCAAAGAAATATTCAAATATGTCCATACCTGGACGATTGTCTAATTCAGGCAGAAAAGCAGGCCATTCTTCTAAAACATCTGGCATTTGTGAAAAGAGTTCTAACCTGTCTAGGGTACACCATAAATTAAAAGAAATCTGAACTGTTACCCTCTCAAAAGATTACATTCCTGGGTGCAAGCTTGAATACAACTGCCCAGATGGCTTTCCTTATGCCAGAAAAGCAAATTCATTTGGTGACTTACTTCAAACAGGTGGCCACAAAAACCCTGCTATCTGCAAGGCAAGTACTGCACGCCTTGGGGTTCATGGCCTCCTGCACTCTTCTAATTCCATATGCAAGACTGCATATGAGGAAACTTCAGTAGTACTTAAAAAGTTTATGGAGTCAACATTGTCATAGCCTGGAAACAATGATTCCTGTCATACCTTGTCTGCGCTTAGAGTTCCTATGGTGGGCAGAGGCCTGCCACCAAAACAAGGGACTGCCATTCACACCACCCTCTGCCACCCAAACCCTAACTACAGACGCATCAGACTATGCATGGGGGGCTCATCTGGCAGGGAAGTGCATTCAAGGCAAATGGAGCCCAAATCAAATGCACCTTCATATCAATCAAAAAGAAATGCTAGCTGTACAGAATGCACTGACAGCCTTCAAGTACTACCTTCATCCAGGACAATTACTGATCAAGACGGACAACACCACGGTTATGTGGTACATAAACAAGCTGGGGGGTACACATTCCTACCCCCTCTGCAGACTAGCCATGGCATTGTGGAACATGGCCTTGAGCTACCAAGTACACCTACAAGCTCAATTCTTGCCAGGAAAGCAGAATGTTCTGGCAGACGAACTAAGCAGAATTCCCATGGACCCACACAAATGGAAACTGGAACCACGGATTTTCAACATGTTGACAAGCAAATGGGGGAGCCCAGACATAGATCTTTTTGCCTCACTCCAGAACTATCAGTTGGACATATTTTGCACAAGAACTCGTCACAAAAAAGCCTGGAAAGTGGATGCTTTGTCATTCAGCTGGAAAAACCTATCAGTCTATGCCTTTTCCCCTCTGCCTCTGCTCTCCAAAGTTCTACTAAAAGTCAAACAGGACAAACCAAAAATGATTTTGATTGCTTCAGACTGGCCTTGCCAACACTGGTACCCACTCCTGCGCAGTGTGTCACACATTTCATCATGGCACCTGCCTCAGACACCTGCCTTACTGTCTCAGCAGGAGAACCAAATTCTGCACCCTCAGCTCCAAACATTGAATCTTGGCTAATCACTTAAATTCCCCCTTAGCATCCCTCAGCAAACCTGTGATGGATGTCATTTTGGAGGCGAGAAGACCTAGTACTAGAAAATCTTATGCTGACAAATGAAAAAGATTCTGTGCCTGGAATCAGTCTCAAGGGATGAGCACAGCAGAGCCCAATTTACCTCAGATTTTGCAATACTTAACTGAGATGCTTCACAAGGGCCTGTCTTTTTCTTCCATAAAAATCCATGCCTCAGTCATTTCAGCTCATTACAACACAGAACCCCCCTCTTCTCTCATCCTCTTCTAAAGCAGTATCTCAGAGGGGCCAAAAACTTGAGACCACCCAGGAGAGCTCCAACCCCTGCCTGGGACTTTAACTTTGTATTGGAGAAACTCACTGTACCGCCTTTCGAGCCAGCTGCTACTGCAGACTTAAAATTTCTTTCCTGGAAAACAGCCTTCCATTTAGCAATCAGTTCAGCTAGAAGGATATCTGAATTACAGGCCGTTATGGCAGTGGAGCCTTTCATCATCTTTCATGTGGACAGGGTGTCACTCAGGACCATTCCATCATTCATGCCCAAGGTGGTATCCAGTGTGGCTCTTAATCAGTCCATTCATTTGCAAACTTTCTTTCCCAGTCCACAGAACAAGGGGGAGCAGATTCAGCATTCATTGGATGTACACAGACAACTTAGATTCTATTTGGACAGGACTAAATCTCGAAGAAAGTCTGAACAACTCCTGGTATGATTTGCTGCAGGGGCAGAGGGGGGAAGGCTGTTTCAAAGCAAACCATTTCTAAATGGATAAGCCATTGCATTAATTTCTATTATAAGCACCATGGAAAACCTATCCCCCAGGGGATCAGATCTCATTCCACCAGGGCTGCCTCTACTTCAACAGCCTTTCTCAGAGGTGTTCCTACCAGGGATATTCTAGAAGCTGCTACCTGGAGTTCAGTTCATACTTTCACCAAGCATTATCACTTACCAATTTTCTCTACATCCAGAGCTGACTTTGCCACTGCTGTTTTGCAGGCCTTATAGCTGGTCCTAATGCTGTATAAATCCATCCTCCCAACCATAGCTTTGGGAATCTACCCAAATGTAATGACTGCAACAGTGAAACACGATGAACATAGTACAGTTGTGTGTACACTTATAAATGTAGATGTTCGAGTGTATTCACTGTTGCAGTCCTGGTTGCCCTCCCTGCATGTTTTGTGCCCCTGACATCATAGAAGAAGGGACAGCAACCGTCGCAGGATCCAAGACTTTGCTGGCAGGTTGCCCTCAGTTGACCTGATTAACAGATTACCCAAATGTAATGACTGCAACAGTGAATACACTCGAACATCTACATTTATGGTAAGTGTACACAACTGTACTTTATGCCTCCTTAGGTTCTAAGCTTTGTGCTGGAAAAGTTAACTACATTAGCATTTGAACCTGGAACCCAGGGGACTACATGACACAGCAATTTTCCAAAAAGTGACAGACAGCAAACCAGCCGTAAGATGAATATTTTTTTAATTAGAAAATATGCCGTGTTTTTCAAATAAAAATATTCTTAGATGTTGTGTGCTGGTTGCCACTTTCTGGAAAATTGCTGTGTTGTGCAGTCCTTTTGGATTCTTGGTTTTGCTTCTACATGTTTGCCATCATTTGTTAGTCATTACCATTTGAACCTGCTCATTCAAGGTTCTTAACTTCAAAAACTGTGCTCATCATTGCTTTGACATTTGCAAAAAGAGTGAGTTTACTGTGTGAGCTCTGTCTGATTATTTCATAGGGATATGGTCTCTTTTTAAAAACCTAATTCATCCTCAGAGTGGTTTCAGAGTTTACTGTGAATGAAGACATCAGTCAACCAGTTTTCTAACATCTAAAAACCAGGGGAAAGGATTCTGACAGAACTAAGCCCTTTAGAAAAGCTGATCATCTGTTTATTTTTTATTAAGGGGCAAAAAGAGACACACTTGTCTATATCTAAGCAGAAAATCTCCAGGTTGTTATCCTCAGCTATTGCTTTTTGTTATTGCCTCTATGGCAAATCCATTCCAGGCAGTAACAAGGCACATTCTACTTGAGCCTTGCCTTTTTCAGTGGCATACTGTAAAGTGGTTGACTCTAGAAGCATTCTAGTGGCAACTCCTCGATCCTCTGGAAGTAGTTTTACAGAGCACTACAAACTGGATTATTTTTCAAGGTCAGGCTTTGCTTGGGCTTTTATCCAAGGGTTCTGGATCCGTATGCTTCCTTGTCCCAGGTTTGATAGGCTTTGGTAATCAATCCATATAACCTAAAGACTACTGCAGCAAGGGGAATAATGAATGTGTTGTAGTTTTGTAAGTTGCACTTACCCATAACAATAGATGTTTAAATGCCTCACTGCTGCAGTAGCCACACCCACCTTTCATTCCCCTATACATGTATATAGTTGCAGTTGGGATATAAAGTAAAGTTTTGAGTGTTTCTACGTTATATGTTTCCATCTTATTATCGTCAGTTTGATTCAGGATTGTTGAGCTCTTCTCTCCTGGTATGGACAAGAAAGTCTTAATGAAATCAGCAGTCAAAGTGAAGGAGTGTGGGGTACCAGAGTTTTTTGAAACTGGCTGATTGTTTTTTCCTAGGTAGGGAAACAACCCATATAGCCTATAGCCTAAAGACTATTGCAGCAGTGAGAAATTTGAACATCTACTCTTATAGGCAAGTGCAGATGTCCTTCAAGGATGCATCTGCAGTCATCACATAAGGGTTGTCCTGCCTCAGGCAGCCCTTCGGTCGGCCGGATTCCAAAGTCTGGGTCCGGCGTCGGCTGATGTCGCCCCTTCCCCGACGTCAGAGTGCCTGGGGTATAAAAGCGTCAGCCGACGCCATCTTCCTCAGTCTTTCTTGCCGCGTGGTGCCCGAAGCAGAAGCAGTTCGCAAGTGCCGGTCGGCCAGCTCCTGTAAATTCGCTATCCGAAGACTTCAAAAGCTAAGTACCCCGTTGGGGACTCTTTCTTGCCTCAGCCGATGTCAGATAAAGTTAATAATTGTTTAACTTGTGGGACACAAATACCTCATAAGGATTTCCACTCTTACTGTCTTCCCTGCTTAGGCCCAGACCACGACGTCTTGACCTGTTCAGCCTGCACTCCCTTCAACCGATGCACTCTTAGACGTCGGTCGGAGTTCACAGAAGAGTTTTTTGGGGCTAGTTTTTCATACAAAATGCCGTCGGAAACCCCAACATCACATTTAATTAAGAAATGGAAAGACAAGGACTGACACACGCGGGCCGCGGTTTCGGCTGAAACCGCGGCTAGGCCTACCGCGAGTGTCTCGGTCTCGGCAGATACCGAGTCCTTGGAACTTCCGAACCCTGAAACAATACAACCGACAGCCTTGGCCCCAGAGGCTCCTACCGATTCGGTTACAGAATTGCCTTCAGAAACTGGTGTATTGGAATCTTCCGACACCATACCTTTAGACAAAGCTACACCAGCATGTGATGCAGCCAGGCCTCCTGCATCCATGTCCATTAAGGCCTTCACCAGGGCTAAAGCTGCAAAACACACTAAAGCCATGCCTCCCAGGGTTATTCCTCAGGGACCCTCTTCTAGTTCACAGATTCTAACCTTAGCAGAGGACCTTATCTCTTTAATCAGGGGCTCTCAGCCCCATCCGGACAGGGGCTCCCAACCTCCTCTAGACAAAAGGCCCAGGGTGGATCCCCCTGATCCCCTTTCCTCAGAGGAGGCCTTTGATGGCTCGGATCACTCGGACTACCAGGAGGAGGCTTATTCGGCCTACGAGGATTTGGATGCAGAGGAATCTATCCCCTCAGCCTCCCCTCCCGAAGAGCTTTCCTTTGGGGAGACCCTTCACACTATGAGAGAGCATTTCAAATGGCAGGGCCAGGAATATTCTGATTCCAGGAAAAGACTAAGAACTTTTCTTCATTTACCTCAGCATAGACCTTTGGCTATTCCGTCTGTTTTAAATGTCATTGATGATGTGTATTCTGACTCTAGTATGACCCCTGATACTCTGCCTCCGGCCCCTGTTAAGCCCGATAGGTATTACAGGGTCCCGGACACACATAATTTTCTTTACAAGGCCCACTCTGCTGATCCTGAAACTATTTCACAGGGCCCTAAAGGGGTTGCAGCTGTTACTACTAAGAACCCTCTCCCCTCTGCAAAGGAGTCCTGGGCATTAGAGAGATGGGGTAAAAAAGTGTATACTTCTGCCACTCTTGCTATGAGGGCATTAAATTGTCAATTTCGTATGATACAGTACCAAGAGTATTTGTTAGAAGAAATGCATAAAAAACTGTCTTCTTCTGAACCCCTTGACCGTAAATCCCTTCAGGATCTGGTACATAACTCCCAGCAGGTTAGCAGCCATTTCTTGCAGTGTGGTTATGATGCATTGGAAGCTTCATGTAGGTCAGCAATGACAGGTGTTGTCATACGTAGGCATGCTTGGCTGAAGGAACAATCTCTGCCAGATCATGTTAAAGCTAAGCTTTTGGATGCTCCACTGGAAAAGCAAAAGTTATTTGGTTCCACTGCTCAAGAAGTCCTAAAGAAATTTGAGGAAAAGGCAAAATCTGTACAAACAGTTAAGGATTTTCTTCAAGTCCAACCGCCTAGATTCAGCAGAAATTGGCCTTCCAAGAATTGGTCCTTTCTGGACACAGAAAGATTTCAAAGGGGCAGGAACAGGCGTGCCAGAGGTAGAGGGCAAGCTAGGGGCTCCTACAGAGGCCGTCAATGGCAGCATCCAATCCAGACAGGCAGTTCAGGACCTGCAACTGCTGCACAAGGACAAACTCAATGACTTTGCTTTGATTCCGCCAACCAGGGCTCAGTTAGAAGCACCTTTGGGCGGAAAGTTTTCTTTATTCTCAAAAACTTGGCACAGCATTACAAGAGACAAATGGACACTCCAAATAATAGACAACGGATACAGGTTCCATTTCCACACATTGCCAAAAAGAAAAGGCATGCCAGGTCTGCCACCAAATCAAAGGACAGAGGCTTTGAAACAAATCACAAACTTACTACAAATGAAAGCCATAGAAAAAGTTCCTATTTCAGAACAAGGCCAAGGATTTTACTCCAGGCTTTTCCTTGTTCCCAGAAAAGAGCATCAATGGAGACCAATTCTCGACTTGTCCGCACTGAATACTTGTCTCATTGTGCCAAAATTCAAAATGCTGACTCCACAGCAACTCCTTCCCATGCTGGGCAAGGGGTCTTGGCTGGTGACTCTAGACCTCAAGGAGGCATACCTGCATGTCCCTATCAGACAAAGTTGCAGAAGACACCTCAGATTTCTTGCAGGGTCAGAGCATTATCAATTCTCAGCATTGCCCTTTGGCTTATCTACTGCACCCAGAGTATTCACGAAATGCCTGGTATCAGTAATAGCACACTGCAGACTTCAGGGAATTCAAATATACCCATATCTGGGCGACTGCCTTATACAAGCGGACAACCAACAAACTTTGAAAAAGGACTTAAATTATGCCATCAATCTTCTACAAGCCTTGGGGTATACAGTCAACATGCACAAATCAAGACTTGTTCCATCCCAAAGAATAACCTTTCTGGGTGCGGATCTAGATACAACCACCCAAATGGCTTATCTCACAGAAGAAAAACAAAGACAGCTACTGGATTACTTCGAGAATCTGACAAAACAAACTCAGCTGACTGCAAGGAAAATCCTGCAGGCCCTGGGTTACATGGCATCCTGTATTCTTTTGATTCCACAAGCAAGGCTTCATATGAGAAAGCTACAGTGGTACCTAAGGAGTTTATGGACTCAGCACAGTCACAGTTTGGTAACTTTAATCCCACTCATTCCATGCCTTCACAAGGAATTTCTGTGGTGGGCTCAGGCCAGCCAGTCCAACAGGGGGTTGTCCTTCACAAAGCCAAAAACCTCCCAAACTATTACAACGGACGCTTCAGACCTAGGTTGGGGAGCACACATGGAGGGCAGAGGTATCCAAGGACAGTGGTCACGAAAGGAGCTACGCATGCACATAAATCAAAAAGAAATGCTAGCAGTGATACATGCAATCGAGGCCTTCAAACTTTTTCTGCATCAAGACCACCTACTAATAAGGACAGACAACACCACAGTTATGTGGTACATAAACAAGCAAGGAGGTACCCATTCCTACCGTCTTTGCAGACTGGCAATGAATCTATGGGATCTTTCCTTGAAACTCAAAATACAGCTACAAGGTCAGTTTGTGCCAGGGAAAGACAATACACTGGCGGACAGCTTAAGCAGAAATATCATGGATGCACACGAATGGATGCTGCACCCAGACATCTTCCAACAGATAACACAATCTTGGGGGAGCCCGGACATAGATCTATTTGCATCCCCCCACAATCATCAACTGAAGAAATTCTGCTCAAGGACATACTACCCACAAGCGTGGAAAGTGGACGCTCTCTCTTTCAGCTGGAGAAATCTGACAGTGTATGCATTTCCTCCTATCCCATTAATGACCAAGGTGTTATTGAAGATCAGGACAGAGCAGCCAAAAGTGATTCTGATAGCTCCGGACTGGCCAAGACAGCACTGGTACCCATTGCTAAGGAGCATGTCACGTACAAAACCATGGCCTCTGCCCCTATGGCCACTTCTACTGACACAGCACAGATACAAAACACTACATTCCAACCTGAAAACATTGCAACTAACAGCGTGGATAATACCTTGACTCCTCCTCAGGATAAGCTATACCAGAGAGTGAAGGATATTATTATGGAAGCTCGCCGCCCTTCCACAAGAAAGGCATATTCAGTAAAATGGAAAAGATTTCTCATCTGGAACACCACAAAGGGCCTAGATGCAACAGTGATGAACATGGCACATATCCTGGAATATTTGGCAGAAATGTTCCACAATGGTCTGTCTTACTCTTCTATTAAGATTCATGCTTCAGCAATTTCAGCAGAGTACAATACTGATCCACCTGTTTTTTCTCATCCTCTCCTAAGACAGTTTCTAAGAGGAATCAAAAACATCAAACCTCCTCGGAAACCACCTCTACCTGCAAGGGATCTTAACTTTGTGTTGGAAAAACTAACACTGCCTCCATTTGAACCAGCAGCATCTGCAGATCTACAGTACCTTTCATGGAAGACTGCCTTTTTTCTGGCAATAACCTCAGCAAGAAGGGTTTCGGAATTGCAGGCCCTGATGGCAGTGCAGCCATTCATTATTTTTCACCAGGACAGAGTTTCAGTAAGAACTAATCCTACTTTTATGCCAAAGGTGGTATCCAGGGTTTCATTGAATCAAGCCATTCACTTGCCTACCTTCTTCCCAAATCCACAAAACAAAGGGGAGAAACTGCTGCACACCCTGGACATTCACAGACAGTTGCGCTACTACTTGGACAGAACTAAAGGTTTCAGAAAAGCTGACCAGCTGCTAGTAGCATATGCTGCTGGTACTCAAGGAAAAGCAATTTCCAAACAAACTATTTCAAAATGGATAGGAAATTGCATTCGCTTTTGTTACTCATTTCATGGAAAGACTGTACCAGCTAACATTAGACCTCATTCTACGAGAGCCACAGCCACCTCTACAGCCTTCTTAAGAGGGGTGGCTACAAAGGACATTTTAGAAGCTGCCACATGGAGCTCCGTGCATACATTTGCCAAGCATTACAATTTACCTTTATATTCCAGATCCAGAGCAGGCTTTGCTACGGCTGTCCTGCAGGGTATCTTAGCTACACCATCCTTTTCCTAGTTCCTCCTCTCCCAGATTGGCTATGGTATTCTACCCATATGTGATGACTGCAGATGCATCCTTGAAAGACATAGTACAGTTTTGTACCTACCATAAATGTAGATGTCCGATAGGTATGCATCTGCAGTCAGGTTTACCCTCCCTCCTTCCCCTCTGTGGTATTCCTAGGGTGCTTACCCCTCTATTAGCTAGCTGGGGGGATCTATTATGGTGTATTTGTTTATATATATATATATATATATATATATATATATATATATATATATATATATATATATATTTTTTTTTGCAAATGTTTGGATTTTTATTGCATTTCTCCAAATTTAGCCTTCCTAGAGGGCACCTGGCATCTGGGGCAAGAAAATCTGAGGAAGATGGCGTCGGCTGACGCTTTTATACCCCAGGCGCTCTGACGTCGGGGAAGGGGCGACATCAGCCGACGCCGGACCCAGACTTTGGAATCCGGCTGACCAAAGGGCTGCCTGAGGCAGGACAACCCTTATGTGATGACTGCAGATGCATACCTATCGGACATCTACATTTATGGTAGGTACAAAACTGTACTTTTTCACAACTGTACTTTTTCTGCAGCGCTTAGTCTTATAAATTTCAATTGTTAAGCTCTTATGGTAGCTTATGCTTATCTCTTTTGTGAATGTTAGAAAAAAAAAATTTTTGTTTAAGCCTTATCACTTCTTTGTCTCAAGTGGCTACCCGCTCTTTAAAATGTGTTCATGATTCAGGTGATGCTTTATGAGGTTTGCTTGATTGCATACTCAAAACCCAGGATATTAAAGCTGAAATGTTGAATTCTTCTTTAGACAGAGGCAGTTTTTTTTGGACCATCTGTTGTGGAGGTTCTGAAAAAGTGTGATGATAAGTTAATTCAGGAAATTTCACAGGTTTTTCAGCCTTTATTTTTTTTAAGTCTTTCATGGAGTTTAATGCTGCCTCTGCAGCCTTTTACAAAAAGCAAAGTAAGCAAATACAGCAAGCTGCTGAGAAGCAGCGTTTTAAAAAGCAATGGCAGGGAGGTTCCAGGAAAAAGAGAGGACCACCCAGTCTAACAAGTGTGGATGACTATCTTCAAAATCATTTCCCCCTTCCCACACTGGCAAATCTTTAATCCTTCCAGAAAAATCTGCACCTTCATCTTTGTTAACAGATAATTTCAGGCAAATGGGTACTGAAAGTGATTCATTATGGTTACAGATGGCAGTGGGAGTTTCTGCCTCCTTTCCAAGGCCCTTCCTGTCATTCAGCACCTGCTGACTCAGGAGTGGGGGGGGGGGGTGGAGGACTGGAGGTGGATAGGAAGTGGTCCATCCTCAGGAGAAGGGTTTTATTCAAGATTGTTTCTCATGCCAAAGAAGATTTATGGAGATCAGTTCTGGATCTTTCTAAACCAGTGTGTGATAGTTTCCAGTTTCCTAATGTTATCTCTTCAAAACTTACTTGTCATTCCCCATTTGAGTTTTCTAGTGACCTTAAATTATAAAGATGCTTATCGTTACATTCCAATAGCTGTAGGTTTCAGAAGTTTCTTAAGGTTTTCTGTGCCTGGATCACACTTTCATTTCCAGCATTACCCTTTGGACTATCCACTGTTCCAGGGGTGTTTTTCATAGTGTCTAGCTCCCGTGATGGCTGACTGCAAGGATTTCATACTTTTCTTTTTTGGACAACTTACTTATCATTGCAGAGTATTTTCCCAAGGGTCAGGAATCTCTCATTGGGTGAGAGATCTACACAGACTGAGGTTCCAGGAGAACATACAAAAGTCTTGTTAATCTGCTTCACACAGGATTATTTTCTTGGGATGTTTTATAGACAACTCAGTTTAAATACATTTTCTTTTATAGGAAAAAGTAGATCAGTATCTGGATCTGTTCCTCAGTTTTTCTACACAAGCTACTGTCTCAACAAGAGAACTTCTCAATTATCTTGGCATCCACATGAGAAAAATTTAGTGTCACCTAAAATTTTTATGGTCCTAACATCAACATCCCCTGATACTTCATATTCTCATTTTGGGCTATGTGAGAAGAGAAATTCATTATAGATTCATAGGTAAGTACTAGCCTAGCTGCCCTTTGAATGCCATTTTAAGCCTAGCCAGTTTCCCTTTTTGTGCTTAAACTAACCTATCCCATTTGGTTAGAGATTGGGCTTACCCATCCCATTGTCAATAATTATATATAATCCCTAATGAGAATAATTGGGATCATACCATAAATTTGAGGGGACACGTACATGGGCAATGCGTTTAGGAGGTGTCTTTGTCAATTACTAGTACAGGGCCAGTCCTTAGATAAATGTTCTGCTTCCCATTCATAGATCCAAGTTATGCTTGAATATGGACAGAAATTAACTTTATTGATTTATTTTATTTTTATTTAACATTTGTTTATTGGGAAAGTTTGACTTGGAATGAAGACAATTTTCAGCAGAGACCCAGGGAGAAACTCTCTAGATACACGTCTTTGTAACGTAGGGAGGACATGCAGACTCTGCACAGAAGGCACCCCAGCCGAGAATTGAAACAGAGAACCTCTTGCTGTGAGGCAACAATGTAACCACTGCACTACTTCACCATTTATATAGATAAGGAATCTGTTCCAGAACAGCAGCGGCATCCTCTGAGAGATGTACCTGTCCCTCCAAGCCGTTCTGTTGATGTTGCAGAAGAGGTTTGTATCCCTAGGCCATGTATTTGTGATGCCATTTGACTTGCTGATGTGCAGCAAGTCCATCAGCATTGGGTCATGGGATGCCTTGTATGCCAGACTCAAGTCACCTCTTAGCAATCTGTAGGATACCGAATATATCAACAGGGCTTTGAGTCGGTCCATGTAAGACATGTTTAAGCATTGTATCCTTTTAGTAAGATATATCTGTGGACATTCCAATTGTTGCACGTGCCTGGCAAATGCATGCCAAAGGGGGCATTATATTCAATGCTTGCCCTAATGAAGGCTGAGTAATCGGGAACAATGATACCCCAAGATCTGGACACAATCACTTTGTTTATAAGCTGTACAATATAGAAGGACTTTCTTACAATGGACACATGTTGGCCAAAATTTAGGTAATTTTCCACACAAGTTCCCAAATCTCAAACAAGTGGGTCTCAACTGTCAGGAACATATTGCTAATGTAATTGTTCCCTGAGATTGAAGACTTCCCATATGATACATTAATGCGTCTTTTGGCATTGAATTTCAGTCCATGATTTTGGCTCCAGTTATTTATTTGTGACAAACCTTCCTGCAGAATGGCAAAGTTATATGGCGATTCACTGACTTCTCCTAGCTTGCTTTCATCCTAGCTTGCATTCATCTGCAACTTAGTCAGCCAGTGCCCTTTGATATTTGTGTTTCCTTCAGAAAAGTAGATGCCAAATAGGAGAGGTCCCTGCACTAAACCCTTGGGGACTCCATTGATGACTGGTCTCTTTGTGGAGGTAATTTCCAGTAGTTTGATTTACTGTATCATATCTGTGAGCCAGTTAGCAATCCAGCGGGTGATGTAAGGATTTATTCCAGTTTATTTCTTTTCTTTTATGCCTGAGTGAGGAATTGTATCAGAAGCTTTGACCAGGTCAAGGTTTGTGGTGTATACTGTTTTGCCTTAATCTATTGCTTTGGAGACTTTTTTAAAAACAATCTTCCAGGTTGAGTAAGTATGACCTACCGTTGAAGAATCCAAACTGAGATGGATACAGTGCTTGGAAGTTCCCTGTGTCCTGATTGATTAGTTCCATGATACGTCTTTCCATGACTTTGCATATGAAGATGACATTGCATTGCTGGATAGACCACTTTTAACAAAATCCAGGTATCCCATTTTGCCTTCCATTTGTAACAACAGACACATTAGACTTGACTTCTGTATGGGGATAAAAGTGCAGAATCTTTGAAAAAGAAAAGACATACCAAAACAAATGCACATAAAAGAGATGTTGCCCTCAGTGCTAACTCATCTATAGTCCCCAGGACCATTACAAGTGTTTACAGACAACTTTGCATTGATGTGGTACATTAACAAATTGGGGGACCTTCTGTGCAGACTAGCCATGGTAGCATGGGATGTAGCTTTTCTGCACAATCTCACTCTATAGACATGTTGCATACATTCAGAGCAAAAGTTTGTAGCTGGCAAGCTAGGCAAGACCATGACAGACCAACTCAAATGTAAGCTGAATCAGGGAGTTTTCAGGGATTGATCCAGCTGTAGGGAACACCTCAGATAAATATTTCTAATCACAGCAATCAGTTGACATAGTTCTGCTTTAGGACTCCATGCAAGAAGGTCTGGAAAATGGATGCTTTTCTTTGCCTTAGTTAGGAACATTCTTGTATGCTTTTTCATCCATTTCACTAATATCCTAGATCGTTTTGGAGATTCAGAAGGACATTCAAAGTATCTCTTCATACCCTTTATTTTTGTACGTTTTTCTACCAGGGTGAAATTTTTTTAGTTTCCTGTCCTTAACCTTTTTTTAGAGCTCTAGTTTCCCTGTTTATTAGCATGAAAGTTCTGAAAGGCTTGGTGCCCAAACCACACTTTTTTTCAGCTCAGCTCAAGCTTGACTAATGGTTCGGACACATGGAAGGTGTCCTTGAAGCTTTAGAAGATGTCCAGCTGTTATATCCTTGGCAGGATATAACCCATACCATTAAGGCAGTTGCAGCAGACATCATTCAAACACCTTTCATGTTAAGTTTTTTTATACAACTGTACTTTCTGACCATTTCACATAACATCAATTGTCAAAATAAATCACATTAACAGAAATTCATACATAACCAAGTCACCCAAAACCATGCAAAGTACAGTTAAAAGAAGCATCTTGTTTTTTTAACCACTTTATTTACATGTAATTATAATCAACGAGCAAAATATATATTTTGCCAGGTAATACCAGTCCATTTATACATCATTTGATTGCTGTATTTTTGCGACATGTACAAATCCACATAGATCAGACATTCAGAATTGAGTGGTCATGAACCCTTTACACCATTTAGGTGAATATGTTGTACAAGTGAGCACCATGTTCAATGTCATATCTTTGCAAAAGTATTAAGTCAGATAGTGTAGGAAGGGCATGGTTGTTTTCATTTTCTTGTTAATTTTTTTGCTAACAAAATGACAATTTTGATAGCTGCTGACTGTGCTTTTTAGATGTATATTGGTTCTGTTAATCCCAGTAAGAATACATTAGGTGAAGGTTTATCTACCCTCCCCAGGTAGTTTTGCAGTTCAGCCTGTCTGTCTTAAATCCTGATAGTGTGGTGTAGTTCCAAAAGGTATGCATCCATTTTTCTAAATCTGTGCCTCTGCATGTTCTACAAAGGAAGACTACATTTGGAAATAACCTAGCTAGCTGTGAAGGCATATAAAAAATTAAAATGTTACTGCCATTCAAAAAAGTCAAACTTTTGTAGATTTAGCCACATACCTTGGGAATATAAAACTGTGTACCCATGACTCCCATAAGTAGGAATTCAAAGATCGGTCCCCATTGTGTTCTGTCTTGTTTGTTCATTTTTTTCCATTCTTTAAGTACAGTTTGATAAAGTTTACTTGTCTGTCCTCTTTGTAAGACATCCTGACCTCGGTTCAGTAGAATTTAAGAAAGCAATTGGCGGGGGGGGGGTCTAAGTAAGTGAAGACGTTATGTTTCTCAAGACAAGGATATAAGTAGACTTTCAGAATGGGGCACTAATCCAAAATACTGGTCAAACTTAAGCCTAGATATGACCTCATTTTCTACATATAGATAACTCTGTCTGAGGTCAAGGCATTCCTTCAGTAAATATCGCTGTTTCTGGAGAGAGAACAAAAAAATGGTGAAATAGGGAGGAGCGTTACTTTCTACGAGTTGTAACATGTACTTTACAAACCACCATACCAGCCCAGACTGCATACTGGGGAGTGATTGTCTGCCTCAGTCTCTCAGAATCAAATAGGTCAGTGAGCACCCCCCCAACACACACACACAAAACTAACAATAACTGTTTCCAGACAGAATTATAAGAATCTGGAGTATACAATAAAAAATGCTTAGAAGTAGATAGCATCCATGGGGGATGGAATTTCTCTTGCCACCCTATGTTAAGCATCAGCCCAAACAAAACTTTGAATCAGACTCGTTACTTGAATTAACAAACTACTGTCTAATGGGTATATCAGGCCTTGGGCCAAGTACAGAATGAACAAGGAGTAGGAATCGACCGCTTGAACCCTCTGGAGAATATCCAAGCAGAGTAATTCCCATTTCTGAAGAAAAGCCTTTACCATGGAGCCTGATCCTCTATTACTTATTACTTTGGACTTCTGAGGGGTAGAGGCAAGAAGACGACATAGATACTGTGTAAAAAGTATTTTTGCTAAAAAGAAGTTTGTTGGAGAAGATTTAAGGATGGAGTATAATGAATTTTGCAAGCTGTGTTTTCTGGACTTTAACCTCATATTCTTAAAGCTCACAGAAGTTCTGGAGAGGTTGCTTAAATGTAAGACAAAGTAATCCGCATGCAGCAAGTGTTTATTTATTGGACTCATCAGCAAATCTCCCCCTACCTGTTTAATTTTAATTGCTAAAGGTTCTAGGTATAAATCAAAAAGATGTGTGAAAGTGGTCTTTCCTAGTGTCCTGTAACAACTCCAGGGATAAAGAATAGTGAGTTTCAAACTTAATCCGGGCCTGAGAACCATGGTACAATCTTTATATTATCTATACAACATTTTCTGGAAAGACCATATATTGCAACAAAGTAAATAAACAATCCCAGCTAACTCTGCCAAATGCTTTTTCTGCATCTAGACAGACAAAAGGAAGAGGAAAATGCTGCTTATTATTGGTGTACTGTCTAATGAAAAATGCCTTAAGTATGTTATCAAATGTACATCCAGCAGTAAAGCCTGTCTGATCTAAATATATCAGAGAAGGCAAACATCTAGCCACTCTAGATGATAGAATTAGTGTTACAAACTTATTATCATTGTTTAAAATTGAAATAGACCTATATGAAGTCAATTGCAATAGATCTTTATTAGGCTTCAAAATAAGAGAAATGAATGCCTGAAGCCAATAATTAGGGGGAGGAGCAGCTAGAAAATGTATTGAATTATCAAGCATCACAAAATTAGAAATTAATATTTCCTCCATCCACTTGTATACTTCTACTGGAAGCCTATCTAGGTTAGGGCACTTAGGGCTTGTTTGACTTCTTCCTTTTATATCAGGGCTTCCAGTGCACCTCAGAACTCCTTGGACAGTAAAGGTAAAGAAACAGTTCACAGAAACTCCTTAGTCTTGTCTTGTAGCACTGAACTATAGGATTCCCTTCTGTAAAATATTGGGCAAATACCCCCAGTATTTCTGAAGGGTTAAAAATGTCCCCAGAACACTAGTTCCTCACCCTAGTAATCATTACCTCTGTAGACGGATGACAAAGTCACAGTGACAGTAATTTCTGACTTTAAGACGAGCTGACAAAATATTTTGGTTTTAGTTCTGCTGTAATCTAGTTAACTGTATCGGCCAACAACCCATTAAGCTAAAATTTTCCATTAACCTCATCCTTTCCTTGCTCTGTTCTGTCAAACCAGGCCTTTGTTCCTCAAGGAGAGTCCTCTTGTGAGACTTAATAGATGTTTGACTAGCAAGGACCTTTATGTATGATAAAGATGACCTTTCATGTAATATTTAAAGTCATGCCACTGCTGTGAAAGGGGAAGATCAGTGTGATTGTTTAGCTCCTTCCAATCTGAAATCAAACCTTGAAACACATATATATAGGTTCATATGGAGGTACTAGGCTATTGGCCCTAGGGCCTATATAAGCCTAGCCAAGAAGGTACCCTGGCTTTCACCACCCAAGAAAATTATTTACTGTGCCACTGTCGAGCAGAGGCACAGAAGTGATCCCTGGGGTGAATTTCCTATTTCCCATCCAGTCATCAAAATTTTTCTTGAAGAGTGCTAATGAGGAGCTTTGTTTGATATAGATATGTAGCTTGTTCAGAGTATGGGAAGTCACTGGGACAGGAATCTATCCCTCCAGCATTTTCTGTTTATTGTGGTGACAAGGTTTAGGTCCCTAGAGCATGTAGCTCGGTGGGATTGGGATTTCTTTAAGTGGACCATGTCCAGCAGCTCTGGGTTTGACATAGATTTGTGTGTTAGGCAGAGATCGCCTCTGAGTAGGTGATATGCGACGGAGTAAAGCTGGAGATTTTTGCGATGGTCTGCATAGGGCATCTGTCTGAGACCAGTAATTCTCTTTGTGGGGTATTTCTGTGGTCTTTCCAGTTGTTGTAGATGTCTTGTGAGGTACATACCAAAAGGGGTGTTGTACTCTATAATGGGTCTAATGAGTGATGAGTAGAGGGGAACAATGACCTCTTTTTTCCTGGATGAGAAACCTTTTGTGATGAGGTGTGCCACGTAGAAGGATTTTCTGACTACTGTGGCGATGTGATTATCAAAGGAGAGACTACTGTCAACCTGTGTCCCAAGGTCTCTTATCACACCTTCGGTGTTAAGTTTACTACCGCCTATGTGGCAGTTAATGGGTACAGAGTTTTTACCAAAGGGGATGATAATGCACTTTTTGGCATTGAGCTTGAGGCCATGGCTGTGACACCAGGCATCTGTCTCAGTGAGGCCCTTTTGTAGGATGTCCACCTCGTTAGGAGTTTTGATTATTGCTCCTAGTTTGCAGTCATCTGCAAACTTCATTAGCCAAAGACCTTCTGTGTTAGACTGTACTTCAGAGAAGTAGATACCAAACAGGAGAGGACCCAGGACTGAACCCTGTGGTACTCCACTTGTCACTGGTCTGAAGTCAGATTTGGAGTCTGCTACTATTCACAGTGTGGATTCTGTCAGTGAGCCAGTTGACAACCCATCTTGTGACATAGAGATTTATACCTAGTTTAGTGAGTTTATCTATAATTCTAGAGTGGGGGATGGTGTTGAAAGCCTTGGCAAGATCTAGATAGGCTGTGTGAACCACCTTACCCTCGTCTACAGCTTTGGTGACTGCTTCAAAGAAGTCTATCACATTTAGGAGACATGATCTGCCTTTTATAAACTCGAACTGGGTGGGGTCCAGAGTTTGGAGATTACCAATGTCTTTGTTTATAAGTTCCATGATTCGTTCCATGGCCTTGCAGACCAGGCTCATCAGGCTAATGGGGTGGTAGTTCATGGAGTCCGTGGTGGCTCCCCCTTTGTGGGGTGCTAGTTCACTCTGTAGTTCATGTAGAATGTAACCTGGGATATTGTCAGGTCCCATGGATGCTGCGTTCTTGGCTTTGGAGTGTGTGTTTTTTACCTGTGCAGCCTTGATTACAGGAACTTTGCATTCTTCCGGTATAGAGATGGGCCCCCTTTAGGGGGTGAGAGGGGGTAAAGTTAGCACTGAACCTATCTGCCAGGATGTTGGCAATATCAGTTGGTTCTGTATATAAAGATTGAGCTTCCAGTAATCCTCAGGGAAGTCCTTCCCCACCAAAAAACTCTGGAAACAGGAGGCATGATCCAGCAGAAGTACTGAGACATATTTGGTCTTTCTAACCATGAAGCGATGCTCTTCAGTAATAAATATTTTAGCCATTTTTGGCAATGTACCTGGTTTGTATGAAAGGCAGGCGCACACTGGCAGTTTCATATCAAGAGGAACATCTGTCATTCCCATGAGCATTAAGTGCTTCCCCAGCTTTTTACACACTGTAAGGACACATACTTGTTCAGGGCTTGAATGTTCCATTTCCCACCCATAATGCCATTCCCTCAAACTCCACCCTCCTGGGGGAGGGGCAAGCATGTTTAACAAACTGATCATCCTCCCCTTCAGCCCATTCTTAACCATAACAAATGTACCTTTCAGGATCATTGGGTTGGGCTACTATGTAAAATACTGGATGTACTTCACATAATCGACCCACACTTTACCAAAACTCTCTTCCTAGAGACAAAAAGAGTGAACTTGCAATAAAGTGAGCATTCACATCAGCAAAAAATTCCACAGGGAAAGGAATAAAAGCAGTGATATATAATCAATCTTTAGGAAAGCCTCCAGGAACAGATGGTATTCTTGTGCAAGTTTGGAAATTAGGAGGGAAGAAAGTGATAAAGATCTAGAAGGTTTTGTTTAATAGTATTTTAAAAGGAGGGGGGAAGCACTAACATCTTGGAGGAAAGCTGCGGTTGCTGTGTTACCTAAAGATGACAAAGACCCTTTAGACCCAGCTTTATACATACCCATTTCAATTTTAAACCATGATTAGGAAGTGTTTGTCTATACTAGATAACAGAATGACAAAGATGTTGCCAACATTGATACATATGGATTAGTGTGGTTTTGTGGAGAGGAGGCAAATATTTGACAACATTAATAGAAGAATAGCATGATCGATGGTTAAGTCAACCTCAGAATAATGAGCTTCCCAGCAAAGAGGGTAGAATTTTTATTCCTACAACACTGATTTTTGTCTGCATGTATTAAGAATTTTAAAATAAGCCAAAATTCCTTGTACAAGAGGACCTTAGATACAGAAGTGGAAAAGAGCTGCTCCATGGACATTATGTCAGGAAATAAATCCTTTATACTAATCCATTCCAAGATTTTTAGACTACTTGAATTACTAATATGATTCATATTTGCCTTGTATATTAGTCAAGGTTCAAGTTTCTGCATTGCTCGTCTACCAGCTGTCTCAAAGACAGCACCACATCCCTCTGTCAAGGCCTTCTTTAAGGTGGAGACCTCTAAGAAAATGCATCATCTTTCCCTGTGATTTGTTCATTGTTAGAAAAAAATAATTGTCTCATTTTGAACCAGCAGATTTAGAAGAGTTTTAGTTATTATTTATATATTTCTTCTGATCCACATGGAACATTTTCAGGTTGATCCTCAGAGTAGAAGTTAAACAGAAGTTGTTTCAATGCATACCCAAATTAAAGTTAAATTGTAATGCGAATGCTACCTTTCCTGAAGAGTCATCTTTATGCTTACATTTATTTCTGTTAGAAGGGTGTCAGGCTTACTAGTATCTACACTGCATTATGTGATGACCTATAATAAAAGTCTAAAACTAAAAGCAGATCAGTTTTTTATGCCATAGGCAGTCTATGCATATAATCATTCTGATGTCCTTCCATTTCACTTTTGCAGTATTCCTTTTAATAAGGGATCCTCTGCCAAGGCCAGTCTGACACCTGATCAGTATACCAAAGCCTTTAGGTTGCTAAGGGGTACTCTGTATGTCACATGTATGCTACCTGCATACAGTGTAGGTCATAAAGGTGACAACTGGATGTACCATCATCAGAACAACTTTGCTGCCAGTCCAAATGCCATCTTTGATTGTCGGTCTTTGTTTGCTGGTTCACCAAGCCATTTTTCAGATAAGTGCCCCATTGGGGTTTTTATCTTTTTGTTTCCTTTGTTTTTCTTGTTTGTGGGGTTCATGTCATCCAGAAAGGGTAAATGCCAGTACAGGAGACAGATTTCCCCATAAAGATTGTTAGGAGCAGTGTTTATTTTGTCTCATTGCTTCCCACAACCATCCACCCTGTTCTATTTGCCAGGCTTTTGTCATGAAGACTGCATAAATGAAAAAACTAAGTACACAAGAGCTTTCACCACAAGGCTTCTTCAGGTGTATATAACAGCACACACACACACCTGCATTTATACCAACAGTTAATTGATCACATGATTAAAGACTATATCTCTTAAAGGCATAAAAATAGTTACACAAAATAAAGCCATATGAACAAATATATAAAAAATATATAAAAAAGTAAATGTATAAAAGACATATACATAAAAGTATTCATACAAAGCATTGTAAATGTATATAAAAATGTATGTATTTATAAGCCATATAAATATGACACAGTGTTATCTACAAAGTGGTCTATTCTTCAGAATGGGTCTCAAAGGTACATGGTCATTCAGACCATGTCCATCATTCGCTCTTAGTCTCACAATCCATTTAGTCTCCAAGTTCTCAGTTCGGACCCTAATATCACCACCCCTTAAATCTCCATAGCATTTACCCAACACCCTAAATGTAAAAGTGTGTTGCACATTTGTCTTCTTAATATGTTTTGCTAAAGCATTAAACATACTGCCCTTTTTGATATGGTACAAATGTTCTCTAATCCTATCCTTTAGTAACCTGTCAGTCTTGCCAACATAGAATTTACTACAAATCTGGCAGATGGCAAGATAAACCACATGAGAAGAATCACATTTAGCACTAGTTCTTAAAGTATAGATTTCACCAGTGTCTGGTTGTTGAAACACTGTACTTTGATTAATAGACTTGCATAATTGACATTTAGTGCATGGTTTAGTTCCTGGGTTATTCCCAGTAATAATTTGATCTCTAGGATTGCAAAGTTGTGTCCTTAGTGATTTTCTGTTTTTAAAAGTGAACTGTGGATGCATCCCTATCAGGTTACTTATCTGTTTTTTTCCCAACAGATGGGAAGTCGCACATCTAATGGTAGTTCAAAAACTACACAGCCACTTAAAATGTGTTTTAGTTATTCTAGAAATATAAGATATTATACAGGTATCATAAGTAAGCATTGGAACATCTTGACCTCTGATAAACTTTGTTGGATTCCTGTGCCACAACCACTTTGAAGGTTGGCATGGATCCAGCTTTAGGCACATTTCTGGAGGCTTTGCAGACATTCTCTTCAGATGTTCAGAGGGAAGTGAGGCTGATTATTACCAGAGGGCCTAGGGGTGTTCCTCACATTTTGGTTAGGGAGGAGAGGTACCGACTACCATCATAGTGTGTCATATGGGGTCCGAGTCTTCTACATTTTTCGTAGAGGACGACCCCTTAAAGAAGCAAAAAATGAAACATGTTTCTCCTGCTCCTAAGGACATTCAGAGTGAATGGCAGAATTTCACTCAAGGTTTGTTTAATGCCCTTATGACTTTGATGCTTCCTCAGGGAGTATCTGTTCCAGCTTCCCCTTGATCCCCTACTTCTCTTAAGAGGCCTAAGGAATAGGATTCCTCTGGGGGTGGGAGGATTCGGATGAGGAAATTCCTTGCCTATTCACCGCAGATTCCTTCTCCCTTAGACTGTGGTTCTGAGGAAGAGGATTCCACTAGTCCTGACTGTCCTTTCGAGGAGATTTCCTTTGGGGACACAATTTTCTGAATGATAGAATTTTTCAAATGGGATTGTGCCCAGGTGTCTGAGGTTCAGAACAGGCATTATGACTCTCCTAGACCTTCTGCTGTTGCTTCTGCTCTGGCTACCGTGTTGGATGCCTTTTCTACTGCATCTTTGGCTCCTGATTTCCAGCCCCCTGCTCCCAAAAAATTATTGGTTTTATATAAGGTGCCTGATGATTGCAAAATCCTTTGAGTACCCATCTCCTGACCTTCTGTGGTGTCTGTGGCATCTGACAAGCGATCAGATTTACTGCCTTCTACAAAGTTGCTTCCTTCTGATAAAGACAGCAGAACTATGGAAGCACTGGGTAGGAAAGTGTATACCTTGACTACCCTTGGCTTTTAGAGTTGTCAGTTCTCAGACCCATATGGCAAGATATGTTTTGGCTCTTCTATCTCAGGCCTGTCGGGTAATTTCTGACCTATACTAACTAGTGACTTGACCATTAAGAATATTGTAGGAGACAAACCTAAATTCTCTTAAGAATAAGATAAATTTGAAATGTATGCTATGTTATCCTAAAGATTTGAACACAGATCAACGGGGGGGGGGGGTTACAGTTCCTTGCAGGAAATGCAGCTTTTGCAGATGTATGGATTCCACTGAGGAATTTATGCACCCAGGTTTTAATAAAGTTTTTAAATTTAATACAGCAGCTAGTTGTGATATATCTGATGTGGTTTGCTCTTGCAGAATGTTTTATGTAGGCAAGACCAACAGACATTTCAGAGATAGAATAAGAGAGCATATATATGATATAAGAAAGGACATCTTAATAATAGATTAGCCAAGCACATACATATCTCTGGGCACACACATATATTTAAGATTTTAGTTATGGAGAGAGTAACAGCTGGTTATAGAGGGGGGATATATAGAGAATAAAACTGAGGGTATCTGAAGCAAAATGGATAATCGGACTGTGGGCTGATGCCAGTTATGGCCTCTATAAGGTATCGCGTAAACCCCTCTTGAAAGATAAACGTTTGCATAAATAAGATTATATGACTTGATACTATATATATATATATATATATATCTATATATATATATATATATATATATACAGATATATATATAGACAGATATATATATAGACAGATATATATATATATATATATATATATATATACAGATATATATATATATGTGTGTGTGTGTGTGTATGTAGACTATTTTGTGATATCACTTTAAATACCAGTGGAGAGAATAATGTATTCGGGGGGGGGGGATTTTTCTGTTTGGTTGTTGGTCTAATGCTTTGTACTATTTAAAGCATATGTATGAATTAAAACTTTTGAACATCTGATTAAGCATTGTCTCAACTGTGAAAGCACTTATGTGGTAATTTTAATAAAAGTTTTATACTGCCTCATTGTTTGATTCACTTTTAAGTTTTATTGGACGTATTTCTTAGTTTTAAGTGAATCATTTATCCTTAGTGCCACAATTATTGTTGGTTGTTATTTCTGACCTTCCTGACTCAGAGGGGAATTCTTCTCAGGTGGCTCTCCATTCTATTAAATGCAGTTATGATGCAGCAGATGCTTCATCTAGGGCTGCTGCTTTTGCTTCTGTGTTGAGGAGATATTCTTGGCTTTGGCTTCAACCTTTACCCGATGATATTAAGGCTAAGTTGATGGATGCTTTTCTGGATAACAAGCATTTGTTTGGTGGTGTTGTTGCAGAATTAAGTCACTACAGGAAAAGGGTAAAGCCTTAACAAGATCTTAAACATATCCTTGTTTCTCCTTACCTAAATTCCAAAGGAGTTACCCTAATAAGCCAGTCTTTGCTCATAGGCAGTCTCGCCCTCCCCCCAAAGGCAAGAAGGGTGGTAGATGCGCTGCTCCTGCTAAGGCTACCCAGACACCTTTAGTCAGAATTCTCCTTTTCCTGATAAACTGTATTACTGTCCTGTTCTTCTCAGCCACATTCCTCTTTCCCTGTCCCTTCCTGTTTGGTTAAAGATTACTCAAGATTCCTGTTTTTTTTTCCATCATTCACCAAGGGTATTACGTGGTCTGGAAATCTCTTCCACCTTTCATGGACATTCCTCAGCCCCCTCAAGAACAATTAGCCATTTTTCCAGAGATGCTTCAGGGTCTTTTGACTCTGGGTACTATTCAGGAAGTTCCAGTTTCTGTAAGGGGGAAGGGGTTTTATTCCCTCTCTGAAGGTCCCTTCCTTTCAGATGTTGTCCCTTCAGACTTTGTTTCCTGTGCTGCTTCCTCAGGCTTTTCTAGTTTTTCTGGACATGAAACATGCTTATTTTCATATCCCTGTTCATCCCCTTTTCAGGAAAGTTTTTATATTTCTCTGTCACTTCCTGATATTTTCAGTTCTGTGCTTTGCACTTTGGCCTCTCTACTGCCCCAAGGATATTCACCTAATACCTTGCTGCTGTGATTGCTTTTTGCAGGCTAATGGGGTTGCAGGTCTTTCCCTACCTAGACAACCTACTTTTTCAGGTCTCCACTTCAGAGATTCTACTGCATCATCTCCAATTTGCCATTTCTCTCCTGCAAAGCCTTGGGATCACTATAAATTTCCAGCAGTCTTCCTGACTCCTTCACAAGGTCATTTGTTTCTGGAATGCAGGATCCAGACTGTTCCAATGCTGGCATCCCTTCCTCATCCGAAGGCCTTAACTCTCATTGCCTTTTCAATTCCTTCTTTCTCTGTCCTCAGTTGCAGCCAGGGAATTTCTAAGAGCTCTATGTTTCATGGCCTCCATCATTCCTTGGCTCCGTCTAGCCAAACTCCACATGGTAAAGCTTCAGTGATTTCTAAAGTCAGTTTGGCTTCAGCATTCTCATTCTTCCATACATCTAGCTGGAATTTCATTGGTAGCTTCTGCAGTTATCACTCAATCCAGGGCTTCCTTTTCAACCTCCAGTCCACTCTGGAGCTGTTCACAGACACTTCAGAAGTGGGATGGGGGCTTCCTTCGGCTCTTTAAAAGTGCAGGGCCTCTGGTCGCTTCAGCAAAATAAAGACCACATCAATGTCAAAGAGATGAGAGCTCTTCTGTTGGCTTTTCCAGCATTTCATCTTCTTCTCTCTTCAGTGCCCCTCAAGGTACTTACGGGCAATACCACAGTGATGTGGTATGTTAGCGGGCAAGGTGGGGCAAGATCTTATCTACTTTGCAGGTCAGCACTTCAAATGTGGGAGCTAGCTATCCAATATCAAGTGACTCTTCAGGCAGTTTACATTCCATCAGATCAGAACATTGTGACAGACTCTCTGAGCAGGTGCATATCACAATCCCATGAGTGGATGTTTCACAGGGATGTGTTTCTGGACATTGCCCACCACTGGGGTATTCCTCAAATGCATTTGTGTGCCTCCGTTCTGAACAGACAACTTTCTCTTTTTGTGCCAGAGCCCCATGTCCTATTGTCTGGAAGGTGGACATCCTCTGTTTTTCATGGCAGGGGATGTTTATTTATGCCTTTCCTCTCATTCCAGAAGTTCTGCTCAAGATAAAACAGGATGCTCCCAACATCTTGTTGGTGATTCCCTTTTGGTCCAGACTGCATTGGTTCCCTCTTATTCTGCATTAATCCGAGGGCAATCATCACAAGTTACCTCACAGAATAACCTATTCACATAAGACAAGGAACCTCTCATCCATCCCCACCTGTGCACTCTTCAACTGACACTGTGGGTGATAGGATTTTGATTCCATATAGACACCTTTTTGTGAGGATGTGCTTAGGGTCTTGCAGGAGACTAGGAAATCCTACTTGTCCAAATGGCAGAGGTTTTCTGTTTGGTGTCTTTCCTGTAACCTAGATCCACTTTCTGTGGATGTGCCTTTGGTTCTCTCTTATCTGTGTGAATTGCTTAATGCTGGTTTGGCATATTCCTCTACTAAATACCTCCTCTCAGCTATTTCTGCTTGTCTGCCTTTATCTCCTGTTTTGGCCTCTAGGTTCTAGGCCAAACAGTTTTTTTTTAAAGACGTCCTTCATATTAGACCTCCAAGGAAGCCTATTCCTTCTTCCTGGGATCTTAATTTTGTTTTGGAGAAATTGACCCAGGCTGCTTTTGAGTTTGCAGCTCCTTACAGCATTGTTCTTGGAAGACTCTTCTTTTGTTAGGCCTTACCTCTGTCAGATGGGTGTCTCAGCTTCAAGCCATTATGGCTGTTTCTCCTTTTTTAGTTTTTCATAAGGACAGAGTGTCTCTTCATAACAACCCTTCTTTTATGCCTAAGGTAGTGAATGAGTTAATCAGTCTATTAATTTGCCCACTTTTTTCCCTTCTCAACAATCAGCTAGTGAGAACGTGTTGCACAGTTTGGATGTGCATAGACAACTCAGATTTTATTTGGGCAAAACTAAAAATTTTAGAAAATCTGATCAGCTTTGTGTTTCTTTTCATCCGAAATCATTAGTTTTGTCGGTTTCCAAGCAGACTGTTTCCTCTTGAATTTCTAAAGCCATTTCCTTTTGTTTTTCTTATCATGGTAAGAGCCCTCCTTCTCTGGTTAAGGCTCACTCTACTAGGGCTGTGGCATCTACTGGTGCTTTTTTCAAGGGTTTGGATACTAATTCTATCCTTGAGGAAGTTACCTGGTCTTCACTGCATAACTTTACCAAACATTCCAAGTTGGATGTCATATCCATGGCTAGAACTGGTTTTGCTAGAGCCACTCTTCATGGGTTCCTAGAAGGCTCTGTTGGCCCTTCCTCCTCCCTATCTTCCTGAACTTTTGCACCCTCCCTCATGTTAAGAATATTGCAACAGTGAAAGGAAGGACATAATACAGTTGTGTAAAATCTCAGCATAACAGTAGATGTCCTTCTCATCACTGTTGCAGTAGTCACCCCCCTCCCCGGTCTTTTGTCCCTCTGGATATGTATGTTACCCTCTGGTATCCTAGGACTGGCATTCCTCCTGGGGCTATCTGAGGATGATACATTCAGATGTCACTTTTATGCCCTATGCTTTGTGTGGGGAGCATACGTGTGACATACGGTGCATCTTTAACCTAAAGGCTTTGGCATACTGGCCAGACATCAGGCCACTTTGGCAGTGAATCCCTAGGTTAAGAATACTGCCACAGTGAAGAGAAGGGCACCTACTCTTATGGTAAGGTTTTACATAACTGTACTTTTCAGGTTTGACTCAGAGTTAGGGTTATGCACAACTAATTGCATTCATTCTGTAGTCCTGGGTTTGATTCCATCAGCCTTTACTGGTAGACTGCGCAATTCAAAGTAAGCCAAATATCCAAAAGAGTGCTTCTAGTTTGGTCAAGAATAGAGGCACTTTTGCATGCTCAGAGGGGTTTACCTGATTAAAATTTTATAGTAGTAATAGTTATATAAAATAAGGCTAATTTTCCACATTCTGTTTGAAGTGTTGTTTGGCATTACGTAATCTGTGAATGTCACTAGCAACAGCAGGAAATGTGTTTCTAGCAAAGTACTTCATTACTACAGTTGATAGAACCTGAAAAGCATCCTGCTGTAGCAGCAGATATAGAAATGATGGGCAGTAAACCTGCCTGTAATCAAATGATATGTTCATTGCAAGGGACCACGAGTTTTGGTCAGCATTTGGGAGGAGAATTTCTGTTCTTTGAAAGATCAGGGCATCTGATGATGTATTTCTTGGCTGAGTGAGTATTTTATTTTTATTTCAAATATTTTATTAATTAATTTATTTCATTTTTTTTAATTTCAACAAGCATTACGCTGCACTGCAAACAAACGTAGCTTATCTCAAATTTAGCTACGGCACTATTACATTATACACTGGCTGTGAGGTAGATGCAAGTTAGGCACTTGTTCAATACCTCTGGTATTGATGGAGTTTTTCCTAAAAAAAATTTAAAAAAAATCACAAATCTAAAGGCATGGCAACCAGTCACATAGTGCATATGGGATTTGAGGAAAGATATTTTTTTTTTGTTTGCAAATAAAATCTGTCCCAAGCAGTCTCCAAACACACACTTAAAATTGTTGCAGGGTCTATCAGATCAGTGAAGCATGTCCACTTACTGCTATTTCAGTATTGGAGCTTTTTCCTAATCGTATGACTCTAACTTGGGAACATGATCCCTTACATCATATTTAGTTAGTGTGAGTAAAAATTAGAATATTGAAGATTCCACACAGTAGAGAAATGATGGTATGATGTGTGAGGTGCATTTTAATGCTGTCTCGAGCATTTTGCCGGTCTACAGACCTTAATGGACTGCATTCCCATTTATTTTAGTCCCAGAAGACTGAGAGATGGAGAATGTTTGAGGTTATGTCAGTGATGAAATAATACATTACAGTAAATGTGTACATTTAATAATGTTTGGTTCCACTGCATGCCCTTTTGGAATATATTACCTTCATCAGTGGTACATTCCAAACTTTTATTGTTTTCCTCTTGCCCCAGAGTCCCACTAAGGTATATATTGGTAAATGTGGCTTTGTTGGTAGTTGCAGCCTTTTGGTATCTCTACATTAGCTGTGTGGCTCTCTTGCCTTTTGAAATGAGCCTGGGTTGTACCTTACAAGACACCTGCAACAGCTGGAAAGATGACAAGTACCTCACCAAGAGGATCACTGGCCTCAAACAGATGCCCTATGCAGCTTGACTGAAGAAACTCCAGCTGTACTCTGTTGCATACCACCTACTCAGAGGTGATCTCTGCCTGACATACAAGGCCATGTCCAACCTAGAATTGATGGACATGCTCCACCTAAAGAAAACCTTATCCCCTTGAGCCACATGCTCTAGGGATCTAAACCTCACAACAACAATAAATAGTAGGTGCTGTTAGGGATAGATTCCTGTCCCAGAGACTTCCCATGCTTTGGAACAAGATTCCAATCTACATTAGGCAGAGTTCCTCGCTAACACTCTTCAAAAGAAACCTTGATGAGTGGATAGGAAACAGAAAGTTTACCCGGGGGATCACTTCAGTGGCTGTGCTGGACAGAGGCACAGGGAACTAATCTAAGGGGGCGGCGAAAGCCAAAACATTCTGCCTAGGCTTATAAATGCCTTCGGGCAGATAGCCCAGTACCTACCTATGAACCACTAGCTTAAAGTAACTTTTAGGGAAAAAGGTCTGAGAACATTGTGCCAGGTATCTAAAACATCCAGCGTCATATTTTTTTATAAGTTCAAAGAGCTTTTCTACCACAGGGAAAAATAAATCAAGATCTAGAACTATTTCTATAGTTTTCCACTCAGACTTGGTCAGCATTTGGGAGGAGACTTTCTGTTCTTTGAAATGAGAAAGATCAGGGCATCTGATTATGTATTTCTTGGCTGAGTGAGTAATTTATTTTTATTTTAAATATTTTATTAATATTTATTATTATTTGTGTGCGTCTGTGTGTGTGTGTGCAAACAAACGTCGCTTATCTCAAATTTAGCTATGCACCATTACGTTATACACTGGCTGTGAGGTAAATACAAATTAGGCACTAGAGAGTCCTTCAGGAGTTACCCAAGGTTCAGAGATGGTTCCAGCGCTTCCAATTCTCTGCACTGCACTTTGGCATATCCACTGCTCCCAGAGTCTTTACAAAGTGTTTGGCTCCAGTCATTGCTTACTACAGACAGAGATCCATACACATTTACCCCTATCTAGGCGGCCTCATTCAGGCAGAAACCAAGAAAAAGCTCCTACAGGATCTCTTGTTTGTGCAGACCACACTGACCTCACTGGGGTTTTCCATAAACATGGAAAAATCCCAAATGCTACCCACACGAAGGATTACCTTCCTGGGCACTCTGCTAGACACATCCAAGCAAATGCCCCCCCCCTCCCAGAAGCAGACCTTTCTACAGTCCTCCTTTCACCAGCTGGCGCACAAGACCCACCTCACAGCCAGGCAAATATTACAAGCCCTGGGATACATGGCTACCTGCATCCTGCTGGTACCCCTTGGCAGATTGCATATGCGGAAACTACAGTGGTACCTATGAACCTCTGGTGCCAACACTCACAGTCTCTGGAGCACCAACTACCACTAATTTCTTGCTTAAAATAGGAACTCCTATGGTGGGCCCAGGCTTGATTCCTAAACAGGGGACTTCCTATTGTCCTTCGCCCAAACAAGCAGACCTTGACCACGGACGCCTCAGACATTGCTTGAGGAGCCCACACTGGAACTCTGCAAACCCAGGTCTTTTGGGAACAGGAAATTCTAGGTCTACACATCAATTTGAAAGAAATGCTGGCAGTGCACAGAGCTATCCTAACCTTTGAAGAGCATCTGTCACCAGGGGTACTCCTAATCAGGGCAGACAACACTACTGTCATGTGGTACATCAACAAACAGGGGGAAGGCACTTATTCCTACCCTCTATGTCGCCTAGCCATGGAAATCTGGCAGTCTGGATCGAATATAGGACTGCATCTCTTTGCTCAATGCCTCCCAGGGAAGCAAAACACACTGGCAGATCACTTAAACAGACAGCTCATGGACCCCCATGAGTGGCAGTTGCACAGGGAGGCCTTTATACAGATCATTCGCATCTGGGGGAGCCAGACATGGACCTTTTCGCCAACCACCAGAACCGTCAACTGGCGAAGTTCTGTTCAAGACAGTTTCATCCAGAAGCCTGGAGGATGGACGCCCTCTCCTTCTACTGGGGCAGCCTGTTTGTGTATGCCTTCCCCCCACTTCCTCTGATACCCAGGGTTCTACTCAAGATCAGAGAAGGACCAAGGGCTATCCTGATTGCCCCAGATTGGCCAAGGCAGCACTGGTACCCCATGCTCCTCAGCATGAGCATGCACCCTTCCTTTACTCTGCCTTCCACCACAGACCTCGTCACACAACAGGGAGGGAAGCTCCTGCAACCATGCCTTGCCACACTCAAGTTAACAGCTTGGCTGAGTCCTCAGACAGTTAACACTGCAGCCCTCAGCAATTGGGTATTAGACATTACTAAGGAGGCTCGCAGACCCAGTATCAGAAAATCTTATTCCTCTAAATGGAAGAGATTCGCCTGCTGGTGCTCCACTATGAACACCACCAGCACTAAAGCCTCTTTATCCCTGGTTCTGGACTATCTGGCAAAGCTCCTCCTTACTTCTCAGTCAAGACTCATGCCTCGGCTATCTCAGCCTATGTCCAGGCGGATCAGCCTTTATTATCACAACACCTCTTGAAGAAGTTCCTCAGTGGTGTGACTCGCATCAGACCGCCAAAAAGGCCCCCCTGCACCAGATTAGGATCTAAACTTTGTCCTGGAAAAGCTGACTCTCCCCCCTTTCGAGCCAGCTTCCATAGCAGACCTCATATTCCTCTCTTGGAAGACTGCCCTTTTGCTAGCCATCATTTCTGCTAGGAGGATATCTGAGCTCCAGGCTCTTATGGCCATTGAGCCCTTCATCATCTTCCACGCAGACAGGGTCTTTCTAAGAACCAACCTCTCCTTCATGCCCAAGGTGGTCTCTGATGTAACCCTCAACCAGGCCGCACACATACCTACCTTCTTCCCTAAACCAGCAAATAGAGGGGAAAGAATTCTGCATACCTTGGATGTGCATAGACATTTGAAATTTTACCTTGACAGGACCAACTCAGTCAGGAAACTGACCAACTCCTGGTTTCATTTGCCCTTGGGGCAGATAGGAAACCCATTACCAAGCAGACCATTTCCAAATGGATCTCTCATTGTATACATTTCTGCTATACCTTCCATGGAAAGACTCCTCCCAAAACTGTCAGATCCCATTCCACAAGAGCAGCCTCTACACCCACAGCCTTTCTGAGGGGGGTTCCTACCAAGGAAATTCTGGAAGCTGCTACTTGGACATCTATCCACACTTTCACCAAGCACTACTAGCTGGCTACTTTCTCTAAAAGCAGGGCAGGATTTGCATCTGCAGTCCTGCAGGCCATGCTAGCATCCCCATAATTGTGCAGCTTTCTCCACCCACTTCCTCATCTTTGGGATTCTTCCCACAAGTGTTGACTGCAGCAGTGGAACACAAAGAACATAGTACAGTTGTGTACACTTACCATAAATGTAGATGTCCGAGTGTATTCACTGTTGCAGTCTGTTTCCCTCCCACCTGCCTCCTTTTTCTTAACTATTGTATATATATTTTCTCTGGGGCTCCTAGACCTTTGGGGGCAAGAAAAACTGATGTAATGGCATCGGCCATCTCCCTTTGTAGCCTTGATGACCTGACGTCAGCCATGCTCACAGAACACCGGAGGTAAACCTTTACTCTGGAACTTAGGCTGGCTGAGGGCTACCCACCAGGGATAACCCACAAGTGATGACTGCAACAGTGAATACACTCGAACATCTACATCTATGGTAAGTGCACACAACTGTACTTTCAAGCTCTTATGTTGAGTCAACCCTGTCTAATTTTCCACAGAGGCAGGGCTCCTTTGAGAACTAATCTTTTTTTTTAGTGGTATCTGAGTTTACTTTATGCCAAAATACCCATCTCCCCATTTTCTTTCCTGAACCTAAAAATGTGGTAGAGAGGATACTCCATACCGTGGATGTCCACAGACAACTTCAGTACTATCTTGGCAGAACTAAATCTTTCAGTTTTTCAGATCAATAATTAATTTCTTGGAAAGGTATGACAAAGGGGCAACCTCTGTCAGACTATTTCCAAATGGTTGTCTAAGGCTATTACCTTTGTTATACTCACCACAATAAAACTGTTCCAGGCAAGGTCAAAGTCCACTGTAACAGGGCCTTAGTTTCTTCTGTTGCTTTTTGGAAAGGGATGGATTCTACAAATATTCTAAACATAACTTGGTCCTCTGTACATATTTTTACTATAAGCTTGATTCCTTCTCCATGTTCAGATCAGGCTTTGCTTTACTTGGTACATTTTGCAGGGGCTTCTGGACTCTTCTCCTTCCACCTCTTGAATATAGTAAGCTATGGTAATCTAGCTAAGACTACTGCAACACTGACCAGGCTGATGAACATAGTACATTTGTGGAAGTAAACTTACCATAACAGTTTGAATGATCAACACTGCAGTGGCCACTCTCTCCCTCCAGTTCCCCTATTTTTTTGGTGTGGACATTTTACTTTTTATTGTTCCTAGCCTTGTCTTTTCAGGGCCTAGCCTCCTCCTCTCTATTGGCATGAAACCCTGAAGGCCTTTTTTTCCCAAATCTGTCTTTGAGGCAGCTCAGCTTGCACTGCCTAATGGTTTGTGTGCGTGGAAGTTGTCATGAAGGTTTGGAAGCTAGCTGGCTGTTATATCCTTGGCTTGATATACCCCATGTAGCTAAGGCTACTGCAGCAGTGATCATTCCCACATCTCCTGTTATGGTAACTTTACTTAACAACTGTACTTTACTGCCGTTAAATGTAGTGCACCACCTTTTCTCCAAAAGTCATCAGTTTTTGGAGGGATTAGAAACAGCAAGGCTAAACTTTGGGTAAATCTCTGAAAATTAGAAACATTTGAGAGGTATGAGTTGGAGATTAAAGGGCACATCAGATAGTTCTACCTCAGTCATTGCGATCTAAATTCCCACACCCCATCATAGTAATATTTGCTGCTTTTATCCAAAAAGAGAAAATCCTGTCAGTGCTAATGAAACCTGAGCAAACCCATCAGGTAAATGGTGGCCAGAATTTCTGCACACAGGGTTACTAAGGTGGCTCAACTGCCATCCAACTCTGCAAGCAGAATGGCTAAAAATATGGATGCTTTACCCAACTACATTAAGTTCCATTTTCCTAGGGAACATCTATATTTAAATCTTTTAAAGGAGCAGAGATGAAATTAAAGTCAGAACTAATGTCAATAAACAGCACATTTATAGCTCCGTAAACCCTTTGTGATACCTCAGACTGATTGTCAAACTGGTAATGAAACTGGCTGAACCTTTTCCCTTATTCCATTGCCAAATGCAAGAATGGAGCTATTAAATGATGGCTGAGAAGGTTTAGCAACAATTGATGCTTGTGCTCACGACTGTTGCATTTCTGAGATAAGAGCTTGTGCTTGGAGTACCTGAACTGTTGACACCTCTTCTTACTTCCCTTTTGTCTTATTTTTTGGTTGGACACCTTAAATTGTTATTGTGATGCTACCCACACCCAGAGAAGATGTCTTTAGTCTAATAGCCATGATTGAGGAGGCTTATCAGATGTAGCAGTAACATTGTTGGCTAGTTTTACATGAACAAAACTCAATCCTAATTAACAGAACCATAACCGAGGCCTCAATCCCCTCAATTTGGAAAATATCCTGTTATTCCACTCCACAAAGGAGGTTCATCCACAGAACTATCCAACTATAGACCTATAGCCATACTATCACCACTTGCCAAAATTATGGAAAAGTGCATGCACAACCAACTAATGCTCTATCTAACCCAAAATAAACTACTCACAGACTCTCAACATGGATTCAGACCCCATCATAGAACAACCACTGCCCTCCTCTCTTTTACTGAAAGCATTAATCTTAACCGGAATAATAAAAAAATATCCTCCGCTCTCTTCCTGGACCTATCGAAAGCCTTCGATATGGTAAACCATCAGTTACTTCTATATACTTTAAAAACCCTGTATCTAGATACTCCAGCCCTTGACTGGTTTCAAGCTTACCTCACTGGGAGACAACAAGCAGTAATGTGGCAAAACAAGCTCTCCTGCCTACTACCAAATACCATAGGAGTTCCTCAAGGTTCCATATTAGGACCTCTCCTCTTTTCAGTCTTCATAAACGACATCCAAACAGTCATCCCTGAAGCCACCTGCATTCAATATGCAGATGACTCGACTATAATATGTTCCAATGCCTCTCTTGCAAATCTACTAACTACCACCCAACATAGCTTCACCAAAGTCGAAAACTGGCTTGCCAACCATCTCCTGATCTTAAATCCAAACAAAACCAAGTTACTTCTCTTCTACCCAACCAATAGATCTCCGACTGAAAACTTCACTATAAAATCCAATAATGGGACCATCATCTCCCCAGACACCTATACAAAGCTATTAGGAGTAAACATTGACAATAAACTCAGATTTTGCTATACATATCAACCAAGCCATTAAGTCAGTCAACAAGAAACTTGGGACCCTATATAGAATTAAAGCCTTCCTTACCCCGAATGCCAGGGCAGCCACAGCCCGTTCACACCTTCTCTCTACCCTACTATATGCCTCTCCTGTCCTCACTCACCTTAACAAATCTGATCTGGCCAAGCTCTCATCCTGCTATAATCACATTGCCAGGTTCGTTACAGGCCTACCCTACAGAACACACCATTGTACTAACATGAAAAAGCTTGGATGGATAGAATTCCCACACCTTCTTCACCAGTCCCAACTCATAGAGGCCTTCAAAATCCTTAAACAACCTGAGAATACCCCAGCACTAATAACTTAATGACTCCCTACTCCAATCTAAGCTGCCTTCGCTCAGCAAACAGACTCCTTGTCCAAACAACTAAATCTCTCAACCTAGGTGGTGACGCTATTTGCCAACACCACTGGTAAAATATGGAACTCTCTCCCAAATAACATCACGCTTGCAACTTCTCTAAGTCAATTCAAAAATAGTCTAAAACTCCACTTCAAGTCACACTGGCTATGTCCTTGCTCAAACCCAGGCTAGCTCTGTGCCATTAACTAAAACATAAACAACTAGCTAAGATGATAAGTACTTTGTATACTGCGATAAAGAAATATGTATCCTGTCTAACTCTGTCATTATACTGCCTACCGTCCTTGCTAATATGTTATTAATGTTACATTTGTAGTAATCTCAGAAATAGTAATGGCAGTCTTGTACTTGTATGTAAATAGCCTATGTTTTTGTTAAGTTCTTTCAGCTCATTTACTGTACCTAATTATCAATGCAACTCTGTTGGAGCTTTTCTCCCCGGGCCTCCGCTGAAAAAGGACATGTATCCAGTCGGACCATCCCGGTTAACAAATGTAAAATAAATAATAATAAATAAATAAACAAACCTAGAGCTCCACTGATTACCTGTATAGCTCAATTACCTTACCAGGATGCGTCTGGGGTAGTCGTGAGCATGCTTTGCCTTAAGAGAAAAGTAAGCCAGGGGTCCAGGTAATAACAGTTGTTACAAGCAGGAAAATGATTTGTTGTAACGCAACTGGACAGGCTTCTTGGAAGCATTTTAGATGTTTAGCTTTTGTAAATAGTTAATTCACTGTTGTTTATTTTTGCTTTAGTTAGCATTTTGTTATTAAAGAAGCTCATCTGCTTTTATTTAAACAAACATACAGTCTTACCAAGAGCTACAGGTATCTTTCACAGTTCATTTTTCTCTCTTGCGACCAGCAGCGAAATTCAGAAAGCCTTTGTCTGATGTTTTGCAGGATTTTAAGTTGTCTTTATAAATTAATAAATTACAATAAGATTCTCATTACTCAGACTCCTAATGGTCTAACCAATTCCATTAAAAGAGTGAAGTGTTTTACATATTGTAAGAGGTTGCAGTTATATGCTTACAAGAAACTCATTTGACTAATTTGGAGTATAGTAAGCCTACTGGAATTAGCTATTATGTGGGAGGCTTTTGCCTCTTATACAGAGGATAGATTCAGGGAAGTTACCATACTGATCAGAAGAGGTACTTCATTTCATCTTTAGGAAATGAAATCTGAGGCTGGGAGATATGTGGTCCTTAAGAGCAGATTAAAAGGGCAGTTGCTAACATTTATCTCTCTGTAATCGTGCCTAGGATTCCCCCTGAGATGTACTGTCCAACTTTGTCAGGGAATCAGTAACTTTTCAGCAGGGCATACCTATATGCGTTGGAGACTGGTACACAGTTTTTTGGAGGCAGAGAAGTACATAATAGTCCAAGATAGGTTTTTACCCCCTCGCTTGGTAGGTCGGCTTTTCGGCCTACATCTCAGTTTTGCATGAAAGATGTATATGATTAGGCGACAGATAGTGAATATATGTAAAAAAGAAGTCCACAACAGTTAGAACAGCTCCAGTAATTTATTATAGTAAAACGACAACCAGAATAAGCGTTTTTGTCTCAAGTTAGAGACGTCATTAGAGGTAGTCAAAAAGAATCCCTGGGGTGTTAATTGGAAGTTAACATTGTTGAAAAGAGAACTTATTTGGCAGCTTAGGCAGAATGCTACTGTGTTCCCTGGTCTAAATGAATGTGTCTGTTAAACCCTTATTAAAAGAAAAAGCAGCCTTAGTAGTATAAAATGTGTATGAATATTAAGGGTAGTCTTTTTTACTAAGATTCCTACGTAAATAAGTTTTTTAAAGTGTTTTTTTTTTTTAATTAGTTGTTTTAATTAAGTGGGCGGCCACGGTGGTGCAGTAGTTAGCATTGCCACCTCACAGCAAGAGGTTCTCCAGTTCGATCCTTGGCTGGGGTGCCTGCGGAGTCTGCATGTCCTCCCTGTGGTCACGTGGGTTTCTTTCAGGTGCTCAGGTTTCCTCCCACATCCCAAAGACATGCTGTAGGTGGATTGGACACACTAAATTGGCCCTAAGTGTGAGTGTGTGTTTGTGTGTGTGTATGTGCCTTCTGTGGAAGGTTGGGCACTGGGCTGGCAACTCGACATCGTAAAACTCCACTGCCAATCATGAGCGGACAGGTGATCCGCTGTGGAGACCCCTAATCGGGAAAAGCCGAAAGAAGAAGTTGTTTTAATTAATTGGTTAATCGGAAATTGTTGTGTTTATAAAATAGGGGGAAGTTACAACATTCATTTATCTGATGAAGTCTCTTAGTTGAGACAAAAGCGCTTATCCTGGTTATCGTTTTACTATAATAAATTACTGGAGCTGTTCTAACAGTTGTGGACTTATATTTTTCATTGGTGACGATTTTACATTGGTTTATTGTGGTTCAGATAGTGAATATATGTTTTTATTCTCAGGTTTAAGAGTTGTCCCATATTGATAAAATTTTGATAGCTGAGGAATGGGACTATCTTGTATGCAAATTTCAAATTCTTCCAATATTTTTATTAGATCACACACCTTTAGATGTCCTTCCTTATGACTACTGTCCCAGTATTCTTTACAACTGGGATATCCTCCCAAGGACAGATGAACATCCAGCCAGCATACCAAAGCATTTACATGTTCCAGGTACTGTATGCCAGACATATAGTGTACTATGTCAAATGAGTAAGGTACATATGTAACATATGCTCACCTTTTTGCCACCAATGTGAACACTGCCTTGAATTTGGACTGCAAGATGTTTACTGAGTTGGTTCAGCTACCAAGCCTGTTAAAGATAAGTGCCCCATTGTGGTCTCTTCCTTTCTTTTTTATTCCTTTTGGTTTACCTTTTACATGTCATCCAGCAAGGGGAAATGTGAGTGTAGGTAGCAAATAACTCAGAACAACAGACACAAGGAGTGCGTTTTTTGTTTGGGTGCTATGCACAACTATATTCAGTGTGAGATCTGTCCGGTGTTTGTCCCGAAGACTCTCCCAGTCATCTTTCTTCCCTTTCCATTTACTTGGAGAACTAGCATCTAAAACTATTACCCAAAAAAGTGCGCTCAGAATCTCATCCTGATCAGCCTCCTCGGGACAGTCTCCTTCAAGTTGAATGAAAAACCCAAGGACCATTCAGAGCCTACATCCGCTCCCTCTTTCATGACCCATTTCATTTGGAGGCTGACACAGAACTGCCTATCTGCATTTCTGCTGAAGCTGTGTCTACATTTGTTGCAGATATGGAGAGGGAACCATGGATTGTTATATCAGTGGGGCTGGGGGGGTTCACCAAAAATGTGTTATGGAAGATGGGCTTGGTATTCTTATTGAATCTAGGTAGGTGTGTGATCCACCTTGATTTGCTAAAGCTGATGTTTCTTTAAAAAAGAAGCAGAAGACCAGGTGTATTGCATCTGTGGCTAAGGATCCACACAAGGAATGGCAAGATTTAACTTGTGGGCTTTTCAGTGTTTGTATGGCTCTAAAGCCCCCTCAGGGATCATCTGTTTCTGCTTCTGTTCATTGGTCTTGTACCCCTTCCTAACATCACCATCATCAACCCCCTGTTTCCCATTTTCTACATGGGTTTGGGTGTCATGTAAACTGTCACCATTTCTCTATCTGTATTCAATGCCACTCTCCTGCATTCTTCAATACTCATTTCTCCCTACCACAAGTCTTCACTCACAAAATCCGTCTACTTCTTTGCTGAATGCCCTTGTTTTCCTCTTACCTTCTTCCTGTCTTTTCAAATCATCTTCACCAAATTGTCTTCTGCTTTACTGCACGTGTGCCTGAATCACTGTAATCTGTTCTCTCTGACATTTCTGCAGTTGGAGCTACTTTGACTTCTGTTCTTCCTCATTTCTTCATCTGGCCCACAGTGTACATCCTACCACCTGTCTCAGGCACTTCATCTCCATCTCCTCCAGGTTCCTTAACTGCTGTGCCTTTACTGCCCAAGTTTCTGTACCATACAGTAGTACTGGTCGCACCACTATTTTGCACACCTTGCTTATCTTCTTTGGCATTCTTCTGTCATATACTACCCCTGACACCCTGTGCCAGTTAGCTGCAACCCCTCTGATTCTGCTCAACCACCCCTCCCAGGTACTTGACACTTCTAACCTGTCCACTATTTTCTCTTCTATCTCAGTTCTCAGCTTCTGATTTCTCCATTTACTGACACTGACTTTCTTATCTCATGTGCCTTCATTTTTGCATTCCAGTCCCCTTTACTTTGCTGAAGTTCTTGATCAGAGTCTGCCTTTAAAGCCACGTTGTCTGCATACAACTTTGTTGATCTGTCCCCTTCGACCTGTTTGTTTATGTAGTCCATCACCAGTATGAACAACAGTGTGCTCTGGGCTGAACCCCTGTGCACGCCCACACCCACTTAGAACCCCTCTGATAGACTGAACACTGTTCATACTCGAGTCATTGGGTGCTTGTACATAGTGTGCAGCAATTCTACCAGTGTTTCTGGGACTTCAAACCACACCAGGACTGCCCATGTAAGCTTTCTTGGGACCTTGTCATGTTGTCCTCATGTGTAGGAATGTCCAGTTGAACTCCTTCCTCATCTTTAGCTTCTTCTCAATAATCTGTCTCACTGCAAATGTCAGTCAGTTATACTGCATCCTGATCTGAATTTGAACTGCTTAGCTCCCATCTTACTTTCTACTACTTTATGTATTCATTCATCAATCACCCTTTACAGAACTTTCAGTCAGTGCGACAGGAATTTGATACCTCTGTACTGCCCACAGTTATGGAAGTCCCCTTGGTTCTTGAACACTGATGCAATTATGCTTATTTGCCAGTAATCTGGAATATGCCTTTCTCTCCATACTGCTATGAGTACCCTCCGTAACCTTTCCTCCTCCTCTATCAAACCTAACTGCTTTTGTCATATTTTCCTTGACCTCATCTGAGCCTGCTGCTTTCCCTGACTTAATTTTCCTTAATGCTGTTCTTTCTTCTTCTGTAGTGGGCACCTTCTGTTCTTTCATCATAGGCTGTGTTTGGGGCAATACACCTTCAACTCCTCCCAAACATCCTAAGTAATCTGATTCTTCTGAAGAAGAGTTGGATTTAGACTCTGGTGAGGAGTCACTGACATACTCTTCTCTGATCCACTCTTCTCTTGCTCTGGAGTCTGAAGAAGAGGATTCACTTCTGATTCCCTTATGGAGGATGTCCTTTGGTGATACTGTGGTTCATATGATGGAATACTTTAAATGGAATTGTTCCCAAGCATCTGACATTTGAAAGAGGTACTATGAACTCTTGCAGAAAGATTCTCCCAGGCCTTCTGCTGTCCTTCCAATTTTGGATGCCCTTTTGAACACTTTCTGTTGGCCTCTCAGGCCCCTGATTTCTAGCCTCCTGCCCCTTAAAAGCTTAATAGGTTCTGTAAAGTTTCTGAAGTTTTTGTATAAAAGCCCTTCCTCGGATCTGACCATTATTTCTGTGGCTGTTGATAAATGGTACGAGATGCTGTCCTCCTCTAAGCTTTTACCTTCTGAAACGGATAGCTGTGCTTTGGAAAGGTATGGAAAAAAGTGTACACTTCTGCTACCTTAGCTTTCATTGCCTTTAACTGCCAGCCCCATATAACTGAGCTTGGGGGCATTCTGACTGATATTATGCCTGAGTGAAGCAAAAACTTCTGCCATTTCCCTTTTGAGTTCATCTCAGGCGGCTAATTATTCTGTTAAATGCAGCAATGATTGTGCTGATTCCTCCTCTAGGCCTGCTGCATCTGTATCTGTGATGAGGAAGTGCTTTTGGTTGCACTTTTCTGCTCTTCCTTAGGATATCAAGGTTAACTTACTGGATTCTATTTTTGGACAGTCAGAATCTCTTTGGCACTGCAGCTGTTGAGCTCTGTAAGACCTCCATGATAAGGGTAAAGTTATGCAGGATGTGAAACAATTCTTTTTCTTTTCCCCTTTCCACAGAATGCTTGTGAGAGGATTCTTCACACCTTGGATTTACATTAAACAGCAAGGTATTATGTAGACAAGGCAAAAAGATATCAGGAAATCTGAGCAACATCTTCTTTCTTTTCATTCCAAGAAGTTTGTTTTTTTATGGTTTCTAAGCAAATAATCTCCTGGATTGCTAAGGCCATTTCTGTGTGATATTTCTTTCATGGCAAATGGGTTTCTTCTTCTGTTTGTTGTCAGTCATTGTTCCAGGCAGTGGCCTCTCTTGGTGATTGATTTTTTTTTCTCAAGGGTCTTGATACTAGATCCATTTTGGAAGCTGCTACTTGGTCTTCTGTACTGACCTTTACCAAACATTATAAGTTGGATGTCATTTGTAGGGCAGGGTGGGTTTTGCCAGTGCCATTCTTAATGGGTTTTGGAGGGCCCCTGTGTGGCCTCCAGCTGTCATCCTCTCCAGTAGCTTTTGTACTCTCTTGGTTGTAAAGAATGCTGCAACACTGATAAGAAAGTACTTTGTACTGTTCTGCAAGGTTTTACCATAACAGTGGATGTCATGCTTCTCACTGTTGCAGTATTCTGTCCCTCTCTCTGTTGCCTTCCTTCTGGCTGAGGGGGGTTGGTCTTGAACTTTTTTCCTCCTCCTCCTCCTCCTCCCCTTTTTGGGTGTACATGCAATTACTTTTCTCCTGGGTTGCTATGGTGGTTCTTTGGCAATTCAGTTCTGAGAATTAGGAACTCGCACATCACATATGTACCTTATGACTTAGACGTAAAACATACGTCTGAAGTATGGCACCTGGAAGATGTAAAGGCTTTGGTATGTTGGTCAGACATTTGGATATCCTTCACTAGATATCCCAGTTGTAAAGAATACTGCAACAGTGAGAAGTAGGGCATCTACTGTTATGATAAGAACATACAGAACTACGATTGCCCGATGGTGCAGCAACATAATTGAATCCTTGATGCCCTGAAATTAAACTTCTTTCTCTGTAAGTGACCTATATTTGCAGACTCCATAAAACATTTTTTTTTTGGGGGGGGTATTGCTGGCAAGTTAAGTGTACCTCTCCTATGGGGGAGGAATTTAAATTCAGTTTAAGACTTGACATCTAGCTCATGATGTAGGAGGTATGTAAGTCCCACTCCTATCAGCTTGACAAGTATCAGAAAGACCTTCTACAGGCCCAGCAAGAGGGTGGTTTAGGGAGGTGAGGCTCATATAAGCCAGGCTGAAGATGCTTTGGATACCTTTATCTCGGGTAGTAGAGATTGCACCTTTAGAACTTTAAAATTAAAGGTCATTGAGGTTACTCCTTCTTAATTCTCCATTTAAGCCAGCAACCTCTGAGAGCTGGATTGGTAGGATCCAAGACAGAAATGTTGGAGAGAGAAAATCTTCTCCATGTAATAGTTTGGGTGTTTTCACTGCATACTGTTCTCTGCCTTATGGATTAGAACTTGAGGAAGAATACAAGGAGCAGATTATAGAATTTTTTTTGAATAGGCTTTACTTCCTTAATTTAATAGAATACAAGACTGCATAGATTTGTCCAATAACTCCAGAAGAGATTCTTTCTAGACTGTGTGGTAGATTAGGGAAGAAAAAAACTACAGGACACAATTGCCTACCCCTAAAAATCTACAAAGAGGGCAGGGAGAAATTTACAAAACAATTCGTTTTTTTAACCAATTACATTTTTGTTACTGGACTTGTCCTGCCTTCTTTGGAGGACTGAATTAGTTTCAGTCATGTTAAAAAAATGGGAAAGATCCCTTGTCAGTCGAGTCTTATAAACATGTATCCATAGTGAAGCATGACTGTAAAATATTCATGGCAGTGTTCACTGCCATGATCTCTCTTAGTCTTCCTTGAGTCATACAGTCCTGCTCAGTCTGGTTTTGTTTTTGGCCATACCACAGCATATTTATTGTATTTATTTTGTATTTGTTAACCAGGTGAGTGGACCCTTTTCAGCCATGATCCTGGCTAAGGAGGCAAGACGTAATATAGATGGACAAAAATACAGTAGACGTAATACACAGTAGATGGATGCAGTCATAATACACTATTGATACTTTACTTGGTAGGATAACTCATTATAAATAATGTATGGACTTTGAAGGGACAGTGTTCTGATTTAATTAAATCCTTTCTTGACATTGATGAAGCAACATGAAAGGGAAAACATTGCTTTTAGCCAGTTTTGACGCTTTGAAAGCATATGAGAGTCTCTTGTAATTTTTTTTTCGTTTTAAATTTTAAAAGTCACGGGTTCCCCCACCAATTTACCTGATTAAAAAATATGTACCATCTTTCAGTAAGACATATATAGATCGCTGCACTTCTTTTAGCAGCTGTTAGAATGTAGTGTTGTACTAGACAAGTATGTCCCTATCCCCTTTTTGTTTAGGTACAGGGTTAAAGGCTGTAAGTATAAAGTAAAGTGATCACCAAGGATAGGAATGTCTGGAGGTGGACATCAGCTAAAGATTTCTGTCTTTGCTGATGATCTTTTGTTGTCCTTTTCAAATTCTGAGCTTGACCTTCCTGGAGTTGTAAATTATTTATTTATTTATTTGATATTTGTTTACTGCGAAAGTCCGACTGGGACAGAGCCCATTTTTAGAGGAGGCCCAGGGAGAAATGTTCCAGACGCATGTCTTTGGAATATGGGAGGAGACCAGAACACCCAGAGGAAACCCATGCAAACATAGGGAAGACATGCAGACTCCACACAGAAGGGACCCCAGCCAAGAATTGAACTGGAGAACTTCTTGCTGTGAAGCAACAATGCTAACCACTGAATCACTGTGCCACCAAATGTCAGGCTACTTAATTCTCCATTTAAGGCAGCAAACCTCTGATATTGGTAGGATCCGATAAATGTTTTAGAAAAGTATGGCAGTCTCTCTGGGTACAATGTAAACTCCAAAAAAACTCATGAAGTTGGAGTTGATTCCACCTAACCTCTCAGCAACTCTTAAGAAAGCTAAGCCTCTTGAGCAAAGCCAGTGCAATGAAATATCTCTGGTTTTTATGCCCTAATGTTGATGCTTTTAATATGTTTCCTATGATGAAATCCTTCAGTCAGTCAATAAGTGCCTCCAAGATTAGAATAATCTTTGTTTGCACTTTCATTAGAGGTTACAGGCAATTAGATGTTTTTCCTACCACTGCTATTGTACCCCCCCCCCCCGAGGACTTTGTTCCTATTTTCAGGTGACAGGTGGGATCATATCTGTGGGTAGGCAGGAAACTCCTTTATCATGGGAAACATTAACCCTTCCTACAGGATTAGGTGGACCAGAGGTCCCTAACTTTGAAATCTATATCCCGGCTGCATATATAAGGTTATGGTTTAATTTCTCCCAAGTCTTTTGGGTTTTTAATACCATGATGGGAATGGACCTCATTCCTAAGTCAGGGTATGATTAAAGTTAATGAAATTAGTATTGTTTCAGTCTTTGATGTTAGCCAAAAGTGCTCTTTATAACACCTGCAATGTGACCAGAATTGACTCCTCCTACAATTCATACAGAGTTACATGTGCTGGTTTGTTTGTTTGTGTCTTTCGGCTTTTCCTGGTTAGGGGTCGCCACAGCGGAACTCTGGTCCGCTAATGATTGGCAGTAGATTTTTATGTGCTGGCTTGCTGGGCCTAACGCACAACCTTCGACGCAGGAACGCCCATTCATGCATGCCGCCACACAGAAGATGCTCTAACTGAGAATTGAACCGGCAACGTCTAACTGTGAGGCGACAACGCTACCGCAGCACCACCACCGCAGTAGTTACAGTATCTAAATATGACTAAATTCTTTTTTGTGAGACCAATTGCTGCTAATATTGTTGTAGTTGTATTGGTTATCTTTCTTCCACGTTGCTCTTGTTTCTGCCTGCAAATCTTGATACGTTATTAATTTGTGTCTGTCTTGAACGTGAGACACTGTAATTGTTAGGTGTAGCAATTTTAGTATCAGTGCTCCTTTTGTCTTTTCATCATGGACTTCTATATATGTTTTTCTGAATGTATTTTTTGAATTTTTGATAATGCGTCATCCCATGTGATGTACACTTCATTATTCTCTTCAATGATGTCCTTCAAGGATGCATCTGCAGTCATCACATATGGGTTGTCCTGCCTCAGGCAGCCCTTCGGTCGGCCGGATTCCAAAGTCTGGGTCTGGCATCGGCTGATGTCGCCCTTTCCCCGACGTCAGAGCGCCTGGGGTATAAAAGCGTCAGCCGACACCATCTTCCTAAGTCTTTCTTGCCGCGTGGTGCCCGAAGCAGAAGCAGTTTGCAAGTGCCGGTCGGCCAGCTCCTGTAATTTAGCTACCGAAGACTTCAAAAAGCTAAGTACCCCTTTGGGGACTCTTTCTTGCCTCAGCCGATGTCTGATAAAATTAACAATTGCTTAACTTGTGGGAAACAAATACCTCATAAGGATTTCCACTCTTACTGCCTCCCCTGCCTAGGCCCAGACCACGACGTCTCGGCCTGTTCAGCCTGTGCTTCCTTCAACCGACGCACTCTTAGACGTCGGGCGGAGTTTGCAGAGGAATTTTTTGGGGCTAGTTTTGCTTACAATATGCCATCGGAGACTCCGACTTCTCATTTAATTAAGAAACGGAAGGACAAGGACCGACACACGCGGGCCGCGGTTTCGGCTGAAACCACGGCCAGGCCTACCGCGAGTGTCTCGGTCTCAGCTGAAACAGAGTCCTTGGTACTTCCATCCACCAAAACCGTTCAACCGACAACCTTGGCCCCAGAGGCCCCTGCTGAGTCGGTTATTGAATTCCCTTCAGAAACTGGTGGTTTGGAAACTTCTGACACCATTCCTCTAGACAAAGCTACACCAGCACGTGGTGCAGCCAGGCCTCCTGCATCCATGTCCATAAAGGCTTTCACCAGGGCTAAAGCTGCTAAACACACAAAAACTATGCCTCCCAGGGTTATTCCTCAGGGACCCACTACAGGTTCACAGATTCTAAGTTTAGCAGAGGACCTAATTTCCTTAATTAGGGGCTCTCAGCCCCATCCGGACAGGGGCTCTCAACCTCCTCCAGACAAAAGGCCCAGGGTTGAGCCCTCTGATCCCCACTTCTCGGAGGAGGCCTCTGATGGCTCTGCTCTCTCGGACTACCAGGAGGAGGCCTTTTCAGCCTGCGAGGATTCTGATGCAGAGGAATCTATCCCCTCGGCCTCCCCTCCTGAGGAACTTTCCTTCGGGGAGACCCTGCACACTATGAGAGAGCATTTCAAGTGGCAGGGACAGGAATTCTCTGATTCCAGAAAGAGATTAAGAACTTTTCTGCATTTACCTCAGCATAGACCTTTGGCTATACCTCCTGTTTTGAATGTCATTGATGATGTGTACTCTGAGTCTAGCATAACCCCTGACACTCTTCCTCCGGCCCCTGTCAAACCCGATAGGTACTACAGGGTCCCGGACTCGCATCACTTTCTTTACAAAGCCCACTCTGCTGACCCAGAAACTATTTCCCAGGGCCCTAAAGGGGTTACAGCTGCCACTGCTAAAAATCCACTCCCCTCTGAAAGGGAGTCCAGGGCTTTAGAGAGATGGGGTAAAAAAGTGTATACTTCAGCTACTCTTTCTATGAGGGCATTAAATTGTCAATTTCATATGATACAGTACCAAGAGTATTTGTTAGATGAATTGCATAAGAAACTGTCTTCTCCTGAACCCCTAGATCGAAAATCACTTCAGGATCTGGTACATAACTCCCAGCAGGTTAGCAACCATTTCTTGCAGTGTGGTTATGATGCATTGGAAGCTTCATGTAGGTCAGCTATGACTGGTGCAGCCATACGTAGGCAAGCTTGGCTGAAGGAACAATCTCTGCCAGACCATGTTAAAGCTAAGCTTCTGGATGCTCCACTGGAAAAGCAAAAGTTATTTGGCTCCACTGCTCAGGAGGTCTTAAAGAAATTTGAGGAAAAGGCAAAATCTGTACAAACAGTCAAAGATTTTCTACAAGTCCAACCGCCAAGATTCAGCAGAAATTGGCCTGCCAAGAATTGGTCCTTTCCGGACACAGAAAGATTTCAGAGAGGCAAGAACAGGCGTGCCAGAGGTAGAGGGCAAGCTAGAAGCTCCTACAGAGGACGTCAATGGCAGCCTCCCAACCAGAGAGGTAGTGCAGGACCTACTACTTCTGCACAAGGACAGACGCAATGACTTCACTTTGACTCCGCCAACCAGGGCTCAATTAGAAGCACCTTTGGGCGGAAAGCTTTCTTTATTCTCAGAAAATTGGCACAGTATTACAAGAGACAAATGGGCACTGCAAATAATAGACAAAGGATACAGGTTCCATTTTCACACATTACCAAACAGAAAAGGCATGCCAGACCTGCCTCCAAATCAAAGGACAGAGGCTTTGAAACAAATCTCCAGCTTAATGCAAATGAAAGCTATAGAAAAGGTTCCTATTTCAGAACAAGGCCAAGGATTTTATTCCAGACTATTCCTTGTTCCAAGAAAAGAAAAACAATGGAGGCCTATTCTCGACTTGTCCGCACTGAATACTTATCTCATTGTGCCAAAATTCAAAATGCTGACTCTACAGCAACTCCTTCCCATGCTGGGCAAGGGGTCTTGGCTGGTAACTCTGGACCTCAAGGAAGCATACCTGCATGTCCCTATCAGACAAAGTTGCAGAAGGCACCTCAGATTTCTTGCAGGTTCAGAGCATTACCAATTCTCAGCATTGCCCTTTGGCTTATCTACTGCACCCAGAGTATTCACGAAATGCCTGGCATCAGTAATTGCACACTGCAGACTTCAGGGGATTCAAATATACCCATATCTGGACGACTGCCTTATACAAGCGGACAGCCAACAAACTTTGGTAAAGCATTTGAATTATGCCATCCACCTACTTCAGGCCTTGGGATATACAGTCAACATTCACAAATCAAGACTTGTTCCATCCCAAAGAATAACTTTTCTGGGTGCGGATCTAGACACAACCACCCAAATGGCTTTTCTCACAGAAGAAAAACAAAGACAACTACCGGATTATTTCCAGAACCTGACAAGACAAACTCAGCTGACTGCAAGGAAAATCCTGCAGGCCCTGGGTTACATGGCATCTTGCATTCTTCTGATTCCACAAGCAAGGCTGCATAAGAGGAAACTACAATGGTACCTAAGGAGTTTATGGACTCAGCACAGTCACAGCTTAGAAGCTTTGATCCCACTCATTCCATGCCTCCAAAAGGAATTTCTGTGGTGGGCGCAAGCAAGCCAATCAAACAGGGGTCTGCCCTTCAGCAAGCCAATAGCCAGCCAAACCATTACAACGGACGCTTCAGACCACGGTTGGGGAGCACACATGGAGGGCAGATGTTATTCAAGGACTATGGTCACAAAAGGAGCTACGCATGCACATAAACCAAAAGGAAATGCTGGCAGTGATACATGCAATCGAGGCCTTCAAACTCTTCCTGCATCAAGGCCACCTGTTAATAAGGACAGACAACACCACAGTTATGTGGTACATAAACAAACAAGGAGGTACCCATTCCTACCCTCTTTGCAGACTAGCAATGAATCTATGGGAACTTTCCGTCAAACTCAATATAGAGCTGCAATCACAGTTTGTGCCAGGAAAAGACAATGTACTGGCGGACAGCCTAAGCAGAAATATCATGGATGCACACGAATGGATGCTGCACCCAGACATCTTCTTTCAGATAACACAATCATGGGGGAGGCCGGACATAGATCTTTTTGCCTCACACCACAATCATCAGCTGAAGAAATTCTGCTCAAGGACATATCACCCACAAGCATGGAAAGTGGACGCCCTCTCTTCCAGCTGGAGAACTCTAACGGTGTATGCATTTCCACCTCTTCCATTAATGACCAAGGTCTTACTGAAGATCAGGACAGAGCCAAAAGTGATTCTGATAGCTTCGGACTGGCCAAGACAGCACTGGTACCCACTGTTAAAGAGCATGTCACGCACAAAACCGTGGCCTCTTCCTCAATGGCCACTTCTCCTGACACAGCACAATTACAAAACTCTGCATTCCAACCTGAAAACCTTGCAACTAACAGCCTGGAGAATATCTTGACTCCTTCCCAGGATAAGCTATCCAAAAGAGTGAAGGATATCATCATGGAAGCTCACCGGCCTTCCACAAGAAAGGCATATTCCGCAAAATGGAAAAGATTTCACACTTGGGGCACCACAAAGGGCCTAGATGCGACAGTGATGAACATGGCACATATTCTGGAATACTTGGCAGAAATGCTCCACAATGGCCTGTCTTACTCTTCCATTAAAATTCATGCTTCAGCAATCTCAGCAGAGTACAATACTGATCCACCTGTCTTTTCTCATCCTCTCCTAAGACAGTTTCTAAGAGGAATTAAAAACATCAATCCTCCAAGGAAACCACCAGTGCCTACTTGGGACCTTAACTTCGTGTTGGAAAAACTAACACTGCCTCCTTTTGAACCAGCAGCATCTGCAGAACCACAGTTCCTGTCTTGGAAGACTGCCTTCCTTCTGGCCATAACCTCAGCAAGAAGAGTATCTGAGTTACAGGCCCTCATGGCACTACAGCCATTCCTTATTTTTCATCAGGACAGAGTTTCATTGAGAACCAGTCCTTCATTTATGCCAAAGGTGGTATCCAGGGTCTCATTAAACCAAGCTATTTACCTGCCTACCTTCTTTCCAAATCCACAAAACAAAGGGGAAAAACTTCTGCACACCCTGGACATACACAGGCAGTTGCGCTACTATTTGGACAGAACTAAAAGTTACAGGAAAAACTGACCAGCTGTTTGTAGCATATGCTGCTGGTGCACAAGGAAAAGCAATTTCCAAACAGACAATTTCAAAATGGATAGGGAATTGAATTCATTTTTGTTACTCCCTTCATGGAAAAGCTGTGCCAGCTAACATTAGACCTCATTCCACCAGGGCCACAGCCACCTCCACAGCCTTCTTAAGAGGAGTGGCTACCAAGGACATTTTAGAAGCTGCTACATGGAGCTCCGTGCATACATTTTCCAAGCATTACAATTTACCTTTATATTCCAGGTCCAGAGCTGGCTTTGCTACGGCAGTCCTGCAGGGCATTTTAGCTACACCATCCTTTACATAGTTCCTCCACCCCCAGATTGGCTATGGTATTCTACCCATATGTGATGACTGCAGATGCATCCTTGAAGGACATAGAACAGTTTTGTACCAACCATAAATGTAGATGTCCGATAGGTATGCATCTGCAGTCAGGTTTACCCTCCCTCCTTCCCCTCTGTGGTATTTCTTGGGTACTTCTCCCTCTCATAGCTAGCTGGGGTTATCTATTATGGTGTATTTGTTTTATATACATATATATATTTCTGTGCATGTTTGGAATTTATTGCATTTCTCCAAATTTTAGCCTTCCTTAGAGGGCACCTGGCATCTGGGGCAAGAAAAACTGAGGAAGATGGCGTCGGCTGACGCTTTTATACCCCAGGCGCTCTGACGGGGAAAGGGCGACATCAGCCGACGCCCGACCCAGACTTTGGAATCTGGCTGACCGAAGGGCTGCCTGAGGCAGGACAACCCATATGTGATGACTGCAGATGCATACCTATCGGACATCTACATTTATGGTAGGTACAAAACTGTACTTTTTGTGGTACATGTTTCCAATGCATTTCAGGTACTTCTATATTGTACTGTTTGTACACGTGCCAATGCAGTAATCCTGCCACATTATTGGTTCTTTTAGTGTACAAGCCCTCTGCCATTAGTATGTTACACTCAGCAACAAGATGTATGACTGTTTCCAGTTCTCCTTTACAGAACCTGCTTTTGTCTGTTTCTCCCACATGTTCAATGGACTTTGTAAACTAACGTGTGCATAGTCTGCTATCCTGGGCTGCCAGTATTAATCTTTCATCTTTTGGTTTAAATTCACCTCTCCTTAATCATTCCTGTGTCAAATCCTGCTCAACATGACGTTGTTCCAGAAGTTTTCTGTACTTCCCACAATATTTATGCCTTTTCCAGATTTCTTGCCTTTTCATCTGATCCTTCTCCTGATATTCTTTCTTTTGTTTTTTTAGCATAGTCAGTTGCTGTCTGATTTTTATCTACTTCTGGTTTGATTTCCATTCCCACTTAATACTGATATGATTCTGTTAAAGTGAGCAGGGAAGCCATCTTAGACTACTTCTCCTCTAGTTTTAAAACTCTTAACTATATTTGAATCTGGTAAGGTCAGAAGATACATATGCAATCCCACAATTGCAGATCTATATGTCCATGTAATCAATTTTGAGGAGGCCCATACTTCCTTCAGATTGAGGAATATATCATATTTGGTATAAACTTATTTTTATATATCATTTGATTAGTGTGAAGCATTTTTCTTGTTTTCTTGTCCAACTAATCTGATACCTATTGGAGCCTGTCAGTCACCCCAGGACTATAAGTTAGAACAGGAAAAGCAAATTGGTTTATAGCTCTGACTTTCTTCCTAGATGTCAGGACTGTTTTCAATATTAATTTTAGTCTTCTAAAATATTCCTGGCTGACTTTTGTTCGTATCTGTTAATGTTTTATTGTCGATCCTTCATCATTTCCCAAAAATGTATACATTCCCTCCTACTGAAATTCCTTTATATCCCATTCCTGTCCCCCCGGTTGATGACGTTGTGGTGCTGCAGCTTTCCTACTTTAAATGTTGCTTGTGCACAGTTATCAAGACCAAATGACATATAATACAAGGCTATTGTATTGTATTATATCAGTGACACAATAAACCTTATATGGAAATTAGTTCTAACATGTCAGCTAGGAAGGAAAACTTTTTATTTATTTATTTATTTTTTTAACGCATTTGGAAACTATGCTCATTTGGATAGGCAACCCTGGAAACTTTGCTCAGTTGGATAGGTAGTCCTGGAAGAACACGTGTATGTATGTGTCTAAATATATATATATATATATATATATATATATATATATATATATATATATATATATAAATATATATATATGGTACTTGCATATTATCGCAACCACATTTCCAACAGGAAAACCGTCTGTTTTCCAAGCAGTAGTTGTGGCGATCAACGTAGTAAAAGTTTCTAATAGGACAATATAACAGTCCTTATTACATCTTTCTACCTTTTTGGCTGATAAATACATAGTTTTCCTGTTTTTCTTGAGGGTAGTGCGGACAAACATGCAACCCTGACTGTCGTAACCGCCTAACGAGTTTTACTCTTTCTTGCATGGTACCTGTTTGACCCAACAACTTTTTATCACTTAAACAGACTTTTGCATTTCTGTACACAGAACACACTGGTCAGTTCATAAAATCGGTGGCGAAATCTGTCATCCTAACTATGCCTCTGAAGCATGCACAACTGTCCATGAAATCTGCCTTTGCTATTGTTTTGTCATTGTGTAACACGTACAACCTGCATTTTTGGACCAAATAATTGAGGACATCAATCGGCAGAGGAATGAGAAATCTTTCAGGTTCCTATTTCATATCCTTCATGACATTTCTGTCACTGCAAAGATTTTATTGCACCTCCTAAGTTTATAACGGCACTGTTTAAAAATTGCTCTCCAATTTGAGGCATTTCTCCTGAGGTGTTTTTGGCTGGCTGTGGAATTCTTTAAGAAAGCAGTTGGCACATGTCTCCTAATGACATAACACAGCGGCAAAACTATTTCAGGGCCTGATTAACCACAAATAACAGCACTTTGGCTAAAAACATTTACAGAGGATATCTTGACATGGTTTATGCTAAAGATACTTGCATACACTGCAATCGCCTGCTACATTTAGAATATCAGGTAGTGAGTTTGGAAAGTGGTTGCGATAATATGTAAGTACCAAATATATATATATATATATATATATATATAGCATCACAAACCTTTAGGGACATGATTACCATGAACTGGCTCTTAGGGTTGCTGCTTATTAAACTTTCATTGGTGCTGGGGGCAGAGGACTTAACTTTGGACAAGCATGTCTTCACATGTCTCAGGACTTAAACACTGGGAGCAGTTACTGTCTAGAGAACAAATTAGGTCATGACCAGAGGTCTTGTCAAAGTTTAATGTCTCCCCAACAAATATATTCCCTTCCAACTTCTATATATTGGGGTTGGTAGATTGAAGTTAGCTACAATAGGCAGGTTGGACTGACTGCGATGGCTACCTTGGTGGATAAATGTTCGACAAGGACAGCTATTGGTTAACTGTCTGATGTCATCTTTTTACTACATATAAACTGTTTATTAAATTCACCTTGCAGACAAATTTAGGATACTGTGGGAGTGAGACCTAGCAGAATGCATTTCACTAGCAACCTTGGAGGAGATCCTTTTACTACCTGGTTATGCAACCAGAGCAAGAAGTTTTCACTTTTTTGGCTTGTAGTACTTATTTATATATTTTTATATGCAGTTCCATCTAGCATGTACATTTCCCGCAGTCTTCCTTAACTGTTGGAAATGTTATACGTCCCTCTGGAAAGATTTGTTTGCACATTTTCTGGTTTTACCCTGACCTGGATGACATAAAGATAGAGATCCAATTATAGTGTGATAAATTCTGGCTGGGGAAGGTTACTCTGAACCCTACCCTCTTCCTGAGATATGCTTCTGACCTGTATGTTTTGTCTAGCTTTCCTAAACGTAATGGTGATGAGTAAGAAAATAATAACTAGATACTGGAAAGATAGAGGTCCCCTGCCTCAACATAAATGGAAAAAGCTGACAGCATACAGGATTTTATTGTTTAGAAGTGAATGAACTTTAACTCATTCAGAAGCAGACTACTTGGGCTTTGCTTACTTAGCAATACCTGGTAGTATGAGCTACTTTCATGAATCAACTCATGATTAATCAATTAACTTTCCCCTTTAAAAAATATATAATGGAAAATGAGAAAAGAATGCTGATAAACGGATTCTTTTTGTTTTGTTTTAACGTCACATTGGGTATCATATTTGATGCTTTCCCCTGTTTAGATTCTCATGTTTTATGTCTGTTTGGCCATAAGACTGTTACTTTTATTATTAACTGTTGCTTTTTAGTTAATGCGCGAGTCAGTGTTTGAACTGATTAATCGTTTACTATTTCTGTTTACCAGATAAATTGTTTGATGTTCATTGTTTGATTACTGCTGCAGCGCAACCTAAGCTGTATGCGTTATATCCTGTCTAGGACGTAACAGCCAACCGATAACTTTCCAAGCTTTAGGTCTCCTTCCATGCACCCGGACCATTTATATTTTGAGCTGGCAGGGGAGAAATTCAGTGGTCTGGGTGTCAAACCCTTCAAAGCTTTTCTATTACGAAAGTGCACTCCTCTTGCAGGCTTTCAAGGATCAGTGGTGGATTAGCATATCTCTATATCTGGGCAAATAAGTTCCCTTTGGTGGGGGGAACCTTCCTTGTTTGTTTTTACCAAGTAGTACTTTGTAAAAGAACTGGCCAGTCTTATTATAATCGTCAAGCTTACATGCTAAAAATGTTTTTATATTTTTTCTTTTGAGAATATGAGGAACATAACTGCAACTTTTCCTTCATTTGAGGATAAATCTCTTAAATTCTCATATTGCTTTTGTTTCTCATGTAACCTAACATTCTTTGAAGTGTTCTTACGATTCAGCTGATGCCTCTTCAAGAGCAACAGCTGCTTGATCTGTAACAAGAAGATCTGTATGGTTATGCTTTCAAAGTTCACATCAAGATGTAAAAGCTGAAACTTTGAATTTTCCCCTTAACGATGAGGTTTTATTTTGACTGTTTGCTGCTAAGGTCCTGAAAAATGTGATGAGGGAATAAAACTGATACAAGGGTGACTTAGATTTTTAAGTATTCCTTCTCCATGTTTGCTAAAGGTTTCATCTCTAATTCAAGATCCTTTTATAAAAAAGCAAACTTCAGGTAAGCAGATGTTTAAAAAACAATGGCAAAGAGGCTCAAAAAGAAGGGAAGCCTACAAGAAACCAGGACCGTTCATTAAGGCAGAATGACTATTCAAGAAAATCTCTCTTCCCCTTCCCACACTGGCAGCCCTGTAATTCTTCTCCCAAATTTGGGTTTCCATTTCCTTCTTTGGCAAAAGATATCAGACAAATGGGTTCTGAGATTTGTCCAACAGGAGTACAGATGACAGGTCAAGTCCCAACCTACTTTTTCTGGAATTCCTCCCCATCCACCAGGTCAGACTTCTTTATTTGCCCTGTCATTCAGCATCTGCAGCTCAAGGGGTAATAGGACATGTTCATCTCTGCCTTTTGGGGTAAAGGCTTTATTCAAGAATGCTTCTGGTGCAAAAGAAAGAAGCTTCATAGAAACTGTTTCTAAATCTTGAAAGTAGCAAAGTTCAAAACACTATCCCTACACAGCCTGTTACTTTTCATACCACCTTTCGCTCAGTTTTTGGCAATTCAAGATTTAAAGGATGCTTTTCATCACATTCCAGTAGACCCCAATTTCATTTTTTTTTGGGGGGGGGGGTCAGGATTTAACTATCGGTTCTCTACATTGCCCTTTTTGTTATCTGCTACTCCAAGGTTGCTTACAAAAGAGTCTAGCTCTAGTGATAGCCTATTTCAGACTGCAAGGTATTCATATTTTTCTGTATTTATACAACTTGCTTATCTTTGCAGACTGCAAGGTATAAATATTTTTCCTTGTTTATACAACTTGCTTATCTTTGCAGTGTCATTTTCAAAGTGCTGGGAATCTTGGGTAAGTTGATCTCCTTCTCAGACTGCTTTCTAGGAGAACATTAAAAAAATCTTGTTTAATTCCATTGTACAGAGTTGTATTCTTGGTGTCTTCTATGTACATTCCTTTCAAACAGATTTCCCACAAGAAAAAAGTAGATCTCTGTTTTGATCTATGCCTGAGTTTTTCTACTCAGTCAAGGACTTCAGCAATGAAATTTCTCAGGATTTTAGGATTCATAGCAACTATGATACTTAAGATTGTCTAGCCAGACTCCACATGAGAAAGATTCAATGGTATTTAAAATCTGTAGGATCCTAACATCAATACCCCGTCTTTTCAGATTTCAGTTTCAGGATTTGTAAAAAATGAACTGTTTTGGTAGAGAGAGTTTTATCTGAATCCAGGTCTCCCATTCTTTTTTCCAGCTCCACTACAGTCTGTAACAACAGATGCTTCAGACTTTGCTTGTGGGGCTGTCTTTGGGGTTAAAATTACAATGTGTTTAGAACAAGAAAGACGGACCAAAACACACTAACATCATAGAGGTGTTGACAGTGATAAATGCACTCAGCCGTCTCAATCTTTCTGGTCCCCAGGAACTCTACAAGTGATCACAGACACCCACCACAGTGATGTGTACATAAACAGGGGAGTTCTATATACTCTGTTCTGTGCAGATTAGCCATGGTAGCCTGCAATATAGCAATTTAACTCAGTCTCACTGTACAAGCTTCTTATCTTCTGTCAGAGCAAAACTGTGTGGTAGACAAGCTGAGCAGGACCAGGACAGAACTTCACATATGGAAATTGAATTGGGGGGGGGGGGCTCTTTCATGTTTTGAGCAAGCTCTCCATTCACAAGAAACAACTGAAAAAAATCTGCCCCAGAATTCCATGCAAGCAGGCCTGGAGAACAGATTCATTTCATTCCTTTGGACAGGAATGTTTCTTTATGCCCTTCCACTGATATCCAGAGTCATTCTGAAGATTCAGACAGACTTTTCAAAGATCATTGAACAGACACTCTTCTGACCCAGGTGTCAGTGGGTCTCCCTTATTATGATAGTGGACAAGGACAATTTCCACAAGTTTTCCTCACTGACTGGATCTACTCACTCAAGTCATGGGTTGTTTGATATAGCTCAACTGACTGCCTGGATCACAGAATTTTAATATGTTTTTGGCATCTATTTCCTCAGGATATGCAGCAGGTATTAAAAAGGCAAATAAATCTGCTACTAAGAGATCATATATTAGCAAATGTAAAAGATTTTCTAGTTGACACCACACTAAGAACCAAGATCCTTTTAAGGCTAGCATTTCTCTGGTTCTACAATAATTGTGCAAGTTATTAGCCTCTGGCTTTTCTTATTCATCTATCAAGGCTCGTGTTTCAGCATGTCTGCCCACCTAGAAAACATTCCTCCTTAGGATCTTAATTTTGCCTTGAAAAAAATGAACACTTGCTCCATTTGAACCAGCATATCAGGCTGATTTGAGGTTTTAAACATGGAAAGCAGTTTTGCTTATTGCACACATCTGCAGAAGCCACCGTAGCTCCAATTGCAGAAGAGATTAAAAGAACAGATTACGGTGGTTTGAACACATGCAGAAAAACAGAAGACAATCTGATGAAGAAGATTTGAGGCAGGAGTAAGAAGGTAAGAGGAAACAAAGGCATCCAGCAAAGTGGTGATGGACTGTGTGAGAGAAGATCTGTGACAGTCAGACATGAGTGTCAAAGAAGGCAGGAGTGTGGCATTGAATCGAGAAAGATGGCGACAGTTAACTCACTACCCAGATCCCATGTAGATCATGGGGAAAAGGGTTGTTGATGATGAAAATTTGCAAGATGACTGCCTAACTTGCAAACTCTTGTGGTGGGTCAGCCTTATCTCATTTTCCACAAAGGTCAGATTTCTTTGAGGAAAGAACACTTCATTTATACTTAAAGTGGTGTCCAAGATTACTTTAAGCAGTGCTGTCCATCTCCATGTCTTCCTTCCTGAACCCAAAAATGAGGGAGGAAAAGATTCTTCACACCCTGGATGCCCACGGATAACTCTTATATGGTCTTGACAGAACCAAAACCTTTAGAAATTCTGATCAGTTGTACATTTCTTATGAAGGTAAGATAAAAAGGACAACCAGTGTCGAAGCAGTCTATTTCCAAATGATTGTCCCATACTATTTACTTTAGCTGTTCCCTCCATTACAAGTCAGTTCCAGGTAGGTTCAAGGTATTCTTCTAGGGCCTTGACTACTTCACTATTTTTCTGGGAAGAGGTGGTCTCTAGAAGTATTATAGAGGCAGCAACTTGGTCCTGTCTACAAACTATCACAAAGCAGGACACACTAGACCAGTGGTTCCCAAACTTGTTTGATTCTCAGCTCCCTTGTTGAATCCAGGTTTTCCCAAAGTGCCCCCTCATCAAATTCTAACAAATTAAAAGGGTTAGTAACAATCTATATATATATATATATATGTATATATATATATATATATATATATATATATATATATATATATATATATATATATATATATATATATATATATATATATACACACACACATATATACACATACATACATGCACATTACTGTATCTGTTGTAACCCCTACAACTATACAACATTTTTTTTTTTTTTTTTTTTTTTTTTTTTTAATCATGAGGAAGGAAGTTCAGGTCTAGCACCAAGCAAAATTCTGCACAACTCCATGTTGCAGGAATTTAATGTTCAGCCTTTTAGAAACTTAGCGGCAAACCAAAACAGTCATGAGAGAAACTCAACTGATTACTGTATTCTGGCTACACCCGCAGTAGTGAGGACCTTTACAGAGTTTAAGTGCATTTGTGGTACACTATCTGTATTTTGAAGACTGGGTGTTTCTCAGTTGCCCTGAAGGTTTAGTTCATGCCTTTATATCAAGTACAACAAAGCTGATTATGTAGAATTGCTAAATATCCAGAGCTAAAAGCAGACATATTAAAGCCGTATTATCTGAGCGTTTATTTTAACTTACCTTTTGGTAAAAGTAATGAGTTGTGTAATTGTAGTAAGTCTAGGCTGAGACGTGTTTAAGTTTCCTTTGGTTAGAGAAGTAACGAGGACTGTAAGCTAGCAATAACCAAAAATAAATAAGAAAAACGGCAGAGCCCCAAACAGAACACATGAAAACATTTTGCTACAGCATAAAAAATCTGAATGCTTTCGTAACAATACTGTAGTGTGCCACAATCATTTTATAGTAAGCTTAAGAAAAGAGAAGCTCTTCTTAACTGCAGACACTTCTCTCAAGATTTAATCTTTTTTTTTTCTCTATCTCCCTGGGTGAAAGGTAGATGAGGTCTGGTGTTAAAACAAACATCAGATGGTTTCTACCAGAAGTTCATTACTACTGTGACATGTTTGCCACTCCTACAGAGTACTGAGGTGGTAAAAAAGTAATGCTTTATAAAATGGTTTTAGCCAACGTTTGATGAATAACAAATTTTACTAAGAGTTTAACATCATAGAAAGTTTTACTTTAATGTAATAACTCTTAAGATCCAAGACAATAATAGAGCACTTGGACAATACAAAAGAACTACACATGTTGCTATATAAACCAAACCTTCTTCAGAGTACATACTTGGCTCAGATGAGAAGGCAGGCTGTTTCTAAGCCAATTTACTTAGACACACAGAGTGAATATGCAAGGTCTGCGTTAAATACTCGGACTGCTGAAACATAAAAATGCTTTATTTTTATACACCATTCTGGATCACCTGACGCTCACCTGACTTGAGACTTTTGTCTCCTCAAATTTTCAAATACCAAAAAATAAATGAATGCGTTTTAAAATAAAAAAACAGTCTGTCCACAAACTTAGTAGTTACATTCCCTTATTAAACTAGAGTTTGAAAGAAGTGACTTTTCTTACCACTTTGAGCTGTTCCAGTCGGTCTTTTATGATGCAGGAGGAAGTAAACTGTCCAGCAATTTGACTGCTTTTACCCCTTTGAACAGAGTTTATATCCCAGATGATTTCCTGAAATTTATTCTCAGGAAATGACACACCACTTGTTATATCAACCCTTCTTTCTGTTCCTGAAAGCTTGTCATGTACAGTACGAAAACTGTCTTTCTTCATGGAGGTTTACCTCACAGTTAAGTACTGCTCATGCTTTCTTCCTGAAGGCACTGTAGCCTGTAACCTTTAGGGCGGCCGCAAAATAAACCGCGAACTAATAAGCTTAGTAACTAAGCTTATTAGTTCACGGTTTATTTTGTGGATAAGCTTATTAGTTTGTGGCACCTCTGTGAGGAAGCGGCAGCTCCCCAGGGCATTGCGGCACACACTTTGGGAACCCCTTGCACTAGACTCCTCCTTCAGGTGTAGAGCAGTCTTTATGACCATTCTCCAGGGACTCTACTGGCAGTTACAAAAAACAAGTAACATGTTCAAAGGCTAAACAACACCTAACACCACACAATACTGTCGGTCTCAGTGGAGCCCCAAACACTAAGACCCTAAGACAAGCAAACACACTTCCCAGGACTCTTGTCATAGGGGGACTCCATTATAAGATGCACTGATACTGCTCTAACCAGGCTGAACAAGGATAAGAACTATATTTGGAGCCAGGGTTTGCCAAATCATGCATGTACTCAAGACATTACACCACGGGTACTAGTATGATTGCATTGTAATCTGTGTAAGTGTAAATGACCTGAGATGTACCAACCTGGACTTGTATGAAGAAGAGATACAATTTAGCTTTACCCCTGTGTGTCTGGCTTGTATGAATAGTATATTGCCATCACAGAGGATGATGCCGCAGTATGAGCAAAAAAATGATTTCAACAACTAGCTGTCTTTCTGATGTCATTCTAAAGGGATCCAATATTGTCACCTTGGGAGGATATGGTTAACAGAACATGATGCTTTACCAAGGATGGTCTGCATCTTTCCCCTCAGGGCCTTTGAATACTGGCTTAAACTTTATCCACCCCCATCCTTTTTAGGCAATGCTAAATTGACAAACCTAGTGACGTAGCAAAATCAACTCATCTAAACCTCGAGGTGTTACTGCTCAGTGCCAGAAGCCTAAATAAAAAACATTACTCCCTCCAAGCCCTCCTCACGCTTGAGAATATAGACATCTGTGCATTTACTAAGATATGGTTTAAAGGGAAGAGAGTACCCCAGCAGTGCAGGGTTTCAGTGTCTTCCACGCTTATAGATCAGTAGCTGCGCAGAGAAGGGCTAAAGGTGGAGGTGTCTCAGTATATATCAGTAACAAGCATACCTCTATGGTGGTCAAACAGGATCTTTGTGCAGATCACCATAGATAAAATCCCATACCATATACTAGCCAGCTACAGGTCACACTTCATGTCCCAAGAAGCTCACAGTGCATACTTGGACCTACTGGAGACACTTACCATCCAACCTAACGCCCTACTCATGGGAGAATTTAATTATCCTTTTAGATTACGGGATTTATAAATGCAAACACCTTTGACCAAATATTGAGGATGCCACAAAAGGCTCCAACTTACTGGACCTTGTGCTTGCAAATATGGGAGAAGGCTGTACCCCCTCCCATGCCTCGTCCTCCATGGTAAGGTCTGACCATAAAGCTCTCTCCTACAAAATTAAAATCAACTCCATAATTCCATTAAAAACAGTAACCATTAGGAACTATTCCAAGGCAAACTACCTTTTATTAAGTGATGGTTTGTCAAAATTCAGTACCCTCCAAACCCAGAGATCACAGCAGCCTATGGTGAATTGCTTTCAGAGACTCTGCACAACCATGTCAGTGGCTGCAGAGAGGCTGCTATTATTACCAGAAGTAAGGCCAGGACTAGCTCCAGAAACAAAACAACTCTGGTGGCAACCCATGTTAAACAGGATATGCAATAAAAGGAAAAAAAATTATGGCAATAATTAGAAAGGGTAATTCCCGTAAAGATAAAAGCTCTCTCATCAATGCAAATAGGCAACTAAAAATGCTAATTATGGCAAGCAAAGCCAACTATGAGGTTAAGATAGCCTTCCAGGTGAAATACAACAATAAGACCTTCTATGTCAGAAACCTCGATGGTAGCACATAGAATGTTCTGAACTGGTGGTTAATGGTGCCACATTCTCAGAGGCTGGTGATAAAGCTAACCTGTTAGCGGACAAATTCAGTTCCAACTTTACCCTTCTCTCACCCTCAACTACCCCCCAAAAATACCATCAAACGTAACCCCTTAACCTATAATTAGGGATGTACTGTCTGCACTCACTAAAACTAAGAACATGGTCTCAGTGGGCCCTGATGACATCTCAAGATGTCTTCTGAAGTGCCTAAAATCCAACTTATCAGGACGCCTGGAATCATTTAACTGTAGTCTTGAAACAGGTTTTGTGCCACATGAATGGAGGACTGAGACGGTCATCCTCCTCCATAAGGGATGACCTTCAACAGATACTGGAATCTACAGACCCATTAGTCTGACCAGTCTTATTTGCAAAACCATGGAAATTATCAACAAGGGCATAGGAGACTTCCAGACACTGGATCCATCCCAGTTTGGCTTTGTCAAAGAAAATTCATGCTTACTGAATCTGGTGGATTTTTGGAAAGGTCACTAAGGTAATGGTCGAGTGGAAAATGGTGCATACTGCCTTCCTAGATCTGGCTAAAGCATTTGATACGGTACCCCACTCAGACATTGTCAGCAAACTTACGTAACTAAATAGAAACCCCTTTATAACATGCTGGATAGATAGCTGTCTCACTGATGGGACCCATGAAGTTAGAATTAGTGAGGTCACCTCCACAAAAAAAACATTCAACAGTAGAGTCCCCCAGGGCTGTGTGCTGGGCCCACTTGTCTTTGGCATCTACTTCTCTGATGTCAAAGCTAATGTCAAAGCCTCTGGCTGAGCAAGTTAACAGATCATTGCAAATTGGGTGCAGTCATTGAATACCCCCAAGATAAGAACATCCTTCACAAAGATATAATAGAGATAAATGCATGTTGCCAAAGCCATGGTTTAAAACTCAATATCAAGAAATGCATTATAGTACATGTCTGCCACCCCAGGTAAACTCCATCATTAAATCACTCTTAAAAGTTGAATCACTAGTTAGGGGTCTGGGAACTGATGCAGATAGTAACAGCCTTCAGCCAGCATGTGTCCAAGGTAGTAAGAAAATCCTTCTGTATTGCTCAACTTATAAGCAAAGGTATGGCATTGAGGTCCAGAGAGGTCATCCTACCACTGTACTCTGCCCTTATCAAACCCATCATAAGAGTATTATAATGCCCCCTTTGGTATGTACCTGACCAGACACATGCAGCAACTGGAACGTCCACAAAGGTTCCTTACAAAATTAATACAGGTAGTAAACAGTGTGCTATGCTGATTGCCTCAAAGCCCTGCCTCTTTAGTCGGTATCATGCAGACTTCTGAGAGGTGATCTTTGTCTATTGTACAAGGCATCCCTGGACCCTGTTTTGATGAACCTTTTGCACATCTGCAAAACAAACAGCATCAGGAATCTTAGATTAAAAGACCTAAATTTTGCATGCAACATGAATAGGACATGTTGGAGAGATGTAAGTTTCTCAGAGAATTCCCATTCTTTGCAACAGGCTCCCCATCCATGTGAGTTCCTCTGTATCCCTATTTAAGCACAACTTAGACAGATCAGATATTCATCTCTGGACTGGCTCCTTTGTCTATGATGGACAGATGCAGTCAGTAAATCACCCCTACATCAGATTTGTGGGTCAAATTTGGGTTGCATGGCTAAGCTTATAAGGGCCCTACTGGTCGTTAACCTAGTATACACAGATGAACCTATAAACGCATAACTATAAATGTCTATACATCTCTTCTAATATAATCACATGTCTTAAATATAGTCTTACACTTAAATATCATATTATTGCATTCATTCATAAAAAACACAGGAAAAATAAAAAGCTTAAACAATCCATTACATTAAGTTCAAGTAGTAAGGTCAGTCATCTTTTAACATGTGTAATCTGATGATGTCATTTTCATTCATTCCTCAGCGAATGTGTCTTGGATCACACTCAGCCATTTTCTTCTAGATTCTTGGATCCGACTCTCACGCTCCTCCCTTTATCCATAATGCCCCTTATTGCTACATTACCTTAGGTCTCCTTTGCCACTCTAACAATTCAGTTGGATTTACGATTTCTTGAGCAGGGCTATGTTTCAAGAGTTAAACTAAAGAGTTTTTTTGTTAGTCTTCTTAACTTGAATCTACAAGGCTTTTAATATTTCTCCCTTTCTCCCTTTGTTTAAACCTTTTTCTTCCTCTCTATACCCATTCTGTGGGTATTAGGAGTACCATTGCTGGTATTATCTTTAACTACTTTTTTGGAAGTAGCTGTTTTTACTATTGCTGGTAATTTTGCTTTCTTTTTATATATTAAAAAAAATATATATATATATCTATGTAATGTATGTGTGTGTGTGTGTGTGTGTGTGTGTGTGTATATATATATATATATATATATATATATATATATATATATATAATTTAGATTGTTATAGTTTATTGTTTGAGATGGCTGAAAAGCCTACTGGGTTTAAAAAGTGCACTTCCTGTGGGCATAAGGTACCCAACACTGATGCCCCCAGGGAGTGCTTTTTTTGTTTAGGCACTTCCCATTTAGAAGCGCCTTGTGAAATCTGTGCTGTATTCAACTTGAGGGTTATCAGTGATAGATGAAACAATTTAGTCCTAAAAGGCCTTTTACCTTCTGCGTCTTCGACAGCTTCTACTTCAGGGGCTTCAACCCCCTCTAAAAAGCAGAAAACTTTAGAACCCAGGGAGCATAGGAAGTGCTCGGTCTCTGAGATTTGCTCCAATTTCGGAGCAACCACTTTAGATTAAGATAGTGTTGTATTTGACTCCCTCAGATCCAACTATTGGTTTCTCCACATCTCCAAAGCCCCCATTTTTCTCTGGAGCCAGTGCCTCCTAGGCTCATATCTCCTTTTTTACAGGAGACTTCTAAAAAGTTGTCTTGTCCCCATCCACCTCTTCCTCAATTAGGTTCTCCCAAAGTCTTTCTGAGGCAGATGTGGACAGGATGATGAGAAAATTTATTAGAGCACAGATCCAGATAGGAATTTTATGGGCTCCATCTCTTGTCAGATCTGTGAGCCTTCAACCAGCTTCTCATCCTATTGTGACTTCTCCTCTGATCTGACCTACAGTTTCGGAGCCATGGAACCTGAGAGCACTGACAATTGAAGCTTTGGATCCAAACATACCCTTGAGTCTCTGAGTCCAAAGCATTGGCATTGGATCCGGGGGGATGACTTAGACTCAGAGGGTTTTGGAGCCTTGGCACTGGACAGCTCAGGTCTGACTCTCTCCTCTGAGAGGATATTCGGGAGGGGTGGAGGTTCAGTTGAGCTGAGAGCTATGGCTCCGGTGAAGTTGATATCTACTTCTCCTGGTCACTCTGCCTTCGAGGTAGTGGAGAGGGCTTTCTCTTGTCGGAGGGCTTTTTTGACTCTCACTTCCTCAGATCCTATTCCTGTTCCCTCCACTGGATTTGAGCTCCGAGTCTCATCACCCTACTCCACAGAGACAGCCAAGCCCGTAAGAGATTCCAGGCAGTTCCAATTCAGTAATTTCCCATTTCTTCCAGTACCTCTCCAGAGCATCCCACTGAAGAAGTTTTTTCAGTAGAGATTGTGCAAGAGGTGGCACTTAGATTCCCCTCAGGAATCTTTGACTGAAAACACCGATTTTGATAGGGGAGAAGGGTCCCCAAGGTCTCAACCAGAAGACCTTTCCTGTGGAGACATTTTAGAGATCCTACACTAAAAAGGTGGTTGGCCCTCCAGAAACTCTTCCCAGGAGGAAGTAGTATTCCAAGAAACATTCTGGTCTGGCACATCTGTGTCTTGGGTTAACCCCCCACCCCCTGAGCAGATGAACTTACAGATCTTGTCTCCTGCCAGGCTTGGAAGTAGCTGAACACCATAGAGCCCATTACCCTTTACCCAGATAAGATCCTTGAGGCTTCTAAAGACCAGCAGTTTTGGAGTAAGGGAATCCCTGTAGAGGCTATGATTGTTGCGGCAGCCACCAAGAAGGAGCTAGCTGAACAGAGCTCCAATGTCCATCCTCCAATAGAGAGTCTAGGGCATTAAAAAAGACATGGAAAGCATGCTTACGGTTCAGTGACCTTTGCTTTATGGTTGCTAATTATCTGTCACACTTTACTAGATTACAGAGGGACTTGATTAAGGAACTCTCTAAGTCTACTCTTGAGTCCTTGTCTGCAGAGGAAGAGACAACTTAATCCTCTCAATTGGCCATCCTACAATCTGTCTCAACTGCATCCATGAGGTTAATTTCTCATGCAACTGAAGGTTCCTTCACAGGCTGCTGGTTCAGGCATAGCTATTAGGAGACATGCCTGGATGAGATTGTGTGATTTTGTGAAGCCCTTAACGTCCTCATTCATCAGTGCTCCCTCTGATGGATCTTCTCTGTTTGGACCCACAATTAGAGACACTTTCCTGCAGTGAGTGACAGTGAAAGACCTTGTCTGCTGTTGGAATCTATTTTTCTACCCTGCAAAGACCTTTTTCCAGGAATCAACATGGTGGTAAGAAAATGTTGTTCTAAAAATCTCAAGAACCTTTTTAAGACTCCCATGGGGATTTTTCTCCCAGAGGCAGAGGGGGAAATAATGGAGGATGCCATCCTAATGGCAGAGGGGGTCTGCAGAACCAATGGTTCCGAGGCTGTTTCTCGGATAGACCCTTTCAGTGCTTGTGGAAGGTTGCCCAACTGTTCTTCTCTGGAGGCAGTTGGGGGGAGTTTGTCTTTGCACCCAAACACCTGGACAGCCATCACAAAAGATTTGTGGGTGCAAAGGATCATATCCAGAGGATATTTCATTCCCTTTTTACAAAGTACCTCACAAAGAGTTCTCCCTGATGTTCCAACCAGTCAGAGGGAGTTGGCAGCTCTAAAAAGTAGAAAGCTATTAGAAAGAGTCATCTAAGAGGTCCCACCAGAACAAACAGGGTCCATAATTTACTCAAGGTTCTTTTTAATGCCAAAGAAAACAGGGGATCTAAGACCTATTTTGGATCTCAGTCATCTAAATCAATTTGTAAAGAACTCGAAGTTCTGGATGATCATGATTCAGTCCATTGTACCTCTTCTACAAAAGGCTGACTAGATATGCTCCACAGATCTTTGAGATGCATACAATCACATCAAATTAAACACCTGCGCTCAAAGATATCTGCGCTTTCAGCTGGATGCCAGTCATTACCAGTTCAGGGCCCTGCCCTTTGGTCTCACCACAGCCCCCAGGGTGTTCAAATGTATGTCAGTGATGGCAGCTCATCTCAGACTGCACGGATTCATAGTATTTTGTTATTTAGACGACTGGCTCCATTCCGCACCAACCAAGCATCTCCTAGAGAAGGCCAGGGATTACTTACTGTAGTGTCCATTCTTAGGGATCACAGTTAATCTTTCCAAGTTCCATCTTCAACCAGTTCAAGTCTTGGAGTTTTTAGGAGCTCGCCTGGATACAGTCAAGTCAGTTCACATTTCTTAACCTCAAAGCAGAGTTCATTCCCCAAGATTGCACATCAGACAAATTCTAATGCATCCCTGTCCTCCAGCAAGATTGTTTTTTCAAGGCTTAGGTTAAGTGGTTGCAGCAATCACCCTTATAACTACAGTGCACCTTCACATGAGAGTTCTTAAGTGGACCCTGGTAGTACAGTGTTTGATGTTTCAGCATCCTTTGAAACATCCTATAAAACTTTCATGAGCCTGCAAAGACTCCCTAGTTTGGTGGATACAGTCAACAAAGTTTGTCATGGATAGCCATTTATCTGTCCTCCCCCAAAGACCACGTTGATCACAGATGCCTCCCAACGGCTTTTCTTGGGACAGATTGTCCAGGGTACAAGATCTCCAGAAGAGACCAATTTGTATATCATTGTCTTAGAGATGAGAGTAGTTCTGTTAGCATTGCAGGCCTTTCAGAATTCTTTCTCAGGAACAATTTCTATCCAGACAGACAATATGTTAGTGATTTGGTACATCATCAGGCAGGGGGAACCAGATCTTACCCCCTTTGCCAAGTAGCAATGAGAGTATGGCAATGGTTGATCTCTTCCAACCGCTTTCTTGTAAAAAATGCATAGTGTGGAAATCCAACGTTTTAGCTGACAAGCTCAACAAAATCATATGATGCCTCACTAGTAGTCTATCAGTCAAGCGGTGATGGAAGTGATTTTTCATCAATGAGGTCAACCTTGCTGCGACCTTTTTGTCTCTCCCCTCAACTACAAGTGCAGCAGGATGTTCGTGTTTCACTTTTGTCAGCCCTACGTCTGACAGTCCTAGAGTTGAAATGTATGCTAAAACAGCAATTATGGACATCATAAACAGGCCCTAAACAGGTGACACAACATATGAATGTCTCAGTGTGGGATTTGCTTACCACAGTGGAGACAATTGTTAACCTTATCTGACATAGGTTAAAGCAAGAAAAAAAAAAAAAAGTTCCCCAATGGGCTTCTTAGCTTTTAGAAGACTTCATTCTGGTACAGACCAGCCAACACATTGAAACACTTCTTCAGGCTCCAATGGAGAGAAAAGAGTGATGTCATGGCAACAGCTGGCTCCCTTTATATCCAAGCATACTGACATTGGATAGGACATCTGCCAGCCTTAGGAGGAGGGAGATTTCTACTCTGGTAGTCAGGCCAGCCAAGGGATTCCACAGCAGGAAATCCCACTAGTCAGGACTGTAACAGTGAGTACACTCAAACATCCACATTCATGGTAAGTGTGCATATTGAAACTTTCTTTGCCCTAATTCCCCTTCAAGGGGGTCACAGACAGATGCTTTAGTCCACACTTGGCCCTCCAGTCTCGCCCCTCCTTTAATACCAAAATGACTTCAGAAAGCACAATGGTTGAAGAGTAAGATAATCCTCATTGCCCCTTTCTGGCCACAGCAGGTGTGGTTCCCATTCCTATGGTCTCATCTCCTCTTTCCATCTTGGACACTGGATCCCAGTCCAGATCTACTATCACATCCAAGGATGATTCATCTGGACATTCAAGTTCTCAAATTGACTGCATGGTTTCTCCAGTTCCAATGATGGCTAGACAGTCCAGGTTTTCCTCTCCTCTTCGACAGATCATACATTCAGCCAAGAAACCTCCTACAAGAAAAATTTATAAGAGTAAATGGAAGAGAGTTTCCTATTGGGCAGAACAGAGAAAGTTGGATCCTTTCACTTCTCCAATTCCTGCTGTTTTAGATTTTCTTGCTTCTGTCTTTCAGGGTGGTGCCAGTTACTCCATTGTTGTAGTGCAGTTTTCAGCCATCTCTAATTACCACACAGAACAGAATACTTACTCACTAGCCTCTTCCAAAACATGTAAGGCATTCTTTAAGGGCCTTCTGCTTGGGCCTCCGGTAAAGGATCCTATTCCACCTTGGGATCTTACTGTTCTATTACAAACTTGAGCTCAGTCCCCTTTTGAGCCTTTGGCTGTCTGATCTAAAATTTTTCTTGGAAAACAATTTTTCTTGTGGCTATTACATCTGCAAAATGAGTTTCTGAAATCCAAGCTCTCGCTTCAAAACTGCCTTATTTGAATTTCCACAAAGATAGAGTGACCTTATGTACAAACCCTTCCTTTCTACCAAAAGTTGTCTGAGTAAAATATAAATCAAGTAATCAATTTGCCAGTCTTCTTTCCAGAGTTTGACAATAAAGGAGAATACATGCTTCATCTTTTAGATGTACATAGACAACTTAATTTTTATCTCCATAGACCAAAAGACATTTGTTTCCTTTGCCAGAAACAAGTTTGGAAAACCAGTATCCAAAGTTACCTTGGCCAAATGGATAACAGATTGCATTTCCTTTGTTTATTCTCTGAGAGGATTATCCTTACCCAGACCTCCAGAAGCTCATGCAGCTAGATCCATGGCTGCATAGTCTGCTTTCTGGGCCAGGGCTTCCATTGATGATATTTGCGCTGCTGCCACTTGGTCCAGTTCTCATACTTTTATTACTCATTACAAGTTGGCTATCATCTTTAGCAACAGGGCTGAATTTGGTTCTATGGAACACCCTTCCATGAGGCCTCCCATAACTATGCATCTCTATTGTCCATTTTCATTCTTCAACTTTCCACCCCCCTTCCACCTATTCATTGGCTTTGGGAGTGACCTGATGAGGTATATTGGAATCACTGTTCCAGTTTGAGCCTCTGTTCTGTACCTATATTGTCTTTTGTTATTATTTTATTTATTTATGCCTTGGGCCATACTTGGCAACAACAAACTTGATATGAGTTAATGTAGCAGTAAGGGACATTATGGGTAAAGGAAGGAGCTCAAGAGTCAGATCCAAGAATCTAGAAAAAAACATGACAGAGTAAGATTCAAGACCCATTTTTTGAGGAAGAATGAAAATGGACAACAGAGATGCATAGTTATGGTGAGTACATAACTTTAATTTTTACTTCATCTTAAATTATGACTATACTTAATTTACTTTTCCGCACTTCTTCCCTTTGTATTCCTCTGGTCTCCCTTGCTGCTTGAATGTCTTATGTAGATACTGCAGACAGGATAACCATTTACTAGCCAGCTTTGTTTCTTCCTTGTGTATTCTATCTTCTCATATTTCCTCAACTTTTTATAATTTCAGTAAATTCACTTATTTCTGGGCACTGCTGCTGCTTCTTTTGTTGCCAGTGTCAAAATTAGTAGTTGTTATTCCCTGTCATTACTCTCACCTTTAGTGACTTCTAGGCAAAGGCAGGGCCTACTGTTCAAGATATTTTGAAAAGGGGTTGTCTTTAGAAATTTGCTAGAGGCAGTAATTTGGTGTTTTGCGCATATATTTATCATGCCATTCAAGTTAGATTTTTCTATATGTCCAATGCCGGCTTGCTAAGACTATTCCCAGGGCTTCTGGTTCCTATCCATTCTGCATCCTCCCTTGCTTTCTAAATGCTGGTATACATCCTATATAGATTATTGCTTTTGCAGTCATAATCTAATGATGTACAGCAGTGAAACTATGTAAATAAACTTACTGTAAATGTTTGAATAGATGCCTCTCATCTTTCTTGTCTCGTGCAGAGTGGTGGTAGGACATATAGAAGGTGCCTGAAATCTGTGGAATGTGGCTGGTGGGGGTCCGATCCTTGGCCTGATCTAAATCTCTACTGTTTTGGTATATTTACTTGCATAGCTGTACTTTTCCCATAGTTAGCTTCAGATCTTCTCCTTGACCTTGGATCCAGTATACAGGACCAGAAAGAAAAATTATTTCCGCGTCTCTGTTTTTTCAAAGTTACATCTCCAAATTTTTTGCTGTCTTTGCTGGTGTATGTGCAAACACTTACAAGCAAATATTTTGAATTTTCTGTAGCACAGTGCAGCAGGCATATGTTTCCTATTGCTCTGCAGTGATATTGCTAGACAACAGGTTCTCCAAACCTCTCCTTTCTTTGTACCTTATCCTGAGTATGAAATGCCTTCTGTAAGAGTGCTCTGTGGCTGCAAGGGGGCCAATTCTCTCTAGGCACTGCAACAAATTTAGAAGACTAAAATTCTCCCACCAACTGCCAATAATCATTCATATCAGCTTGTGGAAGTACAAATTATTTTTAATTTGCACCAAGGATTTCTGATTCTGTTCACCCATTATCTAAACCCAGTAACATAAAGCGTTTCTCTATCTTTCAGCCTCTTTCTTTCCCCGGGTCTCCCCCATATTGGCAGTATTATTTTCTGAGACCAACCTTTTAGGGAATTCTCCCTAAACATTTTCAAAATCCTCCTTCCTCTTGCCCCAGAACACTTCCAACAAGTCTTTTATACCATACAGCACTAGCCATTGTTTTTGCTTTACATTTTTTCCATATCATTTCCCCCTGACCCCTTTAACATTTTCTGGAAAATGTTAGTTGGATTGCCAGTAAATATATATTTAAATATGATGCTGTAAGGCCATTCTTTTACTCTTGGTAAAGTATTTTTTTCCTAGGCAATTGTTGCATGGTGTGCTGCCCTGAAGAAAACTTTCATCCAGTTAATTCAAGTGACTATCATTCCTCTTTCGGGGTGGGGGGGTGTTCAAAGGGATTGTCCTAAATACAAGACATGGAATGATATGCAACTGCAAAGCTTGGATTATGTGGACTTATTCTAAGTTTAAATGTTCCCATTTTAACAAATTCTCCTTTATCTTCTGCATAACATTGTGATAAAAGTTGAGAAAACTAACATCTTGGCATAAAGGGATTATGTTGACCTTACTGACAATCTGATCCTTGAATGCAGTGTGGATGGGGCTGTCCGGAAATGTGTGTGTGATCACATACTGTATCAGAAAGTAGTAGTTCAGATTTGCCGTGGGTACACAACACATTTTCAATAAAATAAGTAGTGACCACTACAGCTGACATTTTTGGTAATTAAGACATTTTCCAGTTTCCCTTGTGCCTGTGAAACAGTAGTATGAACAGCATGTCTAATGGAACCAATTCCCTGCTGCGCTTAAGAACAGTGGCATGAACAAGATACAGGCAAAACATGAAACTGAAAGCCCACAGGAGTGCTGCATTACTCATTGTGACAGGTTTATTGCTCTTTGTTAACATGGTCATTGATGGTCTGTTTTGATTATACTAATTGGAAAACAGTAAAATTCCCATGCTGACTGTTGTGAAACTGTGTGGTAAATGAACCTTGAAAGATTTTACTGCTGTTGGTGGCAAAAAGCATATATTGGTAATTCTTCAGAAAGGCACATTGATTTGTTTTTGTGTGTAATAAATTCCACTCTGGCCACTGAACCAACGTATTACAAATGAGCATGTGCATACCAGAGAAACAAACAAACGTAGGCAGAAAACAATTTAATATATCACAGCAAAGCTTTCGAGTGAAACCCTTCTTCAGTACTAACCATACCAGCACAGAATATATTATGCTTTTTTTTTTTTTTAAATACAAATTGTATTTTATTTACTGTATTTTATTTGCACAGAAACTGCAGTTTCATTACTGATTTTGAGTCATAACTTTTGTTGAAAATATTTGCTATACAGTTGTAAAGTATAAGAAAAAAATGATGCAGAGAGTCTCACAAGAGCAGCAACAGCAAAAGAGCAAATAAATTATACTATAAATTAATGGTTTGGATAACATTTATAAGGGTTTGACATTTTAGGATCCAATCCCTAAGTGGTTGATGGTTCAGAGAACAGAAGGGGATGAGCCCAACCATTGTGCTTCATTGTTGGAACAATCAGTTATTTCATAGGAATGAGGGGAAATTGATGTGGTTAAAACTGAAGGACAAGCTTTCTTTCATAAACAAGCAGTTGGGAAACATTTTAAACAAAGTTAATGGCAGACTTGCGCAGGTAAACACAACAAAAAGGTGTGCATCACTTACTTTTGCTTTGTACTTTGCAAAATTAAAACAGTGCTTTGCTGAATAAAAGAATTTAGCTAACCAAAATTGGAAGGCTATCAGTGACCAAAATGCTTCCTGAAGCCTGTTAAAATAAGCTACAGCACTAACAATTCAACAATTTTATGTACCTCTTGTAAAAGTTGTGTTTTGGTTGCAACAAAATGATACCACCTAAAGGACTAAGGCCAGATTATTCTGGGATAGGTGCAGAATATTTTAGTCAAGACCTTTTATAGCTTGACATGGATGTATAAGAAATTGAGATGAATGTTTGCTTCCTGACAGTCATGATATTTAGAACAGTTAATTAAATGCATAATATAACCTTCATTAATGTTAACTTGTTTATACGGTTAGACAACAGCTGAACACAAGAATATAGCTGCATATACAGATCAGTGTGTTTGTTTTATGCTTGCATTAATTATTACGTCAGATTGCCCACATAAGTGGTGTAGCAACTTTGCCTTTGCTTCAGTCCAGTATAACACTGCTGAAATAAGATGCTGCTTGTGTGAACCTGTATACCATACTATCTACAAACATGATAGCTGATGTTGTGTTTCAAAGCAACACCCAATCTCAGCCTCTTCATTATGCAACAGACAATTGGCATTCAGGTGAAAGGTGAGCTGCCTTGAGGTTCAGAGGCAACCTTTTATTCATAAAACAAGTAGATGGGAAAAAAAAGTGTTTTAAATTAAATTCTCACACCTTTTAGCAGTTACAACAGTGAAAGGTAGTGTTAACCTCATTCTGCGTTATTCTTTTCCAGAATGAAAACGGTGCTTAATTAAGTACTTTGTTCTAACCTGCCCAACCAAAAAGTGTAAGGTTGTGATATCGTCAGCCAAAAAAAAAATCTGAAAATTGTCTAATAAAGATGCTGCACTAAAAATTCAACAGTTGGTCAGTGGGTTTGTTTTTCAGTTAAAACAACAAATTGCTTCATCTAAACACCAAACACACATTATTTTGAGAATGGTAGAAACCTAGGGATCCTAATTCCTGTTAAAATAAAAGATACTGAATTATGAATTCTGTAATTTTTGGTACTTTTGTGACAGTTCTGTTGTAGTGGTTAATTCTTCCTTTAGATGAGACAAACCATGGTCCCATGTACTTGAGTTGGTGGTAGCTTAAGTGGATGTAATTGAAAAGAGTAGGGGAAGTTCCTTGAAGCCCTTGTGAAGACAGGTGAAGGCTGCCAGCCTAGCCAGATAGAATTTTGTAGATAATTCTGTCATTTGTAAATATTAATGCAAGCCACAGGAGTGTTCTCTTAAATGTGAAAGGACTGCATTGGATATTGTAAAAATGTAACAACAGTGCACTCTGCTGTAAGAAAGCTAAGCCAAGCATTTTATGACCGTCTTTGATGTCAAAATTTGGATGTCGATATGTCTAGGGGGAGGCATCCTGCCTAGTGTTTTAAGACCAGAGTTAATGGCTAGAATTTGCATATATGTCCTTTATTGCTCTGGTTTCTGACCAGATGAAAAGAATGTAAATGTAGTTTCTGTTAGCCTGGTTACGCCAGAGAAGTGTGAAGAATTATGTCACGTGAAGCAACTCTGTTTTATCAATTTAAAGAGAGAGAATCAGAGAGCTCAGAGCATTTGTCTTGAGAACATCCAACTTAGCACTGCCTGTGTCTATATGTAAGTTATTTAGAACTGTGTTTTCTCTTGGATATAGCTAGGAAATAGGAAGATTAGACTAGTTTGTTTTCTGTGATGTCAGAACTTTTCTCCCGTATTGTTTGGAGTATTTCTCCATGATCTCTGAACTCTTGACTAGCACTGTGTAGTGGGAAGTATCGTCTTGTGTTTTTGTTTATTGTTGAATATTTTTGAACCTTTCAACTGTGGCTGGTTTGTGTGGAGTTAGTTTAAGCTCTGGAGTACATTGCATGTATATAGTGATACTGTACCAAGTCACTCTAATAAACCTTGACTGTTCAGTAACACCATTTGGATAATAATATTGCACGGTAATAACTGGACACCCTTTCAGAAAGGCCTTTGAGTAGCTGATATTAGTGGGTGGTGGCAGCTGGTACTACCTTTTAGACTGGGCAGAAAAGAGGCACAGCTGGAGAACCTGTGCCTGCCTTCTCCAGGAGTGTCTTTGTGGTTGTATAAACCCTTATCTCATAGTGTGTGTGTGTCAGCTACTTGGGCGGGGACACGAGGCACTGGTTGGACAGGGAGGGTGCTGGAGGTTTTAGCTTGCCCACTAGGCTGAGATCTGGACCCTATAGCTGTGCCAGTGGGGAGTCTGATTGGGGACCTGGAAAGAAAGAGAGGCCAGCCCCAGGCTGACTGTAATCTCTGTGTGCTCTTTAGGGAAATTGTACTTTACTGTGTGTGTATTTATTTTCCTTTCCCTATATGGATGCCCCTCACTGGTGTTAGCGGTGAGGATTTAGGCTCCTTGATTGCTGGGCCAGGGCACGGCATCACATCCCTGACCAAATTTCCCCAGGTAGTATAAATACCATCTCAGATCTCCACTGAAAAGAGGCCATGCTCATACAGGGGCTTAGTCAGCAAAAAATAGATAAATAAAACAAATAAATGCCTTTTCAGGAATATTTCTGAGGGAACGTCATACCCAAGTGATGTGTAGAACTGAGTACATGAGTGAACATTGTGGTTTTCTATTGCCCATACATACCAGGAATATGCTTTTTTCTTTTAAAAAAAATGTGATTTCTGTTAGTTGTTTTTTGTTGTATTTAATCCCATGTACAGAATGCAGTTTTTGGATCAACTCCTATTCACCCTTTTTTTTTTTAATTGCTGATTTTCCTTTCACATATACATTTCTTGCAACTGCATTGGTGCAATCAGTTATCTTTTTTTATTTTTGCTATCTTTCACTCTTTAGAAGTGACAGAGTATTCCATTATATTGCATTAGTCTTTTTTTTCTAACTTTCTATTCTAATTAATAAAGGATTATGTGCATTTGAAATCACAGGCGTCTGTATTTTTCGTAGTTCAGCATGTGCTGTTTTCCTGTACATTCTGTTGGACACCATTTGGCATATCTTTAGTTGGAGCTTTACCTAAACTCTCACACAGATTAGAGCACTAGCCTTTAGACTCTTGATTTAACTCTGGCCAGATGAATGTGCTGAATGTAGAAATGAGTTATCAGTGGTGCAGAGTTGCCCTGCTGCTGTGCCAGTGGACTAGCTATCAATATTAATCAAAGTATATAGATGGCATATTGCATATATGTATATGAAGGTGTTTTGTATACTGTTTTAGAGTACTGTATTTAAGTTAATCTAATTGACTTGGTTTTTAATTGCCATGAGATCATTTTAATGTAATAGATACTATGCAATTTACATGAAGTTTTAATTTTTTTTAAGGAATTAATAAGCGCATTATTGGAGGAGCCATGCAGTTGTCTTTTAGCCAACTTACCGTGGACTACTATCCATTACACATTGCAGGTATGCTGTAGTTTTGTTTATGACACTGTACTATTTTAATAGTCAGCCTATGATTTTAATAGGTAACATTGGGGAAGTTGTGGAACTGCTGTTGTAAACACTGAATCCTGGCAGAAATGCCTGCTGCATTTTTAAATGAGTATTATCTGAATGTATAAGTGTGTATATGAAGCATGCAGAAGGTAGGCTGATTGAATCTGAGTAAGATTTGCAACAAAAGTAAAGATTGTATTTGCACACTACCGTGCCCTTACTTTAGGCTGCCTGGACAATGAGATTATTTGCTAAAAGATGAGTTACTGATGCTTGGCAGCCAACTGATATAGATCTGTGGTGGTGCTACTTACCATGAAATACAGAAAGAGGATGTATTAGCCGTTCTGCAGTCTTTACAGATTGATCAGAACTATACACTAAGCATGTTTCCTCTGATATATTGGGATAAGGGTGTAGCCAGGCAGCCTCTTTATACTCTACTAGTACATTTGTTTTCTGAGAATCATATCATAGCTAGGCATATTCTTTGTACTCTACTGAGTGCAATTTCCTGTAAATTAATGAAAGAAACCATGGCTTTTTTAGGCCATAGTGTGTCTGCAATTGTCTAAATTAATGTCTCCAGTAAGAGTTTTGTAGATTGAAAAAATATGGGAAAGTGATGCAGACATTTGTTAAGTGTTGGGGGTGGTCAGTTTTTTTTACTGCAGCAGTAAGAGCACATGAGTATGAAAGTATATTCTCTGGCTACACCCGTGCTGTGGACTTCAGACTCTGGAGCATTGCATAGGAATGCAGACCCTGGTGGACATGACTGATATTTACTGTGATTCACATAGAGACCTCCTAGTGTATATATTTTACTAGAGAAAGTGAAAAACAAAACTGTGCATTTTTTTTTTTTTGGAAACACTGAGCTTCTTAGCCAAGTTAGTAAAGCTATCCCAGATTATTACTTAGTTTATTAGGTTTGCTGATTTAAATATATTATGTTTAATTTGTGTGTGACACAGCTAATGTTGTTCACTTGTGTTGTCTTTTGGCTTTTCCTGGTTAGGGGTCGCCACAGCGGAACTTCGGTCTGCTTAATGATTAGCAGTAGATTTACATGAACGCCGAGGTGCCAGCTCGACGTTCAACCTTCAACGAAGGCACTCCCATTTACGCATGTCTTTCGAACGCCCACCCAACCGTGGGGAGGACATGCAGACTCCACACAGTGTGTGACACAGCTAATGTTTGTATTTATTCATTGAACATTTAGGTAGAATTATGACTTTGTTTTCATTATTTTTTCTGTTGAAGTAAGAGCATGACAAATTTAGTGCTTTATCAATTATTTTCCCAGACATAAATTATATTATAAGCCTTCAAATATATGAAGAAAGAAGAGAGTCTTGTACGTGGATGTTTTTTTTAGGGCAAGTACAGTTTCTTAATCTGATTGGTGTTGCATTACTTTAGGGTCCTTTTGTTAACTCATTAGGTACCACATTACAAGCTGAATGAGTTGCAGATGGTACTGGGGGGGTGCTTCTTTGTCTTGATATCAGTTTCTTGTTATTAATGGAGAAAATGTCTGTAGTTAACAAGTAGGTCTTCACTGTGTGTTATGTGAAATGAAGGAATGTTTTATTTATGAGCTTATACTACCTTAAACCATCTTCATATGTCTTGGTTAATTACTGTTTTAGAGTTTTGAGTAGTTCAAGCCAGACTGAGATCATTTCTTTCTTCAGATAAGAGATTAATATCCAGGTATTTTGCAGGAGAAAATGAAGATGGACATAGTATGCTTTCTTTTCAGTTGTTGGTTATCAGGTGGAAATGATGAATCCTTTCAAGGTGCAGAATGACTGTGAAATTGCCTTAGATGCAGTTATAAAATGTTTTGTGTCAGTAAAGATTTGTATATCTTGTCTCATCCACCTGTCATAAAATCTGAATGATAAAGCTACTGTTTTGCTGTGTGGTGGTGTTGTCAGCCAGGATAACAGACCAGGCTAACATCTTTTGAGTGGTTAGCAAAAAGAAGCTGTAGAATTGAGTTATTTTACGAAATTGGTTGGGTCACATTTATTTGTTCTGTATATTTGTTATACTGCATGAAAAGAACTTGTAATGTGAAGAAAAAATGTTCAAGCTGTAATGTTATGTTACTTTGCCAGTGTCATAAAATTTGATGTTCTTCTTATGGATCATTTTTGCAGTAGACATAACCACACTGGGACTTGTACTAGAGAATGCCTGACATCTGGCCCAACTTCCAAAGCCCTGCAATCTCTTCCATCCTAGAATGGCAGTCATCTTTTTCCCAGGGACAGCAGCATATTCCCCTTGTAAAAGTGACATCCACCTGTACCATCTGTAGTTCTTTTTGCTGTAGTAAAGTTCTAACTGTTTGAATGCTAAGAAAAAATCAGTTCAGCAGATTGATCTCTTCATCCGGAGCTGTGATATAAGTACCCCACTTTAGAGCCCTTTTCTGAATATATAGAAATTTGTGATTTGAAGTTTATATCTTGCTGTGGGTTGGGATCAGACGCGGTGCATGTTAATGGGCATGTCTTCTTAGGGAAAAGTTAACTATAGAGCTTGTGATCAGCAGATTCACCACAGAGGAAAATTTAATTCTCACTGTGTGTTCTGTTTGGGACTCATTTGTGCCAGCTTCAGCAAGAAGACCCAAAGACTGTTAGCACTCCAGAACTCCATGTCTAGGAAAAGGCTGGATCATAGGAGGTTATTAGGCTAATGGCCCTGGGGCCCTTACAAGCCTAGCCAAGAGTTTATCCCCCCCCAAAAAAAACCTCAATCGGTACCTGTTGCCCCTGTCAGTGAGGGACAAAGGTGGAACCCCTGGGACAAATTTGTGGTTTCCCATCCACTCATCAAGGTTGTGCTTGAAGAGGGTCAGCGAGGTACTCTGTTTGACATGTATGGGAAGTCTATTCCAGAGATGGGGCAGCCTCTGGGAGACAAACCTGTTTCTCCAGCAGGTTTTGTTGATGTCTCATATTAGATTTAGGTCTATCGAGCGGGTAATGCACGAGGAGTTAGACTTGTGGATATGGAGCATCTCTAGTAGGGCAGGGTCCTATATTGCCTTGTAGGCAAGACACAGATCACCTCTGAGCAGTCTGTATGATACTGAGTAAAGTGATAGTGATTTGAGCCTGTCCACATAGGACAGGTGTTGGAGGCCATGGATTCTGTTTGTGAGGTATTTCTGTGGCCTTTCCAGTTGGTACATGTGTTTGGAGAGGTACATACCAAATGGGGTGTTATACTTAACTATGGGTCTAATGAGGGAGGAGTACAGAGAGGTAATAACCTCCTTTTTTTCTGGATGCAATCCCTTTACTTATGAGATGAACCAAGTGAAAGGCTTTTCTGATCACTGCCGCCACATGATGGTCGAATGTGAGATTGTCAACCTGAATACCCAGGTCTCTCACCACAGGTTGTGTGCTTAGGAGTTGCCGTTGATGTAGTAATCAGTAGGGATCTTGTTCGTGCCAAATGTTATGATGATACATTTTCTTGCGTTCAACTTAAGGCCATGACTTTGGCACCAGTTATTTGTAGCTGGGAAAACCCTCTTGCAGTATGTTAACATCATTTGTGGAGTCAATGACAGCACCCAACTTAGTCATCTGCAAACTTGGTCAGCCACAGGACATTTGTCTTTGCCTGAACCTCTGAAAAGTAGATGCCAAACAGTAGGGGTCCCAGGACAGATTCCTGGGGAACACCACAAGTGACAGATATGTTGTTGGAGGTGGTGGCGCCTGTTTTGACCTTGTGGGTCCTGTTTGTGATCCAGTTGGCCACCCATCTGTTGAGATAGGGATTAACATCAAGTTGTGTTGCTTTCTATGATGCCTGAGTGGGGGATTGTGTCAAAGGCCTTTGCCAGGTCAAGGTAAGCTGTATGTACCGACATTCCCTCATCCAGGGCCTTGGTGGCAGTCTCAAAGAAGTCAACTAGGTTCAGTAGGCAAAATCTGCCCCTGACGAATCTAAATTGGATGGGATCGAGTGTTTGGAGATTGCCTATGTCCTTGTTTATGAGATCCATAATAATAAGCTCCATGGCTTTACAGATCAGACATGTCAAGCTAATGGGGTGATGGTTTCCAGGGTCAGTAGTGGTACTACCTTTGTGCAAGGGGATGACAATGGCGGTTCTCCACTCTGCTGGAATGAAGCCTGTAGTTAGGCTGTGGTTGAATAGGGTGCTCAGTGGCGAAGCTATTTCTTCCTGGAGATGGTGCAGAATGCAGACTGGGATATTATCAGGTCCCATGGAAGCTGTGTTCTTTGCCATAGATAGGGCCTTTAACACTTGATCTATGGAGATGTGGGAGAAGTATTGGAGATGTTGACTGGGCCTTTGGGGGGCAATAAGGGGGTGAACTTTGCACTGAACCTATCAGCCAGCAGGTTGGCTTAGTCAGCAGGATCAGTGTAAGTGGTACCATTAAATACTAATTCGGAACAAACTTGGGCTTTGCCATTGAAGTTCCTAACGTACCTGAAGAAGGACTTGTGGTTTCGATTTTTTTCAGAGGCTAGTTTCAACTCATAATTGTCTTTGGAGTTTTTCACTAGTGATCTAATTTGCTTGTTGAGATGGTGGAGGGAGATTTTCTGATTTGGGATTTGTTCCTTTTTACCCTTGGACAACAGTTTCTTCCTTTTGTTGTAAAGCCTGTTGATAGAAGATGTTCAGCAGACAGGTTTGTGTTTGAGGAGCAGGTTTTAGTTCTGTTGGGTATGGCTGAGTCCATGCAGTTGTACATGTGCTTGTATACTGCACTGACATACTGTTCAGCATAGTTGCCTTCATCTTCTGAGGGGGTTGGTGGTGTGAAGCTGCTGATACCCTCCCTTAGGAGGGTGTTGTCAGCTTTTGGGAAGTTTTTTAGCCTGGTTATGACTGGAGAGTGGTTGGGTGGGATAGAAACTTTGAATGAGACAGATTGATGATCTGATCTTACCAGGGAAGAACATAGTATGGGAATGGTGCAGTGGTCACCCATTTTGATGAGAACCAAGTCCAGTATGTTATCTCCCCATGTGGGAGATGAGATCAGCTGGTCTAGTACGTTAGAGCTGAAGTCAAGGAATCATTGGGTGAGTGCATTAGTGCAGGAATAGTTCACCCAGTCTATGGTGGGGTAATTGAAGTCACCAAGGTTCAGGGTGTTAGGGGATACCATGATGGAGTCAAGTAAGTCCAGGTAGGAGGAGTGGGTGTCCTGAGACATGGAGGGGGTCTGTAGCTGGCTATAACTTGGATGGGTGTTTTATCATCTGTCAGTTGCACCTGCAGTAATTCCAGTGCATCATGCTGGTAAACCAGACGGGAGATGTGTCTGTCTGTAATGAAGATAGAGACTCCACCACCTTTAGTCTTTCCGACCTCATTTTGGGATCAGAAAGTGTGGAATGAGGTATAGCCTAGTAAGGCAGGGGTGCTCTCCACAGCCCTGAACCAAGTTTCCGTGACTGCACAGACATCGGCATCTTCCAGTGTGAGAAGAACCTCCAGTGAGTGCATTTTCACATTAAAGCTCCTAGCATTGAGCAGTATGACCTTCACTTTGCTTTTTTGACAGATCTTTCATGTTGAAAGATTTGCCTTTGGAACATAGCCTAAACAAGGCACAATGGGGGAGGCAAGAGCCTTGGCTGAGATCCGGAACCCCAGGGGTGACAGGTGGAGGCTATCTCCTGCAAAACATCAAGGCTTGTCAGCCATGTCATTTCAGGCTGACAGATACTGGATCCCCTTGGAAAGACACCAGAAACTAAGCCAATTGTTGAAGTCATTCATTTTTTGTTGGTATTGTGGCATCATTCCTGGTGAAGGCAGAATGCTGTTCAGGGCCAGGGTCACACCAGCCTGGAGTACATAGTCTGAGAGCTCAATCATGTCACTTTTCATATAGTCCAGGGAGGTACGTCTCAAGTCATTCACACCAACATGGGCAATGACAGAGTCATACTTGTACCTGTTGTGGAGAGACTTAAGTGCGTGCATGATGTGGTGGATTCTAGTGCCTGAAAAACAGTTGACCATGACCTTCTCCTTGTTGAGCCTGGTGAGGGGGACATCTTTGTGGAGGTTCTATCTCAGCAGGCCTCCACATCTTTTGACATTCAACAGTCATGCTCTTTGGACATCAGACTTAAGGAACAGAAATACATGAAGAATTGCCAATGAGATAAGGAGCAGTGGGAAACAAAGGTTGTCTGTTTAGCCCCCAAGCTTTCCTTAAATGAAAGGGAGTCAGTTCTGATCCGAGGTGATCTCTGCCTAACATATAAAGCTACGTCAAACCCAGAGCGACTGGACATGCTACACCTAAAGAAATCCCAATCCCTCCGAGCTACACGCTCTAGGGACCTAAACCTTGTCACCACAATAAACAGGACATGTTGGAGGGATAGATTCCTGTCCCAGAGGCTTCCCATACTCTGGAACAGGCTACGCATTTATGTCAAACAAAGTTCTTCATTAGCAGTCTTCAAGAAAAATCTTGATGAGTGGATGGGAAATAGGAAATACACCCCGGGGATCACTTCTGTGTCTGCTCAACAGTGGAACAGGAAAATAACTTTCTTGGGTGGCGTAAGCCAGAAAATCTTGTTGGCTAGGCTTACGTAGGCCCTTGGGCCGATAGCCTAGTACCTACCTATAATGGGAAGCTTTTGCATTCTCCTGCTTTGGTGAATGTAATACCCAATGCCTCTGATGTCTCTGTAGAGGCTTTCATGCTGTCAGAACCCAGCATGTCCTCCTGATAAACAAATTTGCTTCTGTGATTTGTCTAACCACCTTACTCCAAGTGACTGAGTCTAATGTTTATCTTGTGATAACAAGGCGAGGGAGCAGAATACTCTGGTTCTTATGACTGAGGATGCCGGTAATCATAAGGTGGAGGCCACTTCCTCTAAATCCAGGACAAAAATGTTCAGGCCTTGGATGCCCTCTTATCAGCCCCTTGCTCTTGTGAGACTTCCAGTAATTATTAACACTCCCCCAATCAGACTCCCTTCCATGACTGGTACATGCTGGCTCAGCTCAGCACTTCAAAGACTTTTAAAGCCTTTTGGCACAGATCTCACTAGTCAGTGATGTTGGGGAGCCTACTTCAGAAGAGAACAAGTGAATCCCTCCCTTAGTGGAGATTTGGGCCCTGAAATTCAGAAAAGAAAGATTTTGCTGTACTTCCCAGATTCTCCTCTAGTCTATGAAACTGACAACGAGGGCACCTTGTCATTTGCATCACCCCCAGAGGGCATCTTCTTTAGTGTGATACTTTGTCTAGGTTGAAGGATCAATTTAAATGATAAGCCAAGATGGTCTTAAATGCCCCAAAAAGATATGGAGATTTTTTGATTTTGGACATTCCTAAACATTTGGCCATTCCTTCAGTCTTAGAGGCTTTTGCAGGATGCCTTTCTAGCAGCTTCCCTAAAACTTGATTCTCTGCTCCTTCTACCTAGATGACCAGATCGGTTTTATAGGGTCCAGGATTTCTTTGTGCCTTTGTAAGAATCCCTAGATGTTCTTCGTGTTTCATTGTTGCAGTCATTACATTTGGGGTAATCTGCTGGCAGGTTGAACTTAGTCGGCCTGATTAACAAAGTCTTGCGTCCTGTGTTGGTTGCTGTCCCTTCTTCCATGACGTCAGGGGTATAAAACATGCAGCCAATGCCATTACATCAGTCTTTCTTGCCGCGCGGTGCCCGAAGCAGAAGCAGTTCGCAAGTGCCAGTCAGCCGACTCCTGAACTTTCGTTTTCGAGTTTCAGAACCGAAGTCTTCAACTAAAAAGCTAAGTACCCCATTGGGGAAACTTTTTCTTGCTCCTTACCGATGTCAGTAAAAGTTAATAATTGCATTACGTGTGGGAAGCAAATACCTCATAAGGATTTTCATTTGTACTGTATTCCTTGCCTAGGCCCTGACCACAACATGCCTTGCTGTCAGTTTTGTGCAAAATTTAATCAATGCACTATTTAATGTTGGTATATTTTTGCTTCTAAATATTTTGGCTCATGACTTAATTATCAAGAAATGTCGTCGATTAGCAATCAGGCTACTTCTAAAAAACGCAAAGAAAAAGACAGAGACAGGCCATTGAAGTCCAAAACTGACGACGACACTTCTCCTAAGCCAGTCGTCAGTTTGCCGGTACGCAGTGAGGCGCTTTCGCAGCCCCTGATACTTCTGATTTGCAGGCCTCTACTGAGACCCATTCAGAGTCCGGTATGCCGTGTGATGCTTCAATTATGGAACCCGCGGATGTCTCTACCTTAGATGGGTCTGGAGCCGCTGTGCAGGCACCGGCTTCTGAGGGTGTTTTCAGGCCTACAGATTTGTATATTAGACCGATGCCATCTTCAAAACTAAGGCCAAAATCAAAATCTATGACTAAAAAAACAATGCTTGGGCCACATGTGCAGGCCCCTATGCCTAAAAAACAGATGATCAAAATGGCTGCATATTTAGTTACTCTGATCAGGGGTAGCCACCACCCCCTTCAAGAGGCCTAGGCAGGACATTGATTATGAATCTTCTGAACAGGATTCTATTTTCCCTGACTCTTCTAATGAACAGGATTTGTCTATACAAACTTATGAGGACTCTGATGCAGAAGATTCCATTCCTTCTGCTTCTCCCCCTGAGGATTTTTCTTTTGGGGAAACTTTACATACTTTAAGGGAACATTTCCAGTGGGAAAGTCAAGATGGAGACTTGGGGATTTTCTTCTTCTTCCTCAGCATAGGCCTTTGGCTATACCTCCTGTTCTAGACATTGTTGATGTTTTTTCAGAATCTAGTATGGCTCCTGATTCTCTGCCTCTGGCTCCTTGTAAGCCAGACAGATACTACAGGGTTCCTGACTCCCACAAATTCCTTTACAAAAATACTATTGCAGATCTTGAAACGATTTCTCAAGACCTCCACTGCTAAAAATCCTACCCCTTCTGATAGAGATTCCAGGGCTCTGGATAGATGGGGTAAGAAGGTTTACACTTCTGCAACCTTAGCAATCGGGGCCTTAAACTGTCAATTTTATATGCTTAAATATCAGCAGCATATCATGGGACTGCTTAAACAGAAAATGTTAATTTCTGACTGTGTGGAAAATAAAGATTTACAGGATTTATTGCATTCAGCTGAACAAGTTGGAAAACATACTTTGCAATGTGGTTTTGATTCTTTGGAGGCCTCTTGCAGGGCTGCTGTAACTGGGTCTGTGCTAAGAAGGCATGCTTGGCTCAAAGAGCAGACTTTGCCTGATCATGTTAAAGCAAAATTGTTGGATGCTCCTTTACAACAGGGCTGTCTCTTTAGAAATAAGGCTGAAGAAGTTTTAAAAAAGATGGAAGATAAAGCTAAATCTATGCAAACTGTGAAAGATTTCTTACAAGTGCAACCTCCAAGATTTAGTAGGCACTGGCCTACTAAGAACTGGTCCTTTCCAGTTCCTTCGAGAGCCAATCGAGTCAAACCCAGACATTCCAAAGGCTCCAGGTTTCAGTCACAGGGGACATTTAGGACAAAACAATGGGGTTCCGCCTCCTCCAAATCTAGAAACAACAAGACACCTCCCTATGGTAAGCCGTCTCAATGACTTCCCTTTGCACTTACCAAGCACTTACCTTTTGGCCGCCCCTTTTGGGGGAAAACTGGCACCTCACGCAAGAAAACAGGCAACTTATAACCCGGTACAAATGGGTTTTAAATATAGTATCCCAGGGATACAGATTTCATTTCCACACCTTGCCAATCCCAAATGGATGGCCAGACCTGCCCCCAAAATCAGTGGGCAGAGGCCCAGAAACAAGTACTGTCCCTCATGAACATGCAGGCTACTCAACTGGTACCAGAAGAGGAAAAAGGGACAAGGTTTCTATTCAAGACATTTCCTGATACCCAGAAAAAAACAAATCATGGCGTCCAATTCTGGACTTATCTACTCTAAACACATTTCTGGACATTCCAAAATTCAAGATGCTGACTCTTCAACAGTTACTTCCTATACTAGGCAAAGATGCCTAGTTGGCAACTCTAGATTTAAAAGAGGCTTACCTGCATGTCCCAATCAGGGAATCTTGCAGAAGATACCTCTGCTTCAAAGCAGGCTGCTTGCATTACCAGTTCTCTGCACTCCCCTTTGGCTTATCTGCTGCACCCAGGCTCTTAAAGTGCCTGGCTCCAGTAATTGCATTTTGCAGACAAAGAAATATTCAAATATATCCATATCTGGACGATTGTCTAATTCAGGCAGAAAACAGTAACATTCTTCTAAAACAATTGGCGTTTGTGAAAAGGGTTCTAACTTGTCTAGGGTACACTATAAACGAAAAGAAATCACAACTGGTACCCTCTCAAAAAATTGCATTCCTGGGTGCAAGCTTGAACACAACTGCCCAGATGGCTTACCTTACACCAGAAAAGCTAATTCATTTGGTAACTTACTTCAAACAGTTGGCCACAAAAACCCTGCTATCTGCAAGACAAATTCTGCAAGCCTTGGGGTTCATGGCCTCCTGCATTCTACTAATTCCATATGCAAGACTGCATATGAGGAAACTTCAGTGGTACTTAAAAAGTTTATCGAGTCAGCACTGTCACAGCCTGGAAACAATGATTCCTATCATACCTTGCCTGCAACTAGAGTTCCTGTGGTGGGCAGAGGCCTGCCACCTAAACAAGGGACTGCCATTCACTCCACCCCCTGCCGCCCAAACCTAACTACAGAAGCATCAGACTATGCTTGGGGGGGCTCATCTGGCAGGGAAGTGCATTCAGGGCAAATGGAGCCCAAATCAAATGCACCTTCATATCAATCAAAAAGAGATGCTAGCTGTACATAATGCACTGGCAACCTTCAAGGACTACCTTCATCCAGGACAATTAATGATAAAGACAGATAACACCATGGTTATGTGGTACATAAACAAGCAAGGGGGTACACACTCCTACTCCCTTTGCAGACTAGCCATGGCATTGTGCAACACTGCCTTGACCTATCAAATACAGCTACAAGCTCAATTCCTGTAGGGAAAGTTGAATACTCTGGCAGACTAAGCAGAAAACTCATGGACCAACATGAATGGAAACTGGAACCACAAATTTTCAACATGTTGATACGCAAATGGGGGAATCCAGACATAGATCTTTTTGCCTCACCCCAGAACTATCAGTTGGACAAATTCTGCACAAGAATTCATCACAAAAAAGCCTGGAAATTGGATGCTCGATCATTCAGCTGGAAAAACCTATCAGTCTATGCTTTTCCCCCTCTGCCACTGCTCTCCAAAGTTCTACTAAAAGTCAAGCAGGACAAACCAAAAATGATTTTGATTGCTCCAGACTGGCCTCGCCAACACTGGTACCCTCTCACGCGCAATGTGTCACATCTTCCACCGTGGCACCTGCCTCAGACGGGTTCATGTCAAACCCACGACATGTTGAAATATCGAAAGTCAGTAAACCGAAACGAAACCATCAACATTTCAAAACATCGACAGTACAGCTATACGAAACTACAGCGCTAACATGGGTCCTGCAAGGGGGAAGTAGTATGGGGACAGTATTATATCATCTCCTTTACTTCCCCCGTGCAGGACCCATGTTAGCGCTGTAGTTTCGTATAGCTGTACTGTCGACGTTTTGAAATGTCGATGGTTTTGTTTCGGTTTACTGACTTGCGATATTTCAACATGTCGCGGGTTTGACATGAACCCCCTCAGACACCTTACTTACTGTCTCAGCAGAACAACCAAATTCTGCACACTCAGCTCCAAACTTTGAGTCTTTCAGCGTGGCTATTCACCTAAATTCACCCTTAGCATCCCTCAGCAAACCTGTGATGGATGTCATTTTGGAGGCAAGAAGGCCTAGTACTAGAAAATCTTATGCTGACAAATGGAAGAGATTTTGTGCCTGGAATCAATCACAAGGGATAAGCACAGCAGTGCCCAATATTCCTCAGATTTTTACAATACTTAACTGAGATGCTTCACAAGGGCCTGTCCTTTTCTTCCATAAAAATCCATGCATCAGGCGTTTCAGCTCATTACAACACAGAGCCTCCCCTCTTCTCTCATCCTCTGCTAAAGCAGTATCTCAGAGGGGCCAAAAACTTAAGACCACCCAGGAGAGCTCCAACTCCTGCCTGGGACCTTAACTTTGTATTGGAAAAACTTACTCTCCCTCCTTTTGAGCCAGCTGCTACTGCAGACTTAAAATTTCTCTCCTGGAAAACAGCTTTCGTTTTAGCAGTCACTTCAGCTAGAAGGATTTCCAAATTACAGGCTCTTATGGCAGTGGAGCCTTTCATCATTTTTCATGCGGACAGTGTTTCTCTCAGAACCAATCCATCCTTCATGCCTAAAGTGGTATCCAGTGTGGCTCTTAATCAGACCATTCATTTGCCAACTTTCTTTCCCAATCCACAGAACAAGGGAGAGCGGATTCTACATTCATTGGATGTACACAGACAACTTAGATTTTACTTAAACAGGACAAAAATCTCAAAGAAAATCTGAACAACTGCTGGTGGCATTTGCTGCAGGGGCAGAGGGAAAGACTTATTTCATAGCAAACCATTTTCAAGTGGATAAGCCATTGTATTCATTTCTGCTATATGCACCATGAAAAAACTATCCCCCAGGGGATCAGATCCCATTACACCAGGGCTGCATCTACTTCTGCAGCCTTTCTCAGAGGTGTTCCTACCAGGGACATTCTAGAAGCTGCTACCTGGAGCTCAGTTCATACGTTCACCAAACATTACCATTTACCACTTTTCTCTAAATCCAGAGCTGGCTTTGCCACTGCTGTCCTGCAGGGCCTTATAGCTGGTCCTAATGCTGTTTAATTCCCTCCGCCCAATCATGGCTTTGGGAATCTACCCAAATGTAATGACTGCAACAGTGAAACATGAATAACATAGTACAGTTGTGTACACTTACCATAAATGTAGATGTTCGAGTGTATTCACTGTTGCAGTCCTGGTTACCCTCCCTCCAGCCCCCTATTATTCTCTGGCTATACCTCTACTTTCTTTCACTATGCTTAAAAGCCCTTTTGGTGTATTTGCTTTTGGGATTGGAGGTATATTTTTTGTGTTTTTAATTTTATTTTCTCCCCATTTTGGGGGGCACCTGACATCTGGGGCAAGAAAAACTGATGTAATAGCGTCGGCTGCATGTTTTATAGCCCTGACGACCTGACGTCATGGAAGAAGGGACAGCAACTGACGCAGGACCGAAGACTTTGTTAATCAGGCCGACTGAGGGGAACCTGCCAGCAGATTACCCCAAATGTAATGACTGCAACAGTGAATACATTCGAACATCTACATTTATGGTAAGTGTACACAACTGTACTTTACACATCCAGTAGTAGTAGTCCTCGATGCTGAGAATGGGTTTGAATTAATTCCAGCCACCAATATGCTTCCCAATGACTGGGAGAGTAGAATTGTATCAGTTTGGGAAGAAAATGTATATGGCAGCAACTTAAGCCTTCAGAGCTCCTATAGTTGTCAGTTTTAAAGCACACTTGATAAGTTATCAGGTTGAACTCCTTACTTGAGGGAGAAAGCAGGGCAATGTCTGATAGTACTTGCAAGGTGAAGATTCTAGCTACTCGTTTGAGTAAGCATATCATTAGGAATACCTATACATTTTGGAGTGTGTTGCATCCATCATACCTATTCATTCCCATAGACAGCAAGCAGGGCAAGAAGCATAAGCTGTATAAAAGAGATAATGGTCATAATCTGGACTTTTGGGGCTCTCAATGGCTTTGTTGTACATAACTAAGTAGAAACTCACTCCAATCCTCTTTGCAAGCTTTTAGTACAAGTTTTGGAAGATAGACTTGTAATTGGGCATATGGCTAAAGGCATCCAAGAAATCCTACATAGTCTCTGAATAACTCCCTGGTGGGCCAGTTGAACAGAAGAGGATCCCCATAAATGGATGCTGGATAGAGGTGTATTTCTAAAACTGGTCCACAAATGGAGTGCACCAGAAACAGACCTCTTCACTCCACCAATCAACAGTTAGATGAACTAAGGAAATTATTTTCCCAAATACAACAGAACCCCACACAAGGAAGCTTGGGCAGTGGAAGCTTCTCTTTCATTTAGACAGGTGTGTTTCAGTCTGCTTAGTCTCTGATCTCCCTACTCGCATGTCCAATCCAAAAGGTGAATGAAAAAGCCAGACTTACTCCTAATACCACACAGTTGGCTTAGGCAGTGTTGATTCTTCTTCCTAGTAGAAATGGCAAAGGAGAAACCATTCATTGTGCCTTAGCATGTAAATAACTTGTCAGATTTCATAGGCCCCTTGGTATGGCCAAACCTGTAGATGTTCATGCTGGCAGCATGGATGATACGAGTCTTCCATTTAGGCACTTTGTTTTCAAAGGTTGTGTTTATCATTATGCATGAAGGTAGGAAACCTGCTACAAAGAAATCCTGCCTAGCGAAATAAAAAGAGATGTTTCCTTATGGTATCAAAAGAGGAATCATGATGCTAGCTCAGGGGGCAGTGTCTTTGAATCTGCAGTACCTGTCAGAACTACATACATGTTAGGGCTGGCTTATGCCTAAGTAAAGGTACATTTATCAGTCACTTCAGCTTACATGCTTGTGGATCCCCCTTAGCTTCATTACTTCCAATTAAATTTTTAATGGAAGAAATGACCCACGCTCCCTTTGAACTAATGCAGCACCATTCAAATTTCTTACCTGGGAAATGGTTCTTTTGCTAGTTGTAACTTCATCAAGAAGGATTTCAGAGTTACAGGCACTGATGTGCAATGAGCCTTCCTTGATATTTCGCAAGGGTGGCATCACACTGCATACAAATCCTTTCTTTATGCCTAGGGTGGTCCCAGAAGTAACTCAAAACCAGTCTACACATTTGCAAATGTTTTCTCTTGATCTGTAAAGTAAATGGGAGAGAATTCTTCATTCTTTGGATTTACCTAGGCAATAAAGGAACTACCAGTAAGTAACGATGATTATGTATAGTATACTGTCATAAGTCATTTTTGTAGGTTGTTTTTAGAAATGTGAACGTGAGTTACACCTGATTGTTTTAAATAGCCATCACCAATAACTTTTTAAGAATGCAGTTATGGTTTTGCAGAGAAAAATGGGAGACAATTACCATTCAAGGAATATAGTTTAATTTATTTTTCATGCTTTTCTGAAAAAATAGAGTAAAGTAATGGCCATTCTGACATTTAGAACAAGGTTTAAGCAAGAGTGCTGTTAAAAGAAAGTGATATACATGCACTACTCTGAGGAAGTGGCTTGATATTCAAACATGATTATTCCTTTATGAATGCAAGGATACATTCTCTAGAAATGTACACATCTGGATGTGCCTTAAGAACTAATTGTATTCCATCATAAAAGTGAACAAAATTAAAAACCTGGTAGTACATGCAATGCATCTGATACAGAAAAAATGGTAGAAGTTCATTTTCTATATTATTTTCTGTTAATATTTAGTGCTCTTTGATAAACATGCCCATGTAATGAAACATTATTGAACTTTTTTTTTCAAATTTGGCCCATGGGTCACTAATAAGTCATGAACTTTAGTAGTGGCTGTGGCTAATTTTTAAATATACAAATTTTAATAGAGATTAGCTTTGTTATGTTTTACAGTGTTGACGTGAAATTGCACTTCTAGTGCTTAGGCTTTAGTCTCTCAAATGTGGAGCTGTACCTCTCAAAATCTGGAACAAACAGGTAATGTTAACATCATCCAGGCAATTTACACCATGGCTAAAATTTGTTGTTTTACACAAAAAATCGGTATCAACCCCTTTGTTTTTCTCTCTTTTGTACATGGGGTCAGGTGTCACATCAACAATAACTATAATCTAGAGCATTAACAATTAATTAACATAAATTAAGTAATTAACACAATGTTGATGAAACAGTGTAGGTTGACATTAGTTTGCTTACATTTTTGGCATTTAAGTCTTTTTTACATTGGTCAAGGAATTTTTTTCTGAAGCAAAATGACGAATTTTCCCTCAAAATGAAGTACAGATAACAGGTCTGTTCCTTGTTCCAGCTGATAGCATACATAATACATCACTTCAAAATGAAAAGGTAGCGAGATACTTGGGTGGATAGTTCTCTCATGTGTTGCCCTCACATTGCAACAGTGGTTAGGAAAACCTTTTACAATTGCATAGCTCATAGCAGAAGGTATTTCTTCCAGATCAAAAGAAGTCCTCACCTCCTTATTCTCTGCACTAAGACCCATCATTGAGTATAGCACCTTCCTATGGGACTTACCTTGCTAAGCATATCAAACAACTGGAAAGGCGCCAGAAATTTGTAACTGAAAAGATCATGGGCTTAAAAGACCTGAATTACCAAGAAAGTCTAGTAGCTTTATTTCTGTTCTTGATTTTGTATAGACTCCTTAGGGGTGATCTGTGTCTTTCTTATAGCGCTAAAAGGGATCCATTAGTAAACAAACTCCTGTACTTTTCATAAGTCAAACAGTCTGGCTAATACTAAGAACAGAAATCTAACTCTACATGAACAAATGAACAAGAAAAGGTGGGACAGATTTGTCATGTAGTGCCCACCTCTTTTCTGGAACAGATTTCATTTCTTATCTTAAGCAATGTGACACACCCACTGGTCTAAGCATGTTCTTTGCAATAGCCCTTCTGGCTTCCATGGTAAGATTTTTGGAGCTTGAGTTAGAGGTTTTAAGTTGTTCTAAAACTTTTGAGATTATGTCACTGAGCTGATTGAATGAGACAATTTAATCTGTGATGAGCTAGTGGTATATGTACTGGTTGACTGGATTTTGGTTTCATTGTTAGGTGCTTTTAAATTAGTAGAGGGTTACAGTTGGTTACTGTCTGTTCTGATAGAGCATTGCTGTTTCAGAGACTTTCAGTGAGACTGGGCTTTTATTTAGCTAACTGATTTTTGTGTTGGCAATGAAAAGAGATTATTTCTATGCAGTATTATGCCATTTACAGTTAATGTGATGGGTGACTAGGATGTCTGTGGTTATGTCACTGGTAAATAATGAGAATAAAACTGAACCAAGTATATGTCCCCTTGGGGACCCACTGCCAAAAAGGTGACAAACATTTATACTTGACCTGTATGACTGTTCTAAGAAGTTTCTATTTAAGAGAAACTTGGGTGACAGTGCTTAAATTGAATCCTATGGATTCTAGCTTATTTAGTAGTATATATCTTGGCTGGCACTTTCAAAAGTACTGCACAGGTCAATGAATATTGTTCCTGTCAATCAGTCTTTTTTCCATGGTGCAAACATTTTGTCTGTTACTGTATAGATCTGCTGTAAGGATATTGTATCTACTTTTAAAACCATGCTTAAAATCAGCAAGCAGACCATATTTGCTGATATGTTGAAACATCCGGCCATAAATTATTTTTTCAAATGTCTTCACAGGGCAGAGAAGTGAAATTGGGCAACACTCCCATTGCAAGAAAGGTGAAGAGTCTTGGGAATGGGAATTATAAGACCATGCTTGAGCTGGGGAGAGGGTAATTATATATGTTGGGAAATAGATTAAAGGTGTGTGGCAGATGTTTTCCTAGCTGCTTAACAAGCATTTTTAGAAATGTTAGGTGTATACTGTTTGAATTAGAGTTGTATTTTGTGTCCAGGTTTTTAAATATTTTCTTGACTACCTTAAGGGAGTGTTCCCAGAAGTAGGGAGGAGAGTAAACTGGGAAGAATTGAGAGAATCTGCTGTGGTTGTGCTCAGTATAGGCAATTGATTATTGGTAGGGTGAGCCATACTGTTGTTAAAATGAGAGTGGATAGCTCAGTTGATGGTTTGCTGAGAAAGGTACGTTTGCGGAGGTTATTTCTGTTTTGAAGTCTGGAACTGTGTTTTTGTTCATGGCATGTTTTTTGTTCCTCTAGTTTTGCTGTTACTCTAATTAGTGTCTAGAATTTATTGAGCTGGTTGGTGGAGGCTTGAACTCTAGTGTGGGAAGATTTAGCTGTTTTTATTTCTAGATCTTATTTCATCAGTCTGACCGATCTAACAGTTGGGTACCAAGCCACTCCTATCCAGTCCAGCCATTACCTAGTACAACTCTCATGCCTCAAGCTCCTTCAAACGTTCCAATAATTCCATATAAGCCTCCCTTTCAGATTGTTTGCTACCATTGTGAATGGCTTGCTCCTTAGCCATCAGTTAAATGCTCTCCTCTTTTTGCTTTTTACAGCCATTCCTGATATTATTATTATTCTTATCCGAAATAGTTATATTTTATATTAGGAATGTTATAATTATACAGGATTGTTTCTCCACTTCTTGTTAACACAGTTTTTGCTGCAGGTTTCTTTGATGCTTAGGTAGCTACCCACTGTCTCTCTCTTAAAAAAAAAAAACCAAGCAAGTTAGTCATAATTTTAGTAGTTATGGTTACTGCAGTCATTGTGGTTAGCTGATGAAGTCAGATTAGATTAGTCTTAAAATGGATAAGATCTTTATAAAGTTATAATGTGCATAAGTGGAAAAACAATTATAATGGTTTGTTTTATTTTTTGTGCCTGTGTCTTAAGTGATAATTTAATAAAGGCATTTAAACAGCAAAAAAAAGACCTTTATAAAGTGTAGTTAAGTGTGGCCATAAGCTCATATCTCTGGATGCAAGATTTGTATGTTATCTGCTTAGGCCTGGAACACCTCGGGGTAGATTGCTCCATTTGCAAAGGATTTGGCATGAGGTCCTTCAAGGACCAGAAAAACTAACTATCAGAGGTCTCTCTCCTTCAGAGTCTTCTGACAGACCTGAGAAGAAAAAGGACAAAGACTGTGACAAGGAGCCAAAGAAATGGAGAACAGGCTAACTGGGTTCATCATGTCTTCCCAATGTGGCCAGAAAGGACATCTCTCCCCTCTTCAGCATGGAAGTAAAGGTATAAGAAATCTTCAGACACTGGATCCAATGCAATTTGGATTTGTGAAGGGCAGATTGTTAGGTGAGTTTTGAGAGGGTCATCAAAGCGAGAGATAAGAGCAAAATGATAAACACTGCCTATCTTGACCTAGCTAAGGCATTCAGCACCAATTCATATTCAGGTATCATTGCAAACTCACAAAACTAGGATCCAAACCTCTGTGTTACCTGCTAAATAGATGACTGTCTCACAGATAGGACACAGGAAGTCAGGACATGGGATTCTCCCTCCACAAAAAGAAGTCATCAGTGGTGTCCCCAAGACTCAGTGCTGGGGCCGCTGCTTTGTAGCATTTATTTCTCAGAAGTCAAAGCTAATGTTAAAGGCCTCTAGTTGAGCAAGTTCCATCTACCTATTTAACTGAATAAACTACTGGAAACTTCAACAAGGTGTTGTCATTCCTCCCACAGGGAGGGTGTCAGAGAGAGAGAGTCTCCTAGATCTGCTAGCTAAAGTGATTTTATCTGGACTAATCCTTTATATTATGTTTCATGTTAGTCCCGTCACCCTCTGGGTCACAGGTAGGATACCAGACTTCACTTGAGACCTCTGGATTACCTTTGCTCTCATATGTAGAGTTATTGTTTCAGGTCTAATATCTCAGAGCAGGTTCTTTTGACTCTCTTGGGCAGTTCCTTTCAGCAATCTTTCTGGACAGAATAACTGATACTAAAAGGAGAAGTCATTTTACAGTAACCAGAGAGAAGTAAAACAGTTTACAGGGCCGTGGCTGCCTTCCAGCACAGTTTTCAGCAAGTACACACTCAAATCATTATGTACATTACATAAAAAGAAGGAACCTAATCCTTCTAGCTCTACAAAGAGTCAGTCTAGGTTTAGGAGTGGGCTTTACAACTCAAGCATCATCTCTTAGAAGTTTATATTCTAGGTTTATAGAATGAGCTTGCAGGTAATTTTGTCAAGCGAGTGGAAAGTGCTTCAACAATTATTTCAAGACGTACAAATGTTTGACATCACTGTACTACGTGCAGTCTGGTTCTCTCATCCTTCATAAGGGAAAAAGACATTTTCTCCTTTCCATTGACTCAAACCTTAAAGTATTCTTTCACTCTGTTTCCTCTGATTGTGAAGGCCCTGTTCAAGCTAGCACAGTGCAATGACAGTCTAATTCTAATAGCTTCTTTTTGGCCAAAATAATCATTGTTAATTAGCCTAATCTCTACTCCTATGACATCGCTTTTACAGATTCAGCAAGGTAATTTCTTACATCCCAGTCTCAAAACTCTGGAATCTGTCAAAATGAAGGATATAATTTTGATTCCTAACAGAAACTTCTTTTCCACCACTTGAGTTTTACATATCTTAAAGGAAATTAGGAGACCTACTAAAACAAAGGCATATATTGTTTGGGATGGAGGAGATTTACCTCCTGAGTTATGCCACAAGGTTAAGATAATTTGTATTGTCCTGTACCAGGGTTGGTATACTACTTGCTTTCTTTTTAAAAATCTGCTTATTCAGCAGGTGAAGTTCATATCACTGCTTATCACCAACATTTTGATAGATAGCAAGCACAACCCTCTCTTAAGGCCTAAATGAAATTGTTCACTTAAAGGTAAAATAAGACGGTAGTTCTCCTGTTTGGGATTTGTACTTTGTTATAGAAGGTGACTTTGCCTTCTCATGAACCTTCTGATGCAGTGGATGTTAAATATCTTTCTTGAAAAGCATGTTTTGTGATTGGTTAGCTCTGTAGGCTCTAGTGTAAACTGTCTTACATGGTATTTTGTACTAAGAAGGTGTTATTGAATATTGCTCCATCTTTTATGCCAAAAATTATATCATCAGTGACTCTGATTCAGTCTGTATAATTACCAGTCTTTTGCCTAAACTACCAGAATGATCTTGAATGTCATGTTCTGGATATACACTGACAACTCCAGATATTACACTGGGTAAACTAATGAAATCAGAAAAGCTTATCAGCTTTTTGTGTCATTCAAGGAAGAGAAAGAAGGTCTACCAGTCAGTAAGCAGAATCTCATAGGATCACAGTTCAGTACTAGACTATTGGTCCATAGGACGATTAGTAGCCTAGCCACAGTATCCAATTTCATAGGTGCCCATTGACATGATTAATTTATACCTAGTATCTACCCCTTTCAGTGCTTGCTTGAGGGACCAGACTCGGTGTATATTTAATATTGCTCATCCATTCATCCAGGTTGTACTTGAAGTGGGTCAGGGAGCTACTTTGCTTTTCAGCCAAAGGAAACGAGGGATTTTCTAGGATATATATATCTGTGTCACCAGTAGGTTCTGTTTGTTTCAGTGGAGGTTAAGATCTCTTGAGTGGGTGTTGAAGATGTTATTAATTTTGTGGATGTGCAGAAGGTCACGTAGAACTGGATTTTTCTAGGCTGTGTAAGCTAGACAGAGATCATTTTCTCAAGTGTCTGCAGGAAACTGAGAAGAGAGAGCTTTAAGGTGGTCTGGGTAGCTCAAGGAAGACGTGCATTTGATTGACTTAGTGAGAAAATGCTGCAGTCTCTCAGGATTGTTCATATGCTTAGACAGGTACATGCTAAAGGGGTCATTATGCTCAGTTATTAGCCTGATGAGGGAGTAGTGATGGATCATAACCTTCTTAGATCTGGAACAATTATCTATGGCGATTACTCTGGCAAGGTAAAAGGATTTCCTAATAGTAGTGAATATATGGTAATCAAAGGATAGTTTTTTGTCAGTGAAAGTGCCCAGATCCCAAATAGCCACATAAATTTTCTAAGGGTTGTCACCTGTGTGGTAGATACTGGGTGCCCAGTTTTGCCTAAGGACACATTGCTGCATCTCTTGGCCTTTAGTTTTAAGCTTTGCTCCAGGCACCACATATTTGCTGCTTGTTAGACCCTCTCAAAAAATTTGCAAGTCATATGGGGAGTTAATGACAGCTTCAAGTTTGCAGTCGTCTGCAGAGTTGCTCAGCCACAGACCCTTTATCAACCTTAATATCAGAGAAGTAAGTATCAAACAGAAGTGGTCCTAGAATTGATCCCTGGAGGACATTGCCGGTAACTACTCTTTTCGAAGAGAGCATACCTTCCTTTCGAATAGTATGGGTTCTACCAGTTAGCTATCCAGTGGGTAACATAGAGGTTTACATTAAGTTTTATTAGCTTATTTATGATACTAAAATGTGGGATGGTATCAAAGGCCATGGCCAGGTCCAAGAAGACCACGTTAACTGATTTGTCTGAGTCTAATGCATCAGTGATATGTTTGAAAATGTATATCAGGATCAGTAGGCAGGATATCTGCCTTTAACAAAAAGAAACTGACTTGAGTTTAAAACTTATACATATGTCCTTGTTTATATAATCCATAATGATGCATCCCAGTGCTTTACAGAAAAGGCTGGGGGAGACTTATAGGTCTGTAGTTTCCTGGATTAGTAGTGGATTACCATGCTGCTCGTTTAAAAAAACTCCAGCTCTACTCAGTTGCATACCACCTACTTCGAGGCGATCTATGCCTGACATACAAAGCTATGTCAAATCCAGAATTAATGGACATGCTCCACCTCAGTAAATCTAAATCCTTTAGAGTCACACGCTCGAGGGACTTGAACCTCAGCACAGAAATAAATAGAACTTGCTGGAGGGACAGGTTCATAACCCAGAGGCTCCCTTCGCTCTGGAATAGAATTCCAGTTCATGTGAGGCAGAGCACCTCACTGATTCTCTTCAAGAAGAATCTCGATAAGTGGATGGGGGATCGTAGGGTTGTCCCAGGGATTACTCCCGTGTCACTATTAGACAGAGGCACTGTAAACTAAACCTTAAAAAGGGCACAGTATACTCAAATCAAGGGGTGGCGTAAGCCATACAGAATCAGGCTAGGCTTATAATTGCCTCAGGGCAGATAGCCTAGTATGAACCTATGAACCTATAAGGATGACTACAATTCTCTATTCCTCTGGAGCAAGTCCAGTGAAGAAGATGAGGTTGAATAAGTTTAGTAGAGTGTCTTCCAGACAGTGTCTGGTGCTGATAAGGCACCCAGACACATTTTCAGGACCCATGGGGCCAATGTCTATGCAATTCAGATCCTGTATCACAGCTCAGAAACTAATTTCCTTTATTACACCAATTTGCTCACCCAGTATTTCTAACAGAGTAGTCTGCAGGGAATTTTTAAAGTCTGCAAACTCATAACTCTTCCAAAAAAACGCTCCCAGTTGCCTCTTTCTTCCCCATCACACCTCCAACAGTTGCAATCTACCTGAAGAAAATTATCTGAAGTCTGTTTGGGGCATAAAATAATTATGTAAACACTTCCAAGCAAAGATCTTAAGTCTTCTAGACTTTGTTGCATATTTAGGAACCATACATATATCCTCCCATTGTTTCTTTGTGAATTGCTTATTAGTCGGTCTTCCCAATCCTTTCTAACCTCCTCTGATTGATTTCTGTAGTTAGCATACAATAGTTTGTTTGTTTGTCTTTTCGGCTTTTCCCGGTTAGGGGTCGCCACAGCAGAACTCCGGTCCGCTAAAGATTGGCAGTCGATTTTTTATGGTGCCGAGTTGCCAGCCCGACGCCCAACCTTCAGCGAAGGTACGTCCATTCATGAATGTCTTTCGGAGGCCACTCGACCGCGGGGAGGACATGCATACTCCACACAGAAGGCACTCCAGACAAGAATCGAACAAGAGAACCTCTTGCTGTGAGGTAACAACGCTACCGCTGTACCACCGCGGATGTCGTGCAATATTTTTTTTTTTATGCCCCACTAATTATCCCTTTTTTAATGATGGCTTCTGTTCTAGATTCAACTGAAAACTCTAGCAGTTTTGGTCTTTCGCTTAGTATCCCCCATTCCTTTCTCTTTGCCTATACTGATATTAGTCCGTGATAGGGAAGGCACATGTAGTGTCTTGTGAAAATATTCAGGGAAACCCACATTGCAACCATGTAATAAGGTCTTTGAATGAGGTAGTTATGCTGTACTGGTAAGAGAAGTCATTGTTGAACAGGAAAATGTGATGCATTCTGAAAACTACCTGGACAAATGATTTGGATACTTCATATAAGAAGTGAAAAAGAGAGATAAATATGGACTCTTTTTCCCACATATTTTGTCTTGGTATGAGAAAATCTTTGCTGCTTACACACATCTGCTATAGTCTGGAAATATAATGGGTAAATTTATAGAATTCAAAATTTTCTTCATGATGAACTTTAATATGAAGAGAATCTTTGTTCATAAGGACACTACCAAAAACAAAATAAAAAGGCTTAACACACAAGGCATGCAACAGTGAAATTCTTCTGGTGAAAGTTATGACTGTAAAAAAAAAAGAGTCTTCCAAAACAAATTACTTCAAGTCAGTTTCTGAAGTAGGCACAAAATGAGCAATGTTCTCTTTTCAAGCACAAAATACAAATCTCAAGGGGGCACTGCTTCTTTGAATGGTAGCCTTATTTAGAAGGTCCCCTCAATGCTGCCCTACTAGCCTTTAAAGATACAAGGGAAGAATTATTAAGCTCTTGGTGAAAGTTAGCAGTGGCTGCCATTTGCTATGTAAACCCTTGGAAGGTACAATAATAATTCCTCCAGTACAGTAGTAACTTCTTCAACAGTAGTTTGTCTATTCAGAATGTTTTAGAAACTGCCTCATGGACTACATCACACAGCATCTTAGAAGCTTAGGCTTAAGTTTGGACAAGTTAAGACCTTTCTTTGTTACAGGAGATCCTGTAACTGATTACCTGCCATGGGCATGTTGACAATCCTGGGGAAGGTACACAAATTCTGATTTACTTGTACAGACCCTTCACAAAGAGGATGGTGCAGTTGTTTATTGTAAGAGTACATTTTCAAGGATAAGCTACCCTTCCTGTATCCCATTAACAATATTGTACATTGTCTAATCACAAAGTTCTGTGTTATTATTACACAGTTATGTTTATGAATAATTGCAATAGTAATTTATTTATACGAAGAGCAATGGTTTACAAGAAACATGCCCCATTTGAGGAATAGAATAGGTTCAAAAAACAGATGGCAAATTCTAGAAAGGCAATGTATTAGTGCCTCAGGCACAGCTGCTAAAAACTCTGACCATGAAAGAAAAGCACATTAGGTGGGCAGAGGAAAATGACATACTGTTACAGTGACCTCTCCTCATACATCTACTGCTATAGTAAGTATCTCGTACACAGTTCTACTTCATTTTTTCTGAAATGCATTTTTGCGTGTGTGTGTGTGTGTGTGGAGGAGGGGGGGGGTAATGCTTCCCTTCCCAACAAAATAAATTTTGGTACAAATGCACAAATGAGATGGAAAAGTTAAGGGGGCACTAGTTCCTTCATTCATAAAGTTAGCACAGAAGATTAAGGCTATGAGCTGTTAATAAACTTCTTCCTGTAGTCCATGGTTTCAGTCTGTTGACCTTCATTTGCTTATTGTGCAACACTGAACAAGTCACTTAATCAGACAGTGTAAGTCGTATATGAAAAGGAATACTTGTGTCCAGTGAGCTTACCCAGTTAACAAATAAAATTTCAAGTGTAAAAATAAAAATCCTTCCAGAAAATGCAGTTACCTTACCATTTGCCAACATAATGTGGTGTATTTGACCAAATATTATTCACAGATCTCATTTATGTAAGCCCTGCTACACCATCACTTTGTTGTACTTTCCTCCTCAGTGTATGTTTTTGCCAACATCACAGTGACTTTCTTGAACTAGACCAAGAGACAGTCCAACAAGGAGTGAAATTCTCCCAAAAAAGTAACTATGAGCTCATTTGGACTTAGCAGTCCTGTGACTGAACTATTCCAGTCCTAACTAACCATTTCCAAAATTAAATTGATGGTAATTGGGATTGCCTTGCTATACTGTCCTCTGTATCTCAATAGACTTAAGAGATAATACAGAGCCCCTGCAAGCTGTGTGCATGATCTGTGACTCTTTAAGGCAATTTTTTTTTTTATCACTTCTGCATCTCCACTGATACAATAATAGTCCTCAGTTTATGATGCATCACCTACTTGACTTGGAGCCTTGCTTCGTTTTATGACTGGGAAACCTTGTGTTTGCATCCTTTATACTAGCTGAAAGATGTGCTGTGATTCTTGTATCACTGCCCATAGCTCAAGGTATGTAACACAGAGCTGATGGATTACATAAAATACAGAAAACAAACAATCCATCTCACAAAAGGATGTCTTTATCAGACTAGTTTCAAAGCAATTCAACATGATTTTAGGACTTCGCATTTAAGAAGCAGATGTCCTTTGCTTAGAGGAACAGTCTTCTTACACATAGCTGAGTATGAAATGGATAGGTTTAAACTCATTTATTTTTTTTCCCTGTTCGTGAAATTCCCGTATGCTGTTCCCATTAGGAAGTCACTGCTGGTGATTTTCTTTCTGTATACACTGGCTGTGATACATGCTGTTTTGGGTTTTCTGTTTTCTCAGTGTGGTTGTGCAGCCTTAGAATTAGGATATATTACAAAGAGTTGAGTGAGGGGAAAATGTCTCCAAGACTTTTTGCAGGAAACTGTTTTTGTTAGTTTTATCAAGCTGAATCTTTGACTAGTTTGTTTCATCTGGTTGAAGCTTCAAAGAGAATTGACCAAATATAAAGGAAACCCATTAGACACTGCTATAGACAAAAGAAATGTCTTCAGGTAGAATAGATAAATATGATTTTGGGTTAACCAGTACTATAATATGACAAAAGGATATTAGTTATTTTTGTTAGATATGAGGTATACCTCTGCCTGATTTTTCTGAATTTCTGAAATAGAAAGTCATAAATGGCTTGTCTTCCATTTCTTGAATGTTAGATCAGCAGACATTCTGCCCAAAAAGAGCGTGTTTATATCACCCTATTGTACGATTTAAATAGCGATCGCTATTTCATCGTACTTAAAATATCTAAACCACAAAATATCGAACATACAGAACAGCAAATTTTTTCCCATGGAAATAATTTGCAGTTACGAAACACATACACACAACACAAGCACACCAAAATAAATAAAGCACACACACACTTAACAAAACAATAATTCTAACCCTACACTACTACCTATCCACTTACCTTAACCCAACCCTAACCCTAAAGCCCCTAACTACCGCACACTCTCCTTACCCGCTCTCTAACTCTAAAGCCCCTAACTACTACACACTCAGCTTATTTACTCCCTAACCCTGAAGTCCCTAGCTATCGCACACTCATACCTGCTCCCTAACACTAAAGCCCCTAACTACCGCACACTCACCTTACCCGCTCCCTAACGTCCCTAAGTATCGCACACTCACCTTACCCGCTCCCTAACCCTAATGTCCCTAACTCTTGCACACTCACCTTACCCCGATCCGTTCCCACACTTACTTTAACCCGGACCGTAACCACCGTTCGCATACTTACCTTAACCCGGTCTGTAACCTTCCCACCACAGTAGAGTAAATAGCGAAGCCATGGAACGGACAACCAAAATCGTACCCTTGGTAAGATTTCGAAGTTCCGGGGCTTCGCTATTTTGAGTTTTCGACAAAAGCGGGTCAGTTTTATAGCATTCGAAGTTTTGAAAATTCGATGCTATAATATTGACCCAAAAGAGAGAATGCAGAGTAACCACTTCCTCTTTGAGAAGCAAAAGCCAAAATAAGTAATTCATCCACCATGTTCATCAGATTTTCCCTAGTAGAGCAAGTTAATGTAAAATTATTTTTTTTTACTTTTTCCCTCTGACTCAAAGTCTATCATGATTGCTAGCTGCTTGGTTTAATAAAAGAGGGAGTCACCCTAGACGATTATAGCATTTCCACAGTTTGATTTCTTGATCACCAGCTTCATTCTTCTAAGAATGCTTGTTTTTAAGAATTCAAAAGAGCTGCCCAGCCTGCTGCTCCTCAGCATGGCAAGTTTGGCTTCTTGTCCTGCACGCCAGAATGTAAGCGATTTCCACACATTTCTCCTATATAGTTTTTAAAACACTTGTATAAAGTACTAAGTATTCTAGATGAATTACTTTGATATTTTTTCTCTTTTTGTCAAGACTTGGATGTATGTTTGAGTTATGATACAGAATCAGAATTGCCTTGACATAGTAAGGCTTTGTTGAGTATAATTATTGTGGCTGCCTAAAAAGCATTTACTAGAAAATAGAAATCAAAGTCCAAACCAACTTTACTAGAAGTAATGAATATAGTGACAGAGATAAAATAACTGGAATTGGGATCTTTAAAAAAGGGTAGGAGCAAATTACATTGGAAAAAAGGGTAATTGTGGGAACAATACACCCAGGGGCAGAATGAGGTTTAAAAGAAGGCAGGGATTGAATGAGCTATGTAATGTTTGACTGAAAATGATTGGGTAGATTATAAGTGATGTATAATGTTTGCAAATGGGAGTATGTCAGTGTGGTTTGTGATATAAAAATGCGGTACTTGCGTATTATTGCAACCACATTTGTTCCGTTGTGTAACTCATTATGTTAATAAGACAGGCCTATATGTGTAAGTGTAACGGGCTGTGTAAACTATGAATTACCTTTGTTTTGGTTTTCTTGTGCAAGTGGACCACGAAGAAGAAAGGAACGTGGCCCTTATGCAAACGAATGCAAGAAGGACACCGTTTGTCATACATCGCGTTTGTTCTTTTTTTTTTTTTTTTTTTTTACAAAGAATGGCAGCATCTAACCATGTGCTGTACTAAACTGACCAGTACAGCCGGGGAACTGCGATCCTCCTTCATGTTGGAAGGAGGATCTGGAAAATGAAGCTCCTTGTAACCTTTTTCTGTGATACTTGCTACTGCAAAAATGGGCAGTGTACTTTCCAAACACTTACTATGCTGTCCCTTGAACAGAGGAATACCTTTCCTGGTGTTGTCATAGGCGGTCCCCGCTCTGCAGTGTAATTTCACTTTCACAACTGGAAACCACATTCCTGCAGGAAAACGAGTGCCTGAAACACTTGCAAATGCTGTAATGTAAATGTGATAATCCTTAGAAATGGGCCAATTACTTTCAGAAATGGCATACATTACAACATGACATGATGCCAAAAGAAATGCAAATCCCTGATCCTCAATGCAGACTTATACAACGTAAGAAAACATCTGTTCCAAATCCCTTACTATCAAGACGCCAACAGGTGATACCAGGGTGGGTACTTTGTGTCATTTTGTAAGGTCTGCCATCTCAAAGTCATTTAAACTTTTTGGACATTAGTAAGGACTATTATCATCTGGCTGAAGTGTTTCAGGCAGTCGTCTGTCTGCAGGTATGCACTCTTCACAACCGTGAAAATATGGTTGCGATAATACACAAGTACCTAAAATGCTTGCTGCTGGGATTATGTCAGCATGGTTTGTTTTCATTTATGTGAAGGTATGATTGCCTGTGCCATAAGTGAAAATTTAATAAAGGTGTTTCTTGTTTAACAAAAAAGACTGGATATATGTTATGAATAGATGTAGTTAGATTACTGGAGAAGACTTGCATCTAAAATTGCATCTTAGTGCAGTAATTTTCAACAAGGGCCACACAATTAAAAAAAAAAAATCCATAAAATGTGAACATATATAATGACCCGTATGTATTTTATTTGTTGAGTGTTAGAATCTCCCATACTTACAATGCAGGGAGATGTACCTTCTGCAATTTCTATTTTTATAAGTGATTTTGGAGGATGATGCATGTGTGGAAAGGGCAAATGCTCAGAAGGGCAGTGACCATGCAATTCTACAACCAAATCTCACAAAAAAATTAAAAAAGTCTGCATGTTGATTTGTTTACTAAAGTCAAACAAAGTCATCCAGAACAGCATTTCAGTGAAAGTCAAGTGAAAAAAACGTGGTTTCACTAGTTAAAGACCTTCATCACACCTATGTAGGAGAATAACTCTCTTCAACTGCTTTTCCTTGGATACCTTTGAGTCATTACTTCTCAAAAAAGAAGGTAGTGACCTTGGGCAAACGTCCTTTCTTGTAGCCCATAGGTTCATAAGTTGGTACTAGGCTATCGGCCCTAGGGCTTATACAAGCCTAGCCATAACAATTCCCTTGCAATTCTTCCAGCACTGTTTACTTCCCATTCTGACTGATCAAGCTTCAACAATAATTGGTCGATACAAAGCAATTTAAAATGTTGTAGGCATGAAAATTCTTAGTTATCAGTGTTATAATATTCAGGATTTGTTGTTTTCATACACTAGTTTTAATTGTGCTATCTTTATTTCTAGCGACATACTTTCAGTTTGCTAACAAAGTATGCAGTGAAAGGTTTCTTTCACCATAGACAGGAATAGTAATATTTTATTTCCTTCAAAACTGCCTTTTTGTGGCATTTTCCAGAGACAAATTTGTGGTCACTGAGAAATTCTAGGTCATCATTCTCCTACCCAAGGATTACACTGATTGCAAAGAGTAAAAGTCAAGATTGTCTCTGAAGTTCTCCTTGGTGTGATGCAGTCTCCTTCCTAGGCAGCTATAGCTCACCAGTAGGTCATATATACTAAAATTGGAATGATATACAGAAGATTATCATTTCTAGGAGAAAAAATGCTTTGTACATTTTTGTAAATTGATGGGTTACAAGATGATTTGTGAAATGCCTTTAGTAAGACATCAGAGTTTAGGGTATGCAGCACACTAATTCTGTTTCACTCAAAATCTATACTTATTTCAACTGAGCTCTCTCTCTGTACTGTTTAACCATAGCTAGAACAAGGCATACCACTTTGTCACTACCCTTTACTGCGCAACTCAAACAGATGCTCTCAGTTTAGGGATGGAAATAGAGCTCATCCACATCAAGGTACATGCCTATTGTGTGCAGTGTTTTAGGCCTTATAAACATGGCTTGTCTAGATGCTGTTCTCCTTCTATACAAGAGGTGTGATGCATATCATCAGCACAGTTAACATTTCAAATAGTGAACTCTTTGAATATTTTTTCTGTCATACCATTTCTGATGCAGGAATACTTATTGCAAATGAGCATGGGTTTTACTTCAGTAGTCCCTACTTGGTACTCCCATCTTTGGGAACCCTAGGCTGCACTTAAAATATGTTTGTCTATGGCCTTGAGCCTTCAACTGCCTGTGCATATCATCCGTTACCACAGAATTAACGTACACACTTCTAAAAACATAACAATGGCATCCTTTTTCTGAATTGCTTCTCTTTTTGGTTGAGTAGCATTTTCCTCATTTGTTTCTGCAAGTCTTCAATCACCATCCTCCTCCCTTGGAAGCTTCAGCTATCTCCAGCTCCTTATAAATCAGTAAGATTTGTTCTGCTTCTTCCCAGTTTATGTTCTTTTCATATTTATTCTTGACTTCCACTGCCCAAATTCTTTCCCTGCAAGGGGCTATCTCATGGATTTTGGGTTTGCATCATTAAGGCTTGTAGACCTTTTACAAGGATACATTGTACAACCTGGTGGAGCTGCTTAACTTTTCACTGTAAGTACTGTTCCATGCTTGACACATGGGGCATGGCTTTAGCTTGCTTATTGTACCTTTACCATCTTTGTTTAGCCCACTTGCCTGTCAAATTACTTTTGACAAATTTTGCCTTTGTAGCACCAGATTTTTATAGTCCTTAGTACTGAAGGTATTAGTTATGCTCTAGATAAAAAAATGCATTGTTCACATCCTTCACTAAAATATCACTGTGGCCTAGGAATTTAACCTAGTGATCTGATGATGTCTTCTTCATTCACCCTCATGCTATGGTGTCAGATCCTACCCTTGGATCTGGCTCAGCCACTTTCCACAGACTTGGATCTGACTGTCAAGCTTCTCCCTCATACCTGCAGTGCCCTGCATCCACCCAACTACCTCAGATCTTATTTGTTGCTCCAGCGAGTAAGACACAGATTCCTTCTCTCAACCATGGTTAGCCTTTCAAATAGTGTGTTTTCCTTAAGGTGCAAGTGCCTTTGGCTATTTTTCTCCTACCTCTTCCTTCTACTGTGCTTGTGTGTGTGTGTGTGTGTGTGTGTGTGTGTGTGTGTGTGTGTGTGTGTGTGTGTGCGTGCGTGCGCACACACTTTTTCCTTTGTTATTGTAAAAAAAAGTCTTACTGTTTGGAATAGTGGTTACATTTACTGTAAAATTTAGCATTAACTTTAGTACTTAGTAGCTCTTACCTGTGCTTTCCTTTGGCTCTGTTGCGTCTCCTTTTCTTCTTTCTGTTCCGTCAATTGGTTTTGGTGGTTTATTTGTTATGACTGACCGGTTCCCAGCTTTAAACGCGGCACTTGTGGGCATAAAATCCACAGTCAGGATGCCCACAAGGAACACGTGTACTGTCTGGGTGCCAGCCACTTTAAATGCTGGGTGTTCCGTCTGTGCTGCCTTTAATCCTCAGGCTTTAGCTGACAGATGGAAAAAACTCATATTAAGGGGCCTTCTTCCCTTCTTCCTTCCTTGGCTGAAGCTCAGACCTCTTCCTTGGCTTCTCCCTCCTGTGCAGCTGCTAAGAAGGCAAAAAAGAGGCCCCTCCCTGTCTCCTCAGGTAACACGCTCCCACCAAAGAAGCCTGCAGATTCCTCTGTCTTGGATCTGCAGAAGTCTGTTCCCCAGTCTGACACCTTCATCCGTGCCGATTTTGGATCCTACTGCTATGGATCTCAGGACCTCAACAAAGTCCCCAGCTCTATCCTCCAGATCAAAGCACTCCCGGCCTCCCTCATTGGCTTCATCCAGGTCCTCCAGAAGCTTGTCCAAGGCAGACATGGACAGGTTGATGAGGCGGTTTCTTAAGGCCCAGATCCAAATGGGGGTAGTCTCAGCTCCATTCCCTCCTTCTCCAGTCCGGCCTCCGGCTTTGGAGCCAAGGATTCGGGACTGCCATGCATGTCGGATTTAGAGCAGAGGCGTCTCCCATCCTTGATGCTGAAAATGCCCTTAATGAACCCCATTCTGACCTTTTCAAAGCAGAGCGAGTCTCGGAGCCATGACATTGGTGCCAGGTCTGGGGGATTGGAATCGGCTCCTTCCTGTTCAGAGCTGTCTCTTCCCTTGGGGGCTTTGGGACTCGATAATTCAGGTCCAATCCCTTCTGGAGGCCATGGATCTAGTGTGATTCCTGCCCATTTTTCCTCTGTAGTTTTGGCTCCAGGGGAACCAGATAGGGCTTTGCCTGGTCCCTTGGCCTTTCAGGTAGTGGGGAAGGTCTTTTCCTGGGTTGGAGATTCAACTGTACAGGTTCCCCAATCCACCCATGTGCCTCCATTGGATCCAGGCCTGGTTCTATCCCATCCTGCCATGAGTCTTCCCACCCCAAGCAGCCTGCAGGATTTCCCTGCTCAGGAGGGATCCCCCTCTTCTGATACTTCCCCAGAATACCTAGCTGAGGTTCCTTGGAAGAGGATATGTAAAAGGAGGCATGTAGACTTCCCCTTGGAGTCACTGACTGAAGATACTGGCTTCGATGAGAGGGAGGGATCCCTCCATCCCCACCTGAAGATGTCTTCTTCGGAGACATAGTGGAGATCTTGAAGCAGAAAAGTGGGTGGTCTGCCCAACCTCCTTCCCCCTGAGGAGTTGTTTCTCTTGGAGGCATTCAGTACATCTACATCTTGGGCAGATGCCTTAGTGGATTTAATATCTTGCCATATGTGGAAGGATCTGGACACCATCGAGCCAATACCCAAGCAGCCCGATAGGATTTCAATGCCCGCTGCAGGCAGGAATCACTGGCGTAAGGAGCCAGTAGTCAATGCTGTTGTGGTGGCAGTAGCCACCAAGAAAGAGGTGGCAGAAGAAGCTGCCACTGTCCATCTGCCGATCAAGGAGCCCAAAGTGTTGGACAGAATTGGGAAGTACCTTTATGCCTTGACAACTTTTGTGCTGAGGTCATTAGATTATCTAGCTCAATTCACTCTGCTCCAGAGGGACCTGATCAAAGAACTGTCAGCTTCTCTCTGAGTCCATGCCTGCGGAGGATAGAAGGTTTCTCCCAAGCTGACCACTGTTTCATCTGTTGCCAACTCCTTGATGAGGTTAATCTCCCATACTACAGAGGGCACCTCGCAAGCAGCCATTTCAGGACTTTCCCTAAGGAGGCATGCCTGGATGAGGCTATGTGATTTTGCAGAGCTGTTATTGTTTGTCAATATCCCTTACAATGGCTCCTCCATTTTGGCCCATTGGTTAGAGACACTCTTAGCACAGCGAAAAGCATGAGAAGGCTCTTTCTGCTGTTGGACTCAAGTTTTCTACCCTCTAGAGGTCCTTTTCCTGGAACCAGTGTGAGGAAAAGAAAACATGACTCCACAAGTCCCAAGGGCCTTTCCAGGACCCATGTGAAGAACCCTCCTGCAGAGGCAGAGGAGGAGGGTTTGATAATAGACACTGCCCCAGAGGCCGAGGGGGTCTGCAGAACCAGGGCATTGGGGAACCCCCTACTGATAAGCCCTACCAGCATTCCTGAAGTGCTGCCTGACTGTTCATCTCTGGAGGCAGTCGGGGGATGATTAGCTTTGCACCCTGAAGCCTAGATCCAATTAACTCAAAATTGTTGGGTTCTAAGTGTGATATCCAGAGGTGATTATATTCCCTTTTCCTTTCCACCTCTGATATCCAAAAGCCTTCCTAACATGCCACCCGGTCAATGGGAGCAGGCAGCACAGGAAATTTAACAGCTGTTGCAAAAAAAGAGTCATCCAGGAGTTCCAACCAAACAGATTTGAAACCTACTCCCACTTCTTCTAGTGCTGAAAAAGACATGGGGCCTAAGACCCCTTCTGAATCTTGGCAAGCTAAACAAATATGTAAAGAAGGCAAGGTTCCAATTTGGTCCATTCTGCCACTGTTACATAAGGACGACTGGATGTGCTCTGTAGATCTCAAGGACACGTACTATCACATCAAAATAGACAGGTGCTCCAGGAGATCTGATGTTATCCGTTTCATTATTCATCATGTCTGGGTCTTGGATCCGATGCCTGATCTGATCCGGCACTTTACAGAGTAGATTCAAGGCTCAAGCTTTTTCCATCTCCCATAATCCCTTTCTACCTTCAGAATCCCAGATTTCATTTGCCGTGTTTTGCTGCAGATGTGATTCCTGCGCTGTTCAGAGTTGTTTCCTTGGACTTCAGTCATTTAAGTTTTATATTTCCTTATATTTTGGGTAGTTTAGCTCTTTTTACACCTCCCCTCCCTATTTTAGTGCTTAGGTAGTGTTAGGCTTCAGTCCTTTCTCTTTGCCCTTTTCCCTTTTGGCACTCGGTGCCTTTTTTCCCGGTTATCTCACCTGTGCTTTCTGCATCTCCCTTCCCCTTCAGTTAGTTTTTTAGGGGCTTTTGGAGTTTTGCTGTGTTCATTTTCAGGCGGTGAGTTTGTCCCTACTACTGGTGTAGCAGCTGTGTTGGTAGTTTTAGAGGCTTTGTAGTTTAGGTTTGGTTTCCTCAGTGTGTGTGTGTGTGTGTGTGTGTGTGTGTGTGTGTGTGTGTGTGTGTGTGTGTGTGTGTGTGTGTGTGTGTGTGTCTGTGTCTGTGTCTGTGTCTGTGTCTGTGTGTCTGTTGGTAGATATGTCAGAAAGAGACAAGCCTAGCAGATTTAAAAGATGTTCTTGTGGGAGTAAGATACCTAATTCTGACACCCACAAGAAGTGTGTTCATTACCTGGGATCTGACCACCTCAAGGTGGAATGCTCAGTTTGCTCTACATTCAGTCCTCAGACGCTGGCACATCACTGCAGCAAACTACTGCATAAGGGCATGGCCTGGGGGTCCCTTTGATTTAGGCTACCCCTCTTCCAGTGGCTACTAGGACTCCAAGAGGAAAGCTGCCTCTGCCTCCCTGGGGGCTTCTCAGAAATGACAGAGACATTCAGATTCTAGTCCCTTGGATCTGAAGTTGTCCTCTGTGGTTTTGGATCCAAGGATCTGTCTTCTGGTATAGAGGCTTCCTCGGATCAGAGACCCTAAGATCCTACCTCTGTTCTCTTGGCTCCTTTAGTTTCCCCAGTTCCAAGGCAATCTGATTTACAGGTTTTGGATTTGACATGTTCTTCATATCCTGAGTTAGTTATTCTGGGCTCCCCACTTGGACCTTGTAGGGATCCAAAATTTTCCAATCCCAAACAAGAGAGTTGTCCCCCGGATTGGGAACAGCACAGAGTGAAAGTGGGGTCTAAGCTGGCTTCTTCTTCTAAGTCCACTCATTCTTCAGCCTCTTCCAGGTCCTCCAGGAGCATCTTACCTTCTGACATGGACAGGATGATGAGTTTCCTTGGGGGGGCCCAGATAGAGATGGGCCTTTTGGTGTTCCCGACTTGTTCTGGCTCGAGGAGATCCTCAGATCCAAGATTGGCTTCTCCTCCCGATTCCTGCAGTTTCAGAATCCCAGGTTCTGGGTTTCCCCTCGGAAGGCATAGAGGTATCCAGGTATGTCAGTTTCCCGGTTCCTCCAAGGTGCCTGACTAGTTTGGTTCCTGTAGCTTCGGACCAGAGCAGATCTCGACTCCAAGAGGTTGGTCGGTGCTGGACCTGTGGGGAGAGGTTCTGTTTCATGTATTTTGGATTGCTCCCTTCCTTTGAGGGTATTGGCCTTTGACAGCTCGGGGCCAGTACTGTCTGAGGGGCCTAGGCAAGGGGCGGACTCCACTCTACCTTCCCTTGCAGATGTTCATCATGCTTCACTGTTGCATTCCTTACAAAATGGTTTATCCGGCTCCTGGTAGCCCACAGTCAGCCAGAATACCAAAGTCCTTGGGAGGCAACCAATGCCATTTCCTCAGTCTTTCTTGCCGCGGAGCCCAAAACAGAAGTATTTTGCATGAGTGCCGGTCGGACGAGTACCTTCTTATTGTATTCCGACTGTTTAGTAGAAGACGGATTAGGGAGTTCTTGGATTTGCCACATCATAAGCCTTTGGCTATCCCTGCGGTTTTGGAAGAAGATGATGTTTTCATGGAGAATTCTTTGACTCGTAATTCTGTTCCTCCTGCTCCCAGAAAGCCTTACAGGTATTATAGAGTTCCTGATTCTCATCAGTTCCTTTTCAAGAATCCTACTGCTGATCCAGAGATCATTTCTCAGGGCCCTAAAGGTGTTAAAGCCATGGTTGCTAAAAATCCTCTTCCTTCTGACAGGGAATCTAGGGCCTTGGATAGATGGGGTAAACAGCTTTATACTTCTTCCACCCTGGCTATTAGGTCTGTTAATTGTCTCTTTCATATGCCTAAGTATCAGCAGCATACTTTGGAGGCCATTAAGGCCAAAATTGCTGGTGTTCCTTCCCTGATGAAGAGTAAGGACATGCAAGATTTATTGAATTCTGCCACTGTTGTTACTAAACATTCTCTACATTATGGTTTTGACACTTTGGAGGCTTCTTGCAGGGCAGCGGCCACTGGTTCTGTTATTAGAAGGCATGCTTGGCTCAGAGAACAGCCTCTTTCTGAACCTGTCAAATCTAAATTATTGGATGTGCCCTTGCACAAGAACAATCTTTTTGGTAGCAAAGCAGAAGAGGTGTTGAAAATGTTGGGGGATAAGGCTAAATCGATGCAAACTGTTAAGAATTTTCTGCAAGTTCAGCCTCCTCGATTTGGTAGGCATTACCCCTCTAAGAATTGGACTTTTCCTGACCCTAGTAAACAGGGTCGCACTAGGTCTAGGGGTTACAGGTCTTGTAGGGGACAGACTTCTAGCCCTCAAAAGGCTAAGCACTGGCAGGCTTCCTCTTCAAAATCGGGGAGTTTTAAGCAAACTTCCCAAAGCAAGCATTCTCATTGACTCCGGCCTTCCCCTGCTTGCATCTATGGGCCCAGGGTTTCCTTTAGGGAGAAGGTTAGCCATTTTTGCAGATGTCTGGCACACTATCACGAAAGACAAATAGATGCTCAAAATAGTATCCCAAGGCTACAAGTTCTCTGTTCACACCTTCCCAGTCCTCCAAAGATACCCAGATACCCCCCTTCCCCATTTCAAAGGGCAAAAGCAGAAAAACAAGTTTCTTCTTTGCTAAACCTGGGAGCAATAGAGCCAGTTCCTGCACTACAGATAGGCCAGGGTTTCTACTCAAGACTTTTTCTGGTTCCCAAAAAAGGGGGCACCTGGTGCCCTGTTTTGGATTTGTCCATTCTAAACACTTTTTTCTGGTGATTCCCAAGTTCATAATGCTTATTCTTCAGCAGTTGCTGCCAATGCTGGCCAAGGATTCCTGGCTGGTGACTTTGGCTCTCAAAGAAGCTTACCTGCACATCCCAATAAGGGAAAGCTGCAGGCAGTTCCTTCACTTCAGGGCAGGGAACAGGTACTTCCAATTCTCTGCACTGCCCTTTGGCTTATCTACTGCTTCCAGAGTTTTTACAAAATGTCTGGCTCCAGTCATTGCCTTTTGCAGGCAAAGAAACATTCAAATTTACCTTTACTTGGACGATTGTCTTATTCATGCAAACTCTCCACAGCAACTTCTAAAGGATTTGGACTTTGTAAAGAACCTTCTCACCTCTTTGGGCTGCACTATCAACTAAAAGAAGCCAAAATTGGTACCCACAAGGGAGATAGTATTCCTGGGAGGGAGTCTGAACACAGCCGCCCAGATGGTATCCATTCCTCAAGAGAAATAAATGAATCTTTCAAATTACTTCAAGAATTTGCAAGCCTGACCCAGCTCTCTGCAAGGCAGTTCCTGCAAGCCCTGGGATTCATGGCTTCATGTATTCGGATGATTCCATATGCCAGACTGCATATGAGGAAAATACAATGGTACCTCAAAAACCTTTGGTGTCAACACACTCAGGATTTAGACTTGATTCTTCCTCTGATTCTCTGCCTGCAGACGGAGTTCCTTTGGTGGGCGACGGCCTGTGCACAGAACAAAGGTTTGCCTTTCTGTCCGCCTCCTGCCAGCCAGACTCTCACCACAGATGCCTCGGACTATGCTTGGGGAGCACATCAAGCGGGCAGATGCATTCAGGGTATTTGGAGCTATCAACAAGTTTATTTGCACGTAAATCTGAAGGAATTGATGGCAGTCCAGTAGGCCTTGATGGCTTTCAAGCATCTTCTCTCTCCTGGTACTCTTCTAGTCAGGACAGACAACACCACAATCATGTGGTACATCAACAAGCAGGGAGGGACTAGCTCTTAATCCCTGTGCAGACGAAGCATGATACTATGGTCCATAGCAACTTCCATGGGCATTCATCTGATAGCTCAGTTTCTTCCAGGAAGGCTCAACACCTTGGCAGACCGGTTGAGCAGACAGGTCCTGGATACTCACGAGTGGCAACTAAACAAGACCATCTTCTATCGCATCATTCAGTGTTGGGGCACTCCCCAGGTGGATCTCTTCTTATCTCTGACCAACCACCTTCTTCCAGCCTTTTGCACCAGGGATCATCACGACAAAGCTTGGAAAGTGGATGCTCTGTCCTTCCCCTGGACACAGCTATCAATCTATGCATTCCCTCCTCTGCCTCTTCTTCCCAGAGTGCTGTTAAAGATAAGGGACGAAACACCAACGGTCATCATCATAGCTCCAGACTGGCCCAGGCAGCATTGGTATCCACTTCTTCGCAGTCTCTCCCAGTCTCAGCCTTGGCACCTTCCCCTGATACCAGATCTCTTGGTTCAGGATGGGGGAAAAATTCTGCATCCTCACCTTCAGACTCTGCATTTGGCAGCCTGGCTCATAATTTAAATCTTTCCCAACAGGTAGTTGAGTTCCTTCGTGAGGCCAGGCGGCTTAGCACTAGGAAATCTTATGCAGATAAGTGGAAAACATTCTCTATTTGGATGCAGACTAGAGAAGACCCATCTCAACCTACTCTTCCTCTTATTCTTGACTATCTGGCAGGCTTGCTTAATGGTGGACTTTTATTTTCTTCTATCAAGATTCATGCTTCAGCTATTTTTGCTCATTGTTCCTTTGAGCAACCCATTTTCTCTCATCTCTTGATGAAACAGTTCCTCAGGGGAGCTATCAATTCAGTGCCTCCCAGAGGGGCACCTACTCCTGCTTGGGATCTTAATTTTGTACTTGAACTTACTCTGCCTCCATTTGAACCAGCTGCCACAGCAGATTTGAAGTTTCTCTCCTGGAAAACTGCCTTTCTCTTGGGGTTACTTTAGCTAGAAGAGTGTCTGAGCTACAGGCCTTAATGGCAGTAGAGCCTTTTATCACCTTCCATGTGGATCAGGTTTCTCTCTGAACTAATCCCTCTTTTATGCATAAGGTGGTTTCTAGCCTGACTCTTAACCAGTCTATCCAACTGCCTACCTTCTTTCCTAATCCTCAGAATAGAGGAGAAAGGTTACTGCATTCCCTGAGACAACTTAGATTTTACCTGGACAGGACTAAACCTTTTCGAAAGTCAGATAAGTTGTTGGTCAGTTTTGCTCCTGGAGATCAGGGTAAAGCTATTTCTAAACAGATTATTTCTAAGTGGCTTGCTCATTGTATTCACTTTTGTTACTTACAGCATGGCAAGGTTCCTCCACAGAGTATTAGGACCCATTCTAGTAGAGCAACCTCTACATCGGCAGCTTTTTTAGGAGGAGTACCTGCCAAGGACATCCTGGAAGCAGCTACCTGGAATTCTGTCCACATGTTCACTAAACATTGCAATTTACCCTTGTTTTCTAAGTCCAGGGCTGGTTTTGCCACTGCAGTGTTGCAGGGCATCCTTACCAACCCTTAATCAGTGGGTGTTCCTCCTCTATTTTGTTTTTTCCTGGGCTTTGGGAATCAACCCATTTTGTAAGGACTGCAACAGTGAAGCACGATGAACATAGTACAGTTGTGTACACTTAGCATAAATGTTGATGTTCGAGTGTATTCACTGTTGCAGTCCTGGTTCCCACCCCCTTCCATCCCCCTTTTTCCTAGAACACAGACTGGATTTTTTTTTTCCTGGTCTAACCTTTTTTTGGGGGGGCTCCTGGCAGTTAAGGCAAGAAAAACTGAGGAAAAGACATCAGCTGCCTCCCTTTGTACCTGACGTCCTGACGTCAGGCTTAAACCGAAGGCAGCCAACGTCATATACCAAGGACTTTGGTATTCTGGCTGACTGTTGGCTACCGGGAGCTGGATAACTCATTTTGTAAGGACTGCAACAGTGAATACACTCTAACATCTACATTTATGGTAAGTGTACACAACTGTACTTTTTGGCTGTGGGGGACAGGGACTGGGTTTCTTCGAGTCCTTCAGCTTTCAGGTGGTAGACCAGACATTCTCCAAGTCTGGAGCAGCGTCCTCCCCCCTTTCAGGAACATGGGTGTCTTGAGCCCATTTATCTTGTCCACCCCTCCCGAGATAGCCTTCAGGCATCAAAATCCCCAGGGGTTCCCCTCTCTTCCAAGTTCTCTCCTCAGCCCCCTTACAGAAGAGCCACCTAGGAAGAGACTGTGCAAGAGGAGGCACTTGGACTCCCCTATGGAGCCCCTTATGGAGGCCACAGATTTTGATGAAGGGGAAAAGTCCCCCAGATCTCTGCTGTATAATGCCTCCTTCGGGGACATTAGGGAGCTGTTGAATTAGAAAAGAGGTTGGTCTCCCCAGCCCCCATCTTTGGAGGAATCTGTGTTCCTGAAGGCATTCAGGATGGGCCCATCTACTTCCTAGGTCTCCCCTGCAGAGGAGCTTATTGATCTTATTGTGCACACATGGTGTGGAAGGAACCTGACACTGTGGAACTGGTCCCTAAGAAAGCAGATAAGATTTTGAGCCCCTCCTCCCCAGATAGAGCACACTGGAGCAAAGGGGTGTACTAGTCTTATGTTATCGTGGTGGCTGCAGCCACAGAGAAGGAGCTGGCGGAACAGAGTTCCAGTGTCCATCCTCCGAACCGTGAATCTCGGATGATTGACAGACATTGGAAGGGCGTTTACGCTTCAGCCACTTTTGGCCTGAGAGCCCTCAACTATTTTGTGTATTTTACCCACCTGCAAAGTGATGTGGTTTCCAAGCTTACCAAGTCTCTTTCAAAGTTGATGCTGGTGGAGAACCTCAAGAAGGTATCTCCCAAGCTCGCCACTCTTTCTTCTGTTACCAATTCCTTTATGAGGTTGATCTCCAGTGTAGTGGAGGGTACCTCTCGAGCAGCTGATGCAGGCTTTGCCCCTTGGCGTCATGCCTGGATGCGGTTGTGTGGGTTCGTGGAACCCTTCAAGGTGTCCTTTACTAATGCCCCATTCAATGGTTCCTCACTCTTTGGACCTTCTGTCAAAGAAACCTTGTGTGGGTTCGTGGAACCCTTCAAGGTGTCCTTTACTAATGCCCCATTCAATGGTTCCTCACTCTTTGGACCTTCTGTCAAAGAAACCTTATCTTACAGCAGCGGTTGGGATCAAGTTTTCTACTCCCGAAAGGCCCTTTTCCAGAAACCAATCAGGGAAGTAAGAAGCTCTAGTTCCATAAGTCATAGGGTTCCTTCCAAGATACCTGGAGGATTCGTCTTCCAGGGGAAGGGGGATTCAGTGGTAGATGCCACCCTAGGGGTAGAGGAGGTCTGCAAAGTCAGGGCTCTAGGGAACCTTTCTCTGAGAAGGCTTTTCAGCACCCCTGAGGCATTGCCTGGCTGTCGTGCCCTGCTGGTAGTCGGGGGGTCAATTTTCATTGCACCCAAGTGCCTGAGTGTCTATAACAAATGATCAGTGGGTGCTCAAGATTATATCCAGGAGTTATTACATTCCCTTTTCCCAACCTTTTCCGATTTCCAAGAAGTTTGTCCCCAACGTGCCACCCAGTCAGAGAGAACTGGCCCAAAGAGAATTGTTGGCATTTCTAGAAAAGAGATCCACCCAGGGGGTTGGCACTTCTAGAAAAAAAGAGCCACCCAGGAGGTCCCAGAAAGACAGAGAGGATCTGGAACTTATTCTCAATTTTTTTTGTGCCAAGAAAGATTGGGGACCTATGTCCGATTCTGGACCTCAGCCACCTGAACTTATATGTCAAGAAGTCGAAGTTCCAGATGGTCACTGTTCAGTCCATCCTGCCACTGCTGCAGAATGAAGAATGGATGTGCTCTGTAGACCTCCAGGATGCCTACTATTATATCAAAATAGACAAGCACTCCAAGAGTTACCTGCACTTCTGGATCAGAGCCGATCATTTTTATTTCAGAGCTGTACCGCTTGGTCTCACCATAGCCCCCAGGGTGTTTAGCAGATGCTTAGTGGTCATAGCGGCTCATCTGAGGTTTCAGGGATTTTAGGTCTTTCCGCACCTGGATGATTGGCTCCTCACAGCTCCCATGAGGCATCGACTGGTTTCTGTCATGCAGTATCTTCTGCGAACCTTCAAAATGCTAGGGATTACCATCAACCTGATAAGTCAAAACTGTTGCCTGTACAAAGCATAGAATTCATTGGGACTTGTATCTTAACACAGTATGAGGTTGCAGCATTGCCTCCCCACAGGGTGGACTTTATCAGGCAACTGGTCAGGTCAATCTTCCGTTGCTGCAGGCCCACCTCATTCTGAAAGCACTGTGGTCTTTGTCAGCGGCTATTCTCCTAGTTCCTCTAGAGAGATACCATATGTAGTTGCTCCAATGGATGCTATCGGTGCAGTCGTCTATTCTGTCTTACCCAGTGTCCATGCCTGTTCTTTTGACTCCCATTTGCACATGGCACCTGCAGTGTTGGCTTTAGTTGGAGGATCTCTCAGTCGCTCACCCAAGGTCCCTTCAAGCCTGCTTATTCTTGTGATCTCAAATTTCTTTCGTGGATGACAGCTTTTCTGGTAGCAGTTATTTTGACCAAGAGTGTTTCTGAATTGCAGGCCTTATTTTCAAAAACTCTATATATTGTTTTCCACAAGGACAGGCTGACTTTACGAACTAACTCCTCTTTTATGCCTAAAGTAGCTACTGAAATAAATCTCAACCAGACTATCCAGTTGCCTGTTTTCTTTCCTAATCACTCCAATAAGGGCGAATATCACCTCCATACCTTGGATGGGTCTGTATTGAATCACCGAACGCTTAGAAAAGCGAATGCTGATTCATCGACCCCATGTAAGCGAAAGCTTACAATCTTGAACACTCAGAACAGCAATTTTTTTCCAAGGGAAAAAAATCGCTGTTCCGAGAAACACACACACGCAACACATGCACACCACAAACTATTTCTAATGTGGGGTGCTTCACCCACCACACCCCTAGACGTGGGGGGCTGTGCCCCCCCACACCCCCCTACTTAAATATACCAACTCCGCAACCACACTACAGTAAGGAAGAAGGCAAAACTCCAAAGGCAGCTAAGTGATTTCTTTCCGAGGAAAAAAATTTGCTTATATGCCGCTTCGGTGTTTTGCACTATAAAGTTCGATCAAGACAAATTCAGAAGAATGCGTCTTCGATCAGCTAATAGGGAACCACTTGGATATACATTGACAGCTGAGATTTTATTTACATAGGACTAAATTCTTCAGAAAATCTGACCAGTTATTCGTGACTTTTTCTTTGAATACGTGTGGCCAAGTGGTATCTAAATTGACTATTTCTAAGTGGCTTTCTAGTTGTATTTTTCTGGTTTACTCTTAGAAACATTGAGCACATTTTCTTAGATCAGTGGCTGCTACTTTGGCCTTCTCTGCCAGGATGTCCTTAGATGAGATTTGTTCTGTGGCCACTTGGTCCACTCCTCATGCCTTTGTTGCTACAGAAGCAGAGCAGCCTTTGGCTCCACAGTGCTCAGGCCCATCCTTCCTTGGGGCCGCCTGAGGTTTTTTATAGCTGGAGATTCTGACCCAGACTTGATGAATAATGAAGTGGGTAACATTAGATCAGTAGTTATGTACTTACCATAACTTGGTATATGTTATTCTGTTTCATTATAAAACACTTCCCACCCCCCTGCCCCCTTCCATGTTTCAGATGATTCTGGAGAGGCTGGCCCTTCTGGCCCTTGAGCTACCAGCTGTCACGGTTCTAATGCTATTATTATCTTTACCTAGTTGGTTAGTAATGTATTCTAATATTTTTTCCTTCCTTGGTCAGCAAACTCGTTCTGAGGGTATGAAGGTAGACAGGGATTATGGGAGATGGGAGGAGGTCGAGCCTTGAATCTACTCTGTAAAGTGCTGGCTTGGATCTGACATCAGATCCAAGACCCAGACGTGATGAATAATGACATAGTATAACACAGATACCAAGTTATGGTAAGTACAGAACTATTGATATCTGTGCTTCTGCCTGGAAGCCAATCACTATGAGTTCAGAGCACTGCCCTTTGGACTCACCACAACATGGCAGTAGTAGCCACTCACCTGAGGCTCAAGAGATTCCAAGTGTTTCCATATTTAGACAATTGGTTCCTAAACGCTCCCATGAAGCATCAACTAATCCAAGCCAGGAACTACTTCAGTTAGCGCACTCTCTGGGCATCACCATAAACATAAGCAAGTCCAGTCTTGTTCTGGTTCAGAATCTAGAGCTCATAGGTATGTAGCTCAACACAAGGTATTGGATAGCTTCTCTTCCTCTACACTGAGTAGCCATTGTGAGGAATCTGGTACAACAGCTGTTAGCACTACAAGCCCTCCTCTGCTCGACTGGTCCTGCAGGTCATGGGGTCCATGTCTGCAGCCATCCTCCTATTTCCCCTAGCCAGATTCTTCATTTGGGTTCTACAATGGATGATAACAAATCAGTGGTCCATCCTGTCTCGGCCCTTATCCTTTTGCATCAAATTGAGTCCCATCTGCAGGCATCATGTCATTTGGTGGATTCAGTCAGACAATGTTATTCTCAGCAGACTGTTTGTGAACAGTCCCTCGATAGCCACTGAGACCACGGATGCTTCCCAGTCTGGGTAGTTGGGGGGGGGGGCATTACAATGGGAAGATTGTCCAAGGCACATGATTGCCTCACGAGACCTGGTTGCATATCAGTGTTATAGATGAGAGCTGTCGTCCTAATGCTGCAAGCCTTTCAGGACCTTCTCTCTTTGAAGACTATTGCAGTACACACCGACAACATGTCAGTTGTCTGATAAATCAACAAGCAAGGAGGATCCCATTCTTAACCCCTGTACAGGGAGGCCATGAGAGTGTGGAAGTGGGAAGTCTCTTCAAGACCGCCTTCTAATTGCAGCACACATCTTGGGGAAAACCAGCAATCTGGCAGACAGACTCAGCAGATCGCTTCTGATTTCGCATGAGTGTTCCCTCAACTAGTCAGTAGTGAACATGATTTTCAGCAGTTAGGGTCAACCCTGCTGCAGCCTCTTTGCTTCTCCCCTCAGCAATAAGTGCAGCAAGTTTTTTTCTCTGATCCTTCCTCTGGGCGAGTCCTTGTGGGATGCTCCAGTGCACGATTGGCCCTTGGGTCTCTCGTATGCTTACCTTCCTCTCTCGCTCATTCCCAAATTTCTTCAGACATTAAGCATATTGAAGAGTTCAGTCATCCTCATTACCCCGTTCTGGCCTTGACAAGTGTGATTCCCTTTCCTCTGGTCACGTCTGAAGTATCCTGCTTGGATATAGAACCCACTCAGGACCTCTGTTCTTACCCATCAGGAATACAACACCCAAATCTTCAACCCTGAAATTGACTGCTTGGTTTCTCCACTTCCAAACTTGATTAGACAGTCCAGGCTTCAGTCCCCAGTCTGAAAAATTCTTTTGGCATCACAAAAGGCTTCCACTAAGAAAGTTTACAATAGCAAGTGGAAGAGATTTGTTGTTTGGGCTACCAACAAGAATACTGACCCATTCTCAGCACCTGTTTCAGATGTGTTACTGTTTCACAGTACCCTTTTCAGAGAGGGTGCTAGCTTTTCCACTATTAAGCTACAGTTAGCCTCTATTTCTAATTTTCACACAGCATGTCAATCATGTTCCATTTTCATGCTCAGATTGTGCAAATCTTTCATGAAGGGTGTTTTGTTATTAAGGCCACCAGTTAGGAATCCTTCTCCTCCTTGGGACCTTACTCCAGTGTTGCAGGCATTGACACGGGGCCCCTTTGAACCTGCAGCTGTGACATAAAGTTTCTGTCCTGGAAAACAGTTCTCTTGGTGGCTGTGACTTCCGCCAAGAGGATTTCTGAGCTTCAAGCTCTATCTTCTAAACCTCCTTACATCCTGCTCCATAGAGATAATGTCCTTACGCACTAATCCATCCTTTATGCCTAAAGTAGCTGCAGAAAACAATGTCAGTCAGTCCATACAACTACCAGTGTTCTTTCCCAATTTCTCTAACAAAGGGGAATATGTTCTGCACCTTTTAGATGTTCATAGACAGCTCCATTTATATCTCCACAGGACTAAGCAATACAGAAAGTCTAATCACTTTTTTATAGCCTTTTCTTCAAATAGACTTGGACAAGCGGTATTGAAAATTACCTTGGCAAAATGGATCTCAGACTGCATTTCTTTCATTTATTTCTCCAGAGGGTTGTAGTTACCTAAACCTCCTAGGGTTCATTCTACCAGAGCTGTGGCTACTTCCTCACCCTCCTATGCCAGAACCTGTATTGATGACATTTGTGTGGCAGCTATATGGCTCTAATAATCACACCTGTGTGTCTCATTACAAGTTGAATGTTATTTCCAGGAGCAGGGCTTCCTTAGGCTTGATGGTGCTCTGGTATGTCCTTCCATGAGGGCCACCCAAGGTTCTCATATCTGGGGACTCTGACCCTGTCATGAGGGTGAATGAAGGAGACAATATCAGATTAAAAAGTTATGTCTTGCCATAACTTGGAATCTATATTATCATCATTCATTCATCTTCACTTTCCCACCCAACCATCTCCCTGCCTTTCTTCTTGAGGAACCTGGATGATCTTAGGACTATTGAGTCCTGTGTCTGAGCATCTTCTGCTGTTCTTTGATGTCTGAGTGTAGCATGCCTGGGTTTGGCAAACTCTATCTGAGGTAGTTGGGTGGATGCAGGGCATTGTGGGTATGAAGAAGGAACTTGAGAGTCGTATCCAAGTCTGTGGAAAGTGGACAAGTGGATCTGAGGGTGGGATCCAAGACCCTATCATGAGGATGAAGGAAGGAAGACAACACAGATGCCAAGTTATGGTAAGATATAACTTTTTTATTCACAAAAACTTACTCATCCACTGCAGATTGCATCTTCTTGCAGTCATAAAGTCCTACTGTGCAGTTCCTTCTTTCTGGTAGCAATAGCTTTAGCAAGAGGAATTTATTCTATGAGATACAAGCATTTAGCCATAACCGTTTGACAGGGATATTCTTTCCCTTTACACTAATTTCAGATCTGTATGAGAGACTCAGGAGATTCAGGTCATCAGACTTCCTTCTCATAAGGGCACAGTAACTATAAGCACATTGGATCATCCTGTAAAACCATTACAGAGGTCCTGATGGAGAGATGAAAAGTCAGCAAGCAAAGGAGCATAGTAGTGCTGAAATTGAATTCATCCTCAAGTCTTGGTGAGTGCCTTCACGAGGTGGACCCTGTTTTTCACAAAATCTCACCAAGGCAACACTGATGTATATATACTGTATTTATATAGGATACATCATGGACAGAAGTAAATCAAAAATAAAGATAGCTGGGTGCACAAGACCCAGGATAAAAAAGTTCCCAATCCTGGTGGGTGCACTGGTGCCAGGACTGGAAAAAATGACAGTGTAGAATTCTCAAGATATTCAATGGGGCCAGGCTCAGGGGGAGGATGCCCCCCTGCTGTAGAAGGAAGTAGTAGTCCACAAAAACGACAAAAATTGATTGACCAAAGAAGAGCCATAAAGACTTAGTGGACTATTGAGGATAAGAAAGAAATTATGTGTTGTTACTATTATGTAAAAAGCCTAGAATTTCCAGACACAAGATGTACAAAACAATTAAGAGAGAAATTAGAGGAAAAAAAAATACTTCCACAGGAAAAACTATCACAAGCTTCAAATAAAAAATTGCTTTCATTAATACAACATATTTTTGAAAAACAGTATATAGATCAGAAAACTTTGATCTCTTTGGAAAAAGAAGCCTCTGAGGAAGTGAGAAAATATAAAACAACAAAGCCTAGACATATTTGAAAAATATAAAAAAGAAATATGGACATGGGAAGATTTGATATGATGCAATATTTATGCAAAGGAGAAAGCCAAGTTAACTAATATACAGAAGGCAGTTTCAAAGATATTTAAAGAAAAAATACAGGCAAAGGCATCCAGATATGGAAAATTTCACAATAAAAAGACTAAAAGCACAAAGATTTAATGTAGAAAAGACGATTAGTAAAGTAGAAGTTAAAGAAATAGAAGTTGAAGTTATGGAGTGCCTATGAAGTGAAGGATTTAATGTAGAAGGCCTAAATCAGACTACATCACAGCATGATGGAGTGAGTCCCCAGAATAAGGAAAAGCAAGATCATCAGGAGACATGTGAAGAATAAAATGGACATGAGAAAGGAAAAGATATTTAATATGGTGTAATATTTATGCAAAGGAGAAAGCAAAACTAACTAATACAAAAAGAGCAGCACCAACAATATTTGAAGAAAAATATAGGCAAAGGAATCCGGATATGGAAAACTTTACAATACAAAAGTAAGAAGACTAAGAGGAAAAGTAGAAAAAGAGATTAGTAATGGAGAAGTCAAAGAAATAGAAATTGAGGTAATGGAACAGCTGCAGAGAGAAAGATTCAGTGTAGAAAATCAAATGCAGAAGTCACCACAACAGGATAGAGCAATGGATATCCAAATTAAGGGAAAATCAGTGGGACAGGAAGCAACAGGTCAGGTGCCATATCCAGATATTTTGGAGCCTTCCACAGGAAACCAGTATAAAAGTTCACTTGAAGCTAGACCGGAAGGAAAGGAACAGGAAACGGTGGAAACTCTGATGCAGTCAATGTTGAGGAGTGTTAGGCCAGTGAGTTTCCATATGACAAAACAACAGATGACACAGGATGAAATTGAAGAAAATGTGCGACAAGAAGATGCTATAGAACTTTCTATGGAATGCCCGCAGGAAATGGAAAACAAGGGATGTGCCCTCAGTATGGAAGAAAATGAGTTAGAGAAGAGTTGCTTGATTTAATAGACAAAGACAGATATATCAAGATCAATGAGAGAAATAGACTGCAGAAGGTTAATAAATTCCCGAAAGTCAGAAGCTTGATAAAACAAATTAAATCCGTAATTAGGAATGTCCATAGAGATCCATGCAAAATAAAAGAAGTAAACAGACTACAGTACTGTGCTGCTAAATTAATAATTGATAAAATTCTACCACAGGAACATAGGGTAGCGTGGGAAAAGGGGGGCGGAAGCGAATACCATCATGGAAATATTGAATAGAGAAAACTATAAAATAGCTAAGACAAGAAGTGTCATTGTTAGAAGATTATAGAAGAGGGAACAGATCAACAAAAATATAAAGAAAGATCGATGTGATAAAAGCAATGTGCAGTATTAGAACAGACCAGGATCTATTATGCACTATTGGAGATGATAAAGTAAAAATTTCAAAACCAGTAGAAAGACTCAGAAGATAAGTATAAGGGAAAAGCACAAAATAAGCAATTTACTGATGACCCAAAAAAGTTTTATAGAGAATTGGGGAATAAGGTAAAAGGAATTGATAGACCACCGAAAAAAGAGGAAGTAGATACATTTTAGAGAAGTATCGACGAAGATCCTGTGGAACATAACAAAGATGCTAAATGGATAGAAGAAGTAAAAGAAAGAATAAGAAGTTTAAAGGTACAGGATATGAAATGGGATGAAATAACAACCAGAGAGATTGCAACAAAGTTGAGAAAAGCCTCTAATTGGAAAATACCAGGCCCAGATGCAGTACCTAACTTTTGGCTTAAAGTATTAACTTCTTTACACGAGGATCTAGCCATAAGTAAGAACTTATTTATATGCACACCCCAAACAGACACCGCACTGGTTAACAACAGGAAAAACAATGCTCTTACTTAAGAGTGAACCTGCATGCTACCCTAAAAATTATAGAGCAATAACTTGTCTTCTGACGACGTATAAACTATACACGGGGATTGATGCCAACAGACTTTGTAGTCATTCAGAAGAAAACTCATTTATGGCAATAGAACAAAAGGGCAATAAAAGAAAGTCATATGGAACAAAGTATCATTTGTTGTTAAATAAAGTTATAGTGGAGAACTATAAGAAAGGGAAGAGTCTAAGTATGGCATGGATTGACTATAGAAAAGCATTTGATAGTATCCCACATTCATGGATAAAAGATTGCTTAAAAATGTATAAAGTACATCCTACACTGATTGATTACATTACAGTAACCATGAAACAGTGTCAGACCACTTTGCAATTAAGCCATGATAAAGGACAGAGTATTATCCCAGGGATAAAAATCCAAAGGGGGATATTCCAGGGTGACTCCCTGTCACCGTTGCTATTTTGCCTTGCCATTAATCCATTAAGCTGGTTACTTAACAGCTTAGGTCATGGCTATAATTTGGCTTCTAGAAAACAACAAAGTCTAATGACTTTGCATCTTGTCTTTGTTGATGACTTAAAAGTGTATAGCTCGTCACATGAGGAACTGAAAGCACAGCTGCAGGTTGTCAAAACTTTTTCAGATGAAATTGGAATGTCATTTGGTCTTGATAAATGTGGAAAACAACCTTTAAAAAAGGAAAATTGCAGCACCAGGAAAACATCAGTTTGGGACAAGAATGTGATATAAAAGAATTTGAGCAAGAGGGGGTGTATAAATACTTGGGAATTGATGAAGGATCAGCAATAAAACATGAACAAATGCAAATAAAGTTTAGTAAGGAGTACTTTAGAAGACTTAAATTAATCCTGAAAACAGCATTGACACTTAGGAACAAGATCCAAGCTATAAATCAGCTCTTCCTGTCCTAACTTACAATTTTGGAGTGATTGACTGGCCTCAAAAACTGTTGGATAGATTGGATATTAAAACAAGGAGGATGCTTCATGCTGACCAAATGATTTATAAAAATCAGTGTATACCAAGATTATATATTCCCCGTTCTGAAGGAGGGATGGGCTTCCTTGAAATTGATTGCATGTATAGATCTGCACTTGTGGGACTCCACATGTCTACTGACCTCACAAGATCCAAATGTGGTGAAAGTTTTGAAACATGAGGAGAATAAATCTAAGATGACATCTCTGCTTAATTTAGCAGAAGAATATTGACGTCAAGCGGGAATGGAAATCAAACCAGAAGTGGATAAAAAACAGGCAGCAACTGAATGTGCTAAAAAACAAAAGAAAGACTATAAGGTGAAGCACCAGATGAGAAGGCAAGAAATGTAGAAAAAACATAAATATAGTTGCAAGTATAGAAAACTTCTGGAAGAGCCTCATGTTGATCAAGAATGAACACAGGAATGGTTAAGGAGAAGTGAATTTACATCAAGAAATGAAAGGTTAATATTGGCAACCCAAGATATTGGGCTACGTACACGCTGGTTTACTAAGTCCATTGAACATGTGGGAGAAACAGACATATGTAGGTTTTGTGGAACCAAATTAGAAACAGTCACGCACCTTATTGCTGGTTGCGACTCTCTAATGGCAGAGTGACTGTATACTGAAAGGCATAATAATGTGGCGAGATTGTTACACTGGAGATTGTGCAAACATTATGGTATCGAAGTGGCTGAAAAACACTGGAAACATGAGCCACAGAGAATCATAGAAAATAATTAAGTTTACATCACATGGGATCACCCAATACCAACAGTCCAAAAGATAGATGCTAGAAAACCAGATGTAGTGGTCCAAGAAACGAAGACAAAAGTAGCATTGATCATTGAAATCGCCACACCTAGTGACTACAGTGTCTTGCTTACAGACAGAGACAAAGTCATAAAATGCCTCGATCTGCAGGCAGAAATGAGAGCCACATAGAAGAAATATACCCAGACAGTTCCAATAGTAGTAGGAGCAACTGATCTTATAAAAAAGAATTTACAATCGTATTTAGATATGTTACCATTTCATGTAACACCATACGAATTGCAGGAGGAGTCATTACTGGGCACATTGTGGGTGCAGTGAAGAGCACTTTTGGCTAACATCAAAGAGTGAAACGATACTAATTTCATGAACTTTAATTGTACTTTGACTTAGGAATGAGGTCCATTCCCATCATGGTATTAGAAACCCAAAAGACCTGGAGAAATTAAAAACAGCAGAAACCATTAACTAGACTGCAGGAACAAGAGGCAGTGTCTTTATGTCCTTTCTTGCTTTGTACCTGCTGGGTAGGCCTGGCCCACCCTTTTCTTGACTGTTCTATAAACATTATTGTGTTCAGAGTGAAACACGATAAACTACTGAATGCACAGTCAGACATCATTCTACTACATCATCATCTTCAGCTATTTTGGTTTACCGCATATATCAGGCTACTGCTTGATCTTAATTTCATACAATTACCAAGCAGTGCAAAATGTTGGAAGCCTCATACCACTGGCCTGATTTTAATGAGGTGGTTTTTTAGGGCTAACCTTGTAGGGACAGCCCCTAAAAGCTGGCAGATGCAAGACTTGTACCACTTTGCTTTTAGCCTTGTCTGTATGATGTGTTGCACTAGAGTAAGATAAGAGTTGCATGAGGTGCAACACTAGAAATAGATGTTTGAGAGGGAGGCGTTTGAAGTGTCTAATACCTTCCAACTTTTTTGCTTCTTCTACCTCTCATGTGGAAAGGTTTCACAGTGCCTAACAGTGCATGTTTATCGTTTTCTTTTCCATGTGCAGTTCTGAAGGAATTACAGATTGTTTTCTTGTATTTTTAGGTGAAGTGGATTTTTTTATTCAAACTATTTTTTTTATATCTGTGCGGTAAAGGGAGTGGAGCAAGGAGGAGCTGTCCCATTATTCTCTGCATATGTAAGCTGCCTAATAAACCTCATCTGAAGAGTTGGTCCATTAGTGTATTACTGTTGACAATGCTTTGTTATGAATCCACTACAGAGAAAAGCTCCTCTGAATCACCTGCTATTAGGGCGTCTCTGTTTCTCAAAATTCACTGTTGACTGCCTTATTTATTGTATTTTGCTTTTCATAAAGAGAGGGTACTTTGGAGAATGAATCTATATGGCTATGAGAAAGTAGTTCCAGTGTTTTACGTTGGAGCAAAACGTTGTTTGTTATGCTGAGTAAGGATTTCTTACTTGCATTCTCTTCCTACGTTTGTACCCCCACTAAGCTTTTGTCCTAATGTCTGTTAAAGAACAAACTACTGGGTATCTTTTTTTTTTTTTTGTCTGTTGCTTATACATCCTTCCTCATACACATACCCTGTAACTGTGTAAATAGCTATATTTTATCTCTCATGAATGCTCAAAATTGTTTTCCTAACAAGATGGGTAATAATGTATTATGCTGCCAAGCCATTATTCCCCAAGAATATATTTCGTATTATTTTTTCACTTTAGATCTATGTCCTTTTTTGTTTTACTGTATATCAGTTGTATTGTTGTTGTTGTTATGACAAAGTAAACTGTGATTGTTTGAAGCTTTTCTTCCCAGGCCTTTGCTGAAAAAGGGTCTGTTTATGTCTCAATCAAACTTTCTTGATTAGCAAAGGCAAAATAAAGTCAGTAGACTGGATATGTACAGAATTTGGAAACAGTGTTTATGTTGCTCAAGATATAGAAAGCTGTGTATGACTACATGACTAACAAGGTGTACTTAAGTACCATGTTCTGTGACATCAAAATTCCTGTAATAGTAATGTCTTTCGGCTTTTCCTGGTTAGGGGTCGCCACAGTGGAACTCCGGTCCGCTAATGATCGGTAGTAGATTTTTACGGTGCTGAGTTGCCAGCCCAATGCTCAACCATTCACGCACCTACCTGCATGTATACATCCCTCGACCACGGGGAGGACATGCAGACAGCACATTTATTTTGCAAAAAAATGTTTACTTGTAAGGTGCTGCTTAGCCCTTTATGTAATGTTCCATGTCATTTCAAGCACACACTAGGAGATGCTTATGTCTGATGTGAATAGTAGTAATGTAGAAAATGGCATAAGCATGGAAATATTGTTAAAGTAAGTGCTGCTGTTGTATATTTGGCTTTGGTGGAGATGAAAATGTATTAAGTTATAGTCATGGTTACTGCTGGTAAGTATAGTAATAGAGGTTTCAGAATCATGATCTAAGGATAACTAACCGTTTATCACAACATTGCTGTTTTAACAGGAGAAAGCTGTGATCACTGGATGCATTACAGCGAGGCAACTAAATCCAGGTCAAGTTGGGCCAAAGAGTTAATAGATGAGTATAAATCAAATGTGGAAATGTTAAAGCATGCTGTCAAAGATCACTGTGCTACATCAATGTCCTCTCCTCAGCATGGTTCATCTCAGCTGATATTTACAGGTACGTGCCATGTTGTGTATAAACCTTGCTTAGCTGATTGTTCAGTTGCTAGGTTAAAAAGGCATACTGAGTCCTTCCATTAATTAGCTGTGACCCCTTAACTGAAATGATCATCAAGAATATAGAGAAAATGGCTTTGCAACATGCCAGATAGCTTAGTAACATTAGGCAAAACAGGTGATACCATGACTCAACCAGCTTGCTTTATATGCAACAGAGCAGTTTGTTACTACATAGTAAATTACAGAAGATGCAGAAATTATGTTGAATATCTTGACTGGCTCTTCTCTTTTTCTGTCTCTTATGTATAACAGAAAAAAGTAAAATTAGTGTTAAATGTGATGCATTGTGAAAGTACAGTATCTTTAATCATGAGCGGTCATCAGTTTTCATTGGAAAGGGTTATTGTAATAGTAAAACATGATGTTTGTGCTTTACCCTCTTTATCGGTCTTCATCTCTGACCAGAAATTTTACAGGTAATACCTCAGTCTTTTTGAAGACCAGCACTAATCTCCTGCCTACATTCCTCTGAATGTTGCCAAGTGCTCAAAACTCTTATAAAAAGTCAGCATTACTTAAGAATCTTCTCAGCACTTCAAGTGCATCACATCCCCTCTTGTTGATGGAGTAATTTTGTCTGTGTATTACCCAGAGATCAATAACCAAACTTAAGGCAGTGGCTTAGAGAGATGAAACCATGGCTACATCACACAGTTCAAATATTGGCTCAGGCACTTGTCGGCAAAGGCAAGGAAAATGATTGTGCCCATCCTGGAGAGAGAGGTGGAATGGGATACATGTGGGGCAAATGAGAACATTTGTCCTCCTGGAGCAGATGAGAGGCAACATCACCAGCGCTCCCTGTAGGTGAATGGGGTGCCTCGCTGACATCAAGCATTTTGTAAAAGTGAGGAGTCGGACAACACTGAGGTTCTTTGCACATCCCTCCACTGGTGTATTACCACAATAACCAGGTTTGGGAGAATTAAAGAAAAATGCTTCCAGTCAGCAGTATGATGCTACACCAAGTACCTTGAATCTCCCCTCTGGTCCCAGAAATGGGCCAGAGATAATCCAGAGGTGTAATTAGAGCTTTGGATGACCTGGCAGATGAGGAAGGGCCCAGTTGTGGGGACAAAGTAGCAACCAAAAAAAAAAAAAAAAAACTTGTAATCAATAACAGTTTGATCTGCTAAGAAGAGATTCATCCTTTGTAGCAGCAGGGGTAATATTGACAAGCATTTAGACTGCTTAGCCAATAAAACATTTCCTGGCTGTCCGTAATCTCCATTACCCTGCAGTGCACCATGGTGCCCTGCCTCACTAGATTTTTATTACCTTGCTTCAGCTTGTATGAAGTAAAAGTCCCAAGTATGTTTTTTGTTTTTCATCTGAAAATTTTTACTGGTATTCTAACTTCTGTTTAATTTCCTGTTTTACAAATTTTGTGATCTTTTCAGTGCTTTCATCTCTTTTTGTCCTGGG